>NC_066555.1:4378850-4509341 GCF_024679095.1 Eriocheir sinensis | reverse complement strand
GTGATTGCCCCGGAGGCCTGTAAGTGACAGATATATTTAAATTGACTTTTGCAATGTTTACTCGCACGCACAAATGTTCAACGTTACTGTTTCTTGGTGTTTTGTCAGTAGGTTGCAAGTAGCTTTTGACAAAAAGGGCGACACCACCCCCTCTACGGTTTACACGATCATTGTTGAAGAATCTGTAGCCATCTATGTTGTATTCGGAACTTAAATCAATATTAGTGGTGTCGATAAATGTTTCGGTTATAGCAATTACGTCAAAGTTTTCTGTCAGAGCAAGACATCGCAGTTCATCAAACTTGTTTCTTAGGCTACGCGCATTGAAACTAAGGACTCTTAGGTTATCTTGAAGCTTGGTAATAGAGGTACTGGAGGGTTCAATGTTACGAGTCTGTTGCGGTGTGAGGTGTCTATTTACACGGGCGGGATGGAAGGACGTGGCTGAGAGTCGTTTTTTGTTGTTCGGGCGTTACGTACGGCGTTGTTGAGGAGCCTTCCAAATCTGGCTGCCCCCAAGGGGGACAGGTGTATGCCGTCCCTTTGGAAAAGTCTACTCTGGCCGTAGAAATCGTTCCAGGCGTTAAAGAATTCGACGTCAAGCTCTCCGCAGAGAGTCTGCAGGCGGTTGTTGAGGCTGAAGGCCTTACTGTAGAAGTCGCCCTCATCCCATGTCCGTGGTAGAATTCCTGAAATCATAATATTAGGGGATTTAGACTTATACTGCTGGATGAGCCTACGGTACTTGTCCAGCAGTTCCTCAGACCGGGTCGTGGTGACGTCGTTTGTACCTGTGTGGAGAACAAAGAGTGAGTCATTAGAGGCCACAGCGGAGACCTCGTCCAGGGCAGCTGTGATGTCGTCAACACCAGCTCCAGGATAACAGTAGTTACGCCTACGACGGGGGACTCTGCCACAGAATTCAATCACCTGATGGCGAATCATAGAGTCACCGACCAAGAAGGTGCTCTGTTCCTCGTCCTCCTCCTCCAGTATGGCAAATCTGTTGTAGCAATGAGTAGGATAAATGGCTCTAGGGGCGGGTCTGGCTCCTCCTCACGGGGGTGAAGCATTCAGCGTCAGCTCTACCGGTTCCCTGTGACGTGCCTTCTTCGGAAGGTGGCTGGGCATCGAGTGCAGGTGAGGAGGGTGATGAGGCGTCCGTTGCAGGAGGGGCGACGATGTTGGCCTGGATAAACTCCTGCAAGGTATCAACAGTACTTGTTAGTTCGGTGATCTTCTTCTCGCCAGCCGTCAGCCTTTCGTCCTGTTGAAGGAGTCTCGTTTCCATCTGCTGTGTCAACAGGCAGATCTTGCAGACGGTCGATCGTCCTGAGAAGAAATGACCAGAGAAGTTTCCTGTGCAAGTCGAACATTTCTTTAGCGCCATCTTGGTAAGGAGAGAGCAAGTGAGTAGTGTTTATCTATATATTTGCTTTGCTTTTTCTTTTTCGTAGGGCAGAGGGACGCGTGCGTGAATAAGCGAGAATAAGTGAGAGAGAGAGAGAGAGAGAGAGAGAGAGAGAGAGAGAGAGAGAGAGAGAGAGAGAGAGAGAGAGAGAGAGAGAGAGAGAGAGAGAGAGAGAGAGAGAGAGAGAGAGATGGGAAGGCGTAGGAGGGAGATAGGGATGGAGGGAGGAAGAGGGCGAAGGAAAGGGGGGGAGAGAGAGAGGGTGGGAACGAGATAGGGAGTGAGGAAGGAGAGACAGAGAGGGGCAAGTGGGGGGGGGGCAATGGAGAGGGGAGGCGAGAGAAAAGGAGGAGCGAAACGCGAGGGACGAGAGGGAGAGACGCAGGTGATGAGGATTACTGTGTCTCTGGGGAATAATCTGGTCAAGTCAGGTCAGGTAAGTCTGAACACCTGCGTAGGGAGTGGCGTCGGAGTGGAATCTGGAAATATATAAAGAATGTGGCGGAAAGAGTGTAACACTGTGTTTTGTGTATATGTGTATATATGTTTTACAGGGCGCTACGGCGAGAGGGTAGATACAGGCAGAGAGAGGTAGTAAAAATAAGGGCAACACTTAATCCTGTCCAGCGAAGCACGTGGTCGCACAGCAAACAGCACACCTCTGCAGGCAGCTAACTCGGTTGACAATAAGCAGTACGCAGCACGACGCGAAATAGCACACGGCACACAGCACAGCAAGATTTACAGTACAGTTCAGTACAGCACACGAGGGTGGAATCGCAAGCGAGAGAGGTCACGGAAGTGGGAGCGCGTGCGGTTTGACCTCTCGGAGTGAGGGCAGGGCGCTGACTGACTGATGCCAACAGCATCTGGTGTTCCCAGGCGGTCACCCATCCAAGTACTATCCAGACCCAACGTCGCTTAACTTCGCTGATCGGACGAGAAGCGGTGTTTTCAACGTGGTGTGGCAATCAAGCAAACAAACAAGCAAACAAGAAAGAACGAACGAAAAAGAAAAACAAAGATAAGAAGAGAAAGAATAAAGAAAGAAAAAAAAAGAAGGGAAGAAAAAAAACCCCGAACGAGAAAGAAAAAAAGAAAGACAAAGATCACGTTAAAGACTTAAAAGCTTATGAGAAAGATAGTTTAGTAAAGAAAAACTCAAAATGATGTGTCAAAAAAGAAAGAAGATAAGCTATTAACATATAAGTGAAAAAATTAGGAGGTGAGAGTAATTGAATGTTAGTAAAGATGAGAGGTAATAAGATAGAGATAAAGAAGAGGAGGAGGAGGAGGAGGAGGAAGGGGAGGAGGAAACTGACGAGAGAGGGACCATGTAAGAAAATGATGGGATGGGCGAAATGGAGGAGCAGTGAAATATGTGATGGGAAAGAGATAGAGAGAAGGAGGGAGAGGGACGGAGGAAGGAGGAGGAAGAAGTTAATTGGGAGGGAGTTCGGATGGGTTTGGTAGGAAGAGGAAGGGAAGGAGTGGGGAGGGAAGAGTGATGGAAGGAAATGGAGGAATGCTGGGGAGGAAATGGAGGAGTTGATGGGAGGTGGACCTTTCCATAACAAGTACTCAACGTGTTATGGGGGTACAGGAAGGAGGGAGGGAGGGAGTTAGGTGGGTGGGTAGGTTCTGTAGGTTAGAAGGTAAGGAGATAGAGAGTAAAGAAAGGAGGAAAGGAAAGAAAGAAGGAAGGGAGGGCGGTAGGAAGGAAAGAAGAAAGGAAGGAAGGAAGGATAGAAAGAATGAATGAATGAAGGCTAGAAGTGAGTAAGTAGGGAAGGAAGGAAGGAAGGAAGGATAGAAAGAATGAATGAATGAAGGCTAGAAGTGAGTAAGTAGGGAAGGAAGGAAGGAAGGATAGAAAGAATGAATGAATGAAAGCAAAAAGCGAGTAAGGAAGGAAGAAAAGGAAGGAAGGAAGGAAGGAAAAAAGGAAAGAAGGAAGATAGAAGCAAAGAAAGGATGAAAGTAAGGAAGATAATAAAATGTGAACGAAAGGAAGGTAGGGAGGGAGAGAAAAACGGAGATGTAGGAGGGACGGAATGAAAAGAGGGAGTGGAAAGTGGTCAGTGATGTCGCTTTTGTTGTTGTTATTGTTAGTGTTGATATATTGTTGACACATTTCACTCGTTTTCCATTTCTTTGCTATACTTTCATCCATTCCTTTCGTACTGACCTCAACACCGTCCCACACACACCAGCAGTAACGGAAAAATATAGTCTTTTTATTTTGTTTCATATATATTGATCTTCGTTCGATTATAAATAAGTTGTTGCCGGTCATAAGTAATAACAGATTTTTAGGTCACTTTCAGTAACGTAATATGTTCTGTTTTAATCGGTTCAACGTACTACGAGGGATGTCAACAGTTCAGTACTAAAATAATATAAAAGCAGATAGACTGATACAAACATACAAATATATAATACTATTTTAAGCCAATCTTTTTTAGCTCTCAACCCTACCCCCCCCTCACGCACACACACACACACACACACACACACACTGACTAGCAATTCACTCAGGTCAAGGACTCATGAATCACCAGCTGTCGGCGATACATTCTCTCTCTCTCTCTCTCTCTCTCTGTGTGTGTGTGTGTGTGTGTGTGTGTGTGTGTGTGTGTGTGTGTGTGTGTGTGTGTGTGTGTGTGTGTGTGTGTTATTTTATGTTTTAATATTTTTTTACCGTTGTAAGTGACCCGCGTGAATGGTACGGATCTGTTGAGAATAAAGGGGACAGGTGTGTGACCGTGACAAAACCATAGAATTCCCTATTTGATTTTTGTATGAGTATTTTTTTATTCAGTTTCATATGAAGGGATCTTGCCAAATGAATAAGACTATTAGGGTTATTTTTATGTTAGGCTCAAAGTAAAGCGCCGGAATTGTTTCATGATGGGGCCTGTTGGTCGGACCTGTCCCGTTAGTGGCGCAGGTAATTGCTTTTATAGTGACGTCATTCTTGCTTGGCTTATGTTGCTCCCCGAAGAGAGTTTAGCTTGAGTCCGGGTTGATAGGTGGTCATCAGAACAGCACTGATTGTATTATTTGCATTATTGTTTGTTGTATATATTTTGGTGTGTTGTGTATTTCATCAAGATATGTTCTGCTATTATTTGCGTTCTAAGTTTAATTGGTAGTTTCTCATATTGTGCGTTTTATTATTTAACTCGTTTTTTTTTTTTTTATCCGAGGAAGCGTGATGCACTTGTCTTGTCCACTCTGTTGTTGTGAATCTTTTGTGCCTCTTTTAACCCGGTAGCAGCAGGGATCATGTTTCTTAATGGTCCCTCTAAACGAGAAAAATGAGAAAAAATCATCACTCACACAAACCATTTCAAAATATATATCTAAGCATTTGTGATCAGTTTATGTATCATCTATTTTGGGGAAGTTTATATCATGGCACAAATTTGGCCCGTCGCTGTTACACGGTACAGCCACAAATTTGGCCCGTCACTGCTACACGGTAAAGCCACAAATTTGGCCTATCGTTGCTACACGGTTGCTACACGGTAAAGCCACAAATTTGGCCCGTCGCTGCTACACGGTACAGCCACAAATTTGGCCCGTCTCTGCTACACTGTACAGCCACAAATTTGGCCAGTCGCTGCTACACGGTAAAGCCACAAATTTGGCCTGTCGCTGCTACACGGTAAAGCCACAAATTTGGCCCGTCGTTGCTACACGGTAAAGCCACAAATTTGGCCTGTCGCTGCTACACGGTAAAGCCACAAATTTGGCCCGTCGCTGCTACACGGTAAAGCCACAAATTTGGCCTGTCGCTGCTACACGGTAAAGCCACAAATTTGGCCCGTCGCTGCTACACGGTAAAGCCACAAATTTGGCCCGTCAATTTGGCCCGTCGCTGCTACACGGTGCCACAAATTTGGCCCGTCGCTGCTACACTGTAAAGCCACAAATTTGGCCCGTCGCTGCTACACGGTAAAGCCACAAATTTGGCCCGTCGCTGCTACACGGTAAAGCCACAAATTTGGCCCGTCGCTGCTACACGGTAAAGCCACAAATTTGGCCTGTCGCTGCTACACGGTAAAGCCACAAATTTGGCCTGTCGCTGCAACAGGGTTAAATCTTTCATCAATTTCATCCACTCCGTCAAAACAGAGCCCACCAGAGAGCAGTAGCTTCGCCATGGCTGCCAGGACGCGCTCCGACACGCTATTCCCTAATCATGAGTTGTGACGCTTTCCCTGGACACATGTTTTCGGCCACCGGGATATGGAATGCAATCAAATGCGCTTTTTCCATCAACACGTTAAAAGTGATTAATGATTATCGAAAAAAATTAATGACCTAACTACCCACGTTATGTTGTTAAAAAAACGGGATGTGTAGATAGTTATCATTTTCTTTGACACACGAGATAGAGATAGTAAGTAGATATATAGATAGATAAATATATAGAGATAGAGAGAGACAGACATGGATATATAGATAGATAGATAGATTGATAAATAGATAGATAGACAGAATAATAGTTAGATACATATAGATAGATAAAAAGATAGAAATGCATATATAGACAGATAGACAGATGGATAGATTAATAGATAGATAGATGGAGTGTTAGGCATACATACATACATACATACAGACAGACAGACAGACAGACAGAGTAGACGCAAGACAATACCACCTGGCTGTAAAGTGAGCCTGCCTTCTAATTAACGAATCACTTATGTACTTTTCCTTTGTCTTAGCACGACCTAGACATTTCCTATTCATTAAACGCATAAAAAGGAGAGAAAAAACAGCCGGGTATCCCTTCAACCGTTAATTATTTCCAGGTTACGTTTTCTTTTCCCTCTCGTAAAGTTTGAGCAAGTACTCTTTACCTCCCTTTTTATTTTTATTTTTACTGCCGTCCCTGTTTGCTCGGTTTCGTAATCTCTAGTTTTTTTTCCCTCTCTTGAACTCTCCTTTTTTATCTTGCTCATGTAACCAGTTCTCAACGGTTCTTTGTTGTGTGCGTGTGGTTTTTTTTTTCCACTCTTTCCTTTTTTCTTTTTCGTATTTGTCCACTTTTTTCAACTTGCCTGGTTTCGTATTCTACTGTTTTATCCTCAGCTCTTTTTTTTATCAGAACTAACTCTCAACCTTTTTTTGTATGGTCCTTTTAATTCCTTTCTGCCTTGCCTTTTCTCCCAATTGTCTACATTTTCACTTTGTCTTGTTTCGTAACGTTTCTTTTTTCTAATCTTCAAATCTACTTTTTATGCCACTCTTTACTTTTGTCTATTATGGGAGCGGTGAGTAGCGGGCTTTTTTTTTTCTCTGCACTCTTTTCGTTGCCCTTGAGTCGTCTCCTTTGCTGCAAAAAAAAGCGCATTGAAGTACCTCTTAATTTTTATTTTATTTCTATGCCCCCTTTTTAAACATTCTCTAGCTTTGCCTTTTCCTTATTTCTCCACTTTTTCAACTTTCCTCGTTTCGTAATCTCTTTCTTTTTTCAATCTTCATCTTTACTTTTTTGTGCTCATTGAATTACCTCTCAATTTTTATTCTATTTGTGTGTTTCTTTTTCTCCTCTCCAGCTTTTTCTCTTCCTTATTTGTCCACTTTTTCAAGTTGCCTCGTTTCGTAATCTGTATCTTTTATCATCAGCACTACTTTTTTTTGTTGCTTATAACCATACTCAATTTTTTTTCTATATATGTATCCTCCCTTTTTTCTCCTCCTTTACTTCATTTGTCTGTATTTTCAGCCTGCTTGGTTTCGTAGTCTGCTCATTGAACTACCTCTCAACTTTTACTTTTTTGTGTCCTTCCTTTTTAGCTTTGCCTTTCCTCCATTTGTCTACTTTTTCAGCTAGTTCGGTTTCGTAATCTTCTTTTATTTTTCTCCTTGAGCTCAATTTTTTATGCTCACTCAACTACCTCTCAATTTTTATTCTATGTCTATGATTCCTTTTTTTCCTTTTTAGCTTTGCCTTTCCTCCATTTCTCTACCTTTTTTTCAGATTTTTGCTCATTCAACTACCTCCCAACTTTTATTTTCTTTGTTTACTTCTTTTTATCCCTCTTTTAAGGCTCTTTAGCTTTTCCTTTCCCCGAACTGTCTACTTCAATATTTTTGTGTGGGGTAGTCTCCTCTTTTTTCCCCTCTTCAGCTCTACCTTTTTCAGATTTGACCGTTCCTCAGGTTTTTTTTTTTTCTCTCCCCCGTTTTTTCTCTCCTCAAGGCTCTCTTCAAACTTTTACTCCGTGGCATTTTCTCAGCAGCCCCTTCTCGAATTTTATGCCTCAAAAACCACTTGTTCCACTTGTTTTACTGTATTTTTTCCATATCTACATGTTTTGTTTTCTACTTTCTTTTTAGTTTGTGCGGTTTTTCATTTAGTTTGTGTCTTATGTATTTATTTGATTATTTATATTCATTTGTTATATATTTTTTGACAGTATTATGCCTTTTCTACTTCTTCCTGCTCCTCCTTCTACTCTTTTCTTCTTTCTCGTCCTTCTCTTCCTCGTCCTCCTCTTCTTCCTCGTCATTCTCCTCCTCCTCCTATAGTAGACAAAGCCGGCTGGTGATGTTGATGGTGTTGATAGTGGTGGTGTTAATGGTGCGTGGTGGTGATGATGGTATTGATGATGTTGCTGGTGTTTGTCGCGCTACTGATTGTGGAGTTGTTGTTGGTACTGGTGACAGTGATGGTGGTGGTGGTGATGGTGTTGATAGGGATGACGTTGATGGTGATGATGGAAAAAGTGGTGGTGAGTGATAAAGAACTAACCTGCCATCTATATCGTGGTGGTGGTGGTGGTGGTGACAAAGATTGCGTTGCTGAAGATGATGGGAATGGTGGTTGTGGTGGTTGGGGAGGATAAAGAACTAAGCAACCAAGTACAGCGCGGTGGAGGTGATGGTGGTTGTGGTGGTGGAGAATTTTTAAGCCAGATTTATGCAGCGTCCGCGCCAAAACTTCCATCAGAAAGTGATTTTGTAACCATAAATTCGGATTCTTCTCGCCTATCCTCCTCCTCCTCCTCCTCCTCTCCCTCTTTTCTCCCTGCTCCTAACCCCTCTCCCCCATCCCTCCCTTATGTCTACTTCTACTCCATTACTTCTTTTCACCGTACTAAAAATTTTGCCTCTTTCTACAACTACGTTTTATTTATTTATTTTTTTGGTTTATTGTTTTCTTAAGTAATCATGTTCATATTTTTTTTTCATAGGCTTCTTCCCGGTGGATCCTGATGGTCGGTCCAAGGCTTCATTCGGGGGTTCGGTGGGTGGTGCCAGCCTGTTCTGGTCTGGGTTAGTGTTAGTAGTAGTGTTTATAGTTTGCATTGGCTGCTGCTGCAGAGGCTCATTTTGATTTTTTTGATAGAGTCCGGGTTGATAGGTAGGTTTCTGGTGGTTCGATGGGCAGTTTAAGCTTTTGCTACTCGGCGGAAAAAAAAAATCCAGGGCAGGCGGCGGGATTGAACACCGGCTCCCTCCTGAACACGAGACCTGCCATTTTGACCTCCAGCCACCGCCTTTTTTTCCGTTTTTCATTGTCTGTCTGTTTGTATTTCCTTCCTCTCCTCCTCCTCCTCTTCTTCTTGTGAGGCCATCATCACCTCGCTTAATGTAAATATTATGTTTATATTATGTTTATTATTTTGTTCCCTGAGAGAGTTAATGACATCCGCTTCCTGGTTTTTCTCTTCCTTCTCCTCTTATTCCTCGTTCTCTTCCTGCAACTCTTACTTTTCCTTCCCGTGCCTTGTTCTTCTCCTCTTCCTCGATCTTTTTCTCTATTCTTGTGTCTTATTCATGTTCCATTCTTTTACCTTCCATTTACGAGTATTATGTTCATTCGGCCCAACCAAATCGAAGTAGTCAGTCGTTGTTAATTGCACTTTATGGCAAAACTCTCATTATTGCTTTATATTGTTTTCTATTTTATGCATTTTTGTCTCTTCATTCTCCCATTCTTTACCTTCCCTATTCTTCTGATGGTAGTTTTCCCATTATTCATTTACATGCTTTTGTTTTTATATCTGCTCCTCGTTTGTGTTACCTCTTTGTTTTCTCCTTTTACCCTTCTTTTACTTCATTGCTCCTCTGCTTCTCTGCCTTTTTCGTCTTTCTGATGTCTTCCGCAAACTACCATTTCTTTCTCTTGCTCCATTACCCTCATACATTTTTCATCGCATTTCCGGGTCGCCAAGAAATCACGAGACTCATGCGGTGGGTCGATGGCTCTCTTCGTCTTTCCGCACCTAATCACCTCCATTATTGGACTGTGTAACCCGCCAGCGACCCTTTGTCTTTTCCATGTATTGCCGGTTTCAGAGTTTTCTTTCCAGCCTTGAATTTTCCTTCGTTCATTTATATTTCTTACCCTCTATCTTTTTTTGGGGGGTTAGTGCAATTTTTTTCATCTTTCTTCTTTCTCATCTTCAACCTCTTTACTGTTTTTATTTTCTTAGTTTCGTTTTTGTCTGTCTGTAATTTCTTTTTCTCTTCCTTTTTATCTTTTTATCGTTCATATATTTCTGCTTTTTTTTCACTTGTTCTTTATGTCTATGCCTTTTTTTCAATTTTTTATCTTCCACCTTTTTTATTATTTTCCTTGATTTCTTTTTACTTGTCTGTTATTTCTTTTTCCTTCTTCTTATCCTTCTTTTCTCGTTCATATATTCCTCCTTTTTTCCTTCACTCGTTCTTTACATCACTGCCTTTTTTTATATTTTTCATCTTCCTCTTCTTTATTGTTTTTTCCTTGGTATCGTTTTACTCGTCTGTTATTTCTTTTTCCTTCTCCTTCTCCTTCTTTTCTCGTTCATATATTCTTCCTTTTTTTCCTTCACTCATTATTTACATCACTGTCCTTTTTTCTATTTTTCATCTTCCACCTTTTTTATTGTATTTCCTTGGTTTCGTTTTACTGTTTGTCTATAATTTCTTCCTTCGCGCTAACCTTTTCTCCTTCTTTTATTCGTGCTTTCATCCTTAACACATTTCTTTTTTATTTTCATCCTTCCCATTTTCAACCCTTAAATCCTTCCTTCTTTTATCACATTCTGCCTTCACTCACCCATTTGATCCTATCCTCCATCCTTCCTTCTTTCTTTTCCTTCTCCCTTTTTCCTCCCTTTCATTTTGTGTTGTCATTGATTCCACTCTATTATATTACGATTTTTTGTCGAACCTTCCTTTGAAACTTGCTACCTTCGTCACCCCTTTATGTACTCCTTTACGTCTCATCATCTTCCCACCTTCCTTAACCTGTTGGCTCTACCTTTCCTCCCATTCCATTTTCCTTTCTCCTGGCGACTTAGCTGGGGGTGGGGTACCCTAAGCTGCCTCCTTTGCTGTAAAAACAACGTAAAACTGTGTAAAGATCCCGGGTGACAAGTAAATTAGATAAACTTCCCTATTTACATTATCATAAAAGCAGATTTTTTGGCCACTTTATTCAGGAGCAGTAAGTAGCGGGCTTTTTTTTCTCATTATTTTTTTTTTTTTTTACGCCCTTGCACTGTCTCCTCTGCTGTAAAAAAAAAAAAAAAAAAAAGATAAAATGGATGAGTTGAGGTTGCTTACTCTTTTGCAAATTTCAGTTGCAAAAAAAAGCTTGACTCGGGATGGATTAATATTTTTCACGAGGATCAACGGCGAAATGAGACCGGGTGACAAGGAAAGAAGATGAACTCTGCCATTTAATTTACACTAAAATGAGATAATGACAGAGGATGAGTCCAGGTGACTTATTTTTTTATCGAGCATCAGGTAAAATGACTGTGACCCAAGGAAGGTGAACATGGCCTCCCTCCCCCACTCCCTCCCTCCCTCCCCCCATCCCTCCCCCCTCCCTCCCTCCGGCTCTTGAATAGGCTCTTAAGGCACTAGTTGTTTGGCTGATGATGGCGCGAGGCGTGTGATGGGGAGGCAAGTGGCGCCCTTACTCGAGATCACGGCGATTCCTGCGGTTAGTGGTGGTGTAAAGTTTGTTAGGTCATTCCCGGCAGACGAAGGAGTGGGGGGGGAGGGGATAATGGGCTGGAGGTGGAGGGGGCGAAGAGGTGCCTGGTGGTGGTGGTGGTGGTTATGAGGAGGTGATGGTGTTATGGTTTTATGGTTACTCTCCTTAACAAACAGTGAGGGATGACTTTATTATTTCAATCTCCTGTCTGCCTTTAGTGTATCCCTGACAGGTTAGGGACGGAGGGGGTCAAAGGGTCACGTGGTTGGGGTTAACAAGGGTTTTATCAGGGTCGTGTGGTGATGGTTTTGAAGTAACTCAATTCTGTAGTGAGGTTATGCAGTGAGAGGCGGCTATTATTTCGACCTTTTCCTCACCCTTGCCCATAGCGCCTTGATCACTATTATGAGCCGATGTGAGGGTCTCGTAGGTAATCTCTCCTCCTCCTCCTCCTCCTCCTCCTCCTCCTCCTCCTCTTCTTCCGCGAACAGTGAGGACTGGCTTTCATATCTAATCTTTCTGTGCCTTTTGTTGAGCTATCTGTCAAGGCAATTACTTCACCTTGGAACGCTACGATTTCTGATTGCTATTTCATCTTTATTTGTGACAATCTGCAGAAACATTCATCATCCAGTAGTTTTTTTGTTTGCTTCAAGGCTTTATCTCATCGTAATTTCGCTTTTTTTCCAGATTATTTTATTACGTACGGAAATTGTCATAGTTCATTAGGTTCAGTCTGTACATCAGGGCTTTTATCTGATTGGAATTTCACCTTTTTCTACGGAAATTTTCATCCTTCAGTAATTTATGATCAAGAATTTACTGCAGGCTTTACAGCTTCCTCTGTAATCACCGCCAACACTCGCTGCAGACTTCATTTCAACCTTGGCCTCTCGTCGTAAGCGATTTGCAGCAGATATTCAATCCATTCCGGCACCGCTTTGCCAGACGTTTTTAAACCATTCGCTTCCTGAGTTTAGAGGCTCGTGATAGATGGGTTACGGGGGTGTGCTGAAGTTGTCTTGTTAGGTAAAATGTGTGTTGATGGTAATTGAGGGAGGTGGACAGGGAGGAAAGGATAAGAAATTGAGGAGAGGATGAATAGGAGGTTAATGAAGGGAGAGGAAGCAGGTAGGAGAAAATAAAGAAAAAGTCTTGTTAGGTAAAGGATGTGTTGATGGTAGAGGAAGCAGATGGACAGGAAGGAGGAGATAAGATATTGAGGAGAGAATGATTTGAAAAAGGAGGATAGTGAAATTGAGGAGAGGATGAATAGGAGGTTAATGAAGGGAGAGGAAGCAGGTAGGAGAAAATAAAGAAGTTGTCTTGTTAGCTAAAGGATGTGTTGATGGTAGAGGAAGAAGATGGACAGGAAGGAGGGGATAAGAGATTAAGGAGAACATGAGTTGAAAAAGGTGGATATTGAAGGGAAATGAAACGGGCAGGAAAAAATGAAGAGAAGTGCCAATTGAAACATATCTTTGACTTCATTGACTGTGGATTCACTGTTAAGTATAGAATATTATTGTTTTAACCTTCTCTGCAGCCTCAGTTACATGAATGAACGAAGGAAACCCCAAACAGAGCTTCTTCAGTAGGCGTTGAATTCCTCGGACGCATATTTTGGTCGGTACATTCAGACGCTTCCCCCTCTCATATCAGCTTTTTCCAGAGGCCGAAAAATAAATAAATCTCGTTCTAATGACTTGTTTTGTATGCTCACGGCACAAAAGAATGATGAAACTACCAGATGGGTCATAAAACTACCTTTACAAATGCCCTAAACTCGTACGAAATCCTTGTCAATTAAGTGCACTATCCGAAATGTTCAAGGTCATATAACTACCTCTGCAAATGCCCTAAGCCCCTACGAAATCTTTGTCAATTAAGTGCACTATCCGAAATGTTTAAGGTCATATAACTACCTCTGCAAATGCTCTACCCTCCTACGAAAGTCTTGTCAAATATGCGCACTATGGCCCCGAAATGCTTAAAAATATGTCCCTTAGTCTTGGGTTCAAAAGGACACGTACAGAAATAGAAGTAAATGTAGTTAGGAGTGGCACCAGCAGTAACAAGAGACATCAGAGGAGGATTTGTCTCGCTTCCTCCGCCTTGTTATAGTCACCCTGCCTGACGTCTTGACAGGGTCCATTTTTATCGCCAAATACAAGGTTCTCTTTTCTTTATATGTCTGTCTGTCTGTCTTTGGGGGAAGTGTCGTTGCGGCTGGTTTGGGGTGATTGTAAGTGTGTTAGTGTGTTTTATTCTTTCCTTTAATTATGTGTTCTGGTTAATATATTGTTTATCTATATCTGTCTATATCTATCTATGTGTTTATCTATCTTTCTCCCTATTGGTTATGCATCTTTATTGTTGTTCTTTATGGTGAGTCAAAAGCGGATGGTAATATTTTAAAAAGTTTTACGCTCGTCGTTTTCAGTTTCTTTTTCTTATTCTTTTACTCAGTAACTTTCCGGATCGTCTTTTTTTTTATTGCCAGACAGAGCATATTAGACTTTTCTTACGAGGGACAAGAACACTAATTTCTACCATTTTATTTTTGGATTTCATTCTGTTACACCAATATACCTAGATTTTACATTTATTTTATTTTGTCTGGATTGGCTATAATCTATTTTGAAAAGTACGACGAGTAACACCTCTCCTTGTATTCTTAGAACGAGATTTATTAGTGTTTAGTTTTGCTCTTGGTAACAAAGGGGATGAAAAATGTGTGTGTGTGTGAGAGAGAGAGAGAGAGAGAGAGAGAGAGAGAGAGAGAGAGAGAGAGAGAGAGAGAGAGAGAGAGAGAGAGAGAGAGAGAGAGAGAGAGAGAGAGAGATTTGTTACCTGTTTATTATATCATGAAGTGGGAAGGAGAAGGTGGTGATGGTAGTGGTGGTGATGATGGTGGTGATGATGGTGGTGATGGTAGTGGTGGTGATGATGGTGGTGATGATGGTGGATGTGATGACGTGGGTGCATGTTGGTAGTGGAAACTCTTTATACACATTCAAGAAAAAACATCGCTGATTAAATTTACCGCGGCTCACCTTCATAATCTTGCAAGGATGTTACGGTTTGTTTGTCTTTGCGTGGTGCCACGGACGAGATGGTGGGGGTGTGGGTGGGTGGTGGGGGCGGTGGGTGATGGGGGGGGTGGCGGTGGTGGTGGGTGATAGTGGTGATGGTGGTGGTGATAATGCTCGCACTCCCATCCTTGCACACCTCCTTACTGAATGTTTTGTATTTTCTTTAATTTCTAAGTGTGACAACCAGGTACAGGTGTGGTTTAGGAGGAGGAGGAGGAGGATAGAAGGGGAAGAGAAAGAAAGTAGAAAGATGGAGGAACGCAACGTCGAATAGAGAGAGAAAGAGAAAGAGAGGATAAATTTGGAGGAGGAGGAGGATAGAAGGAAAGAGAAAGAAAGTAAAAGAGGGAGAAATGCAACGTCGAATAGAGAGAGGAAGAGAAAAAGAGGACAAAATTGGCCTAGAAGCAGGAAAAGGAGGAGGGGATGAAAGAAGGGAAAGAAGACAGAAGATTATAACGTCGAATAAAGAGAGGAAGAAAAGAGAGGACAAATATGGACTAGAAGCAGGAAGAGGAGGAGGGAAGGAATATTGCGGAAGAAAATAGGAAGACAGAAGATTACAACGTCGAATAAAGAGAGGAAGAAAAGAGAGGACAAATATGGCCTAGAAGCAGGAAGAGGAGGAAGGGAAGATAAAGGTGGAAGGAAGTAAGAAGATAGAATTACAACGTCGAATAGAGAAAGGGAGAAAAGAGAAAACGCGTGGCTTAGAAATAGGAGGAGAAGGGAGGAGAAGAAGAGAGAAAGGAGGAGAACAAGAAGAGGGAAGAATAAGAGAACGAGGAGGAAAAGGAAGATGGAGATAAAGAGAACATGGCAAAAGAGGAGAATCATTTTGCCTTTTTCCTCTCACTCTTCTTTCATCCTCTCCTTTTCCGATGCTAAATCCTCACGTTCTTCCACCTCTTTAACTCACCATCGCTCCTCCTACTCCTCCTCCTCCTCCCTCTTGCTCCTCCTTTTCTACCTGACGCGGCGGATCAAACGAGAAGTCTTACCTGGCGAGTCGTGAAGAATGCAGCTCACGCCTCACCTGGACTTGGCCGTAGGTGTGATCGTGGCTGTGAACTGATAAACAAGCTTGGCAGTCTCGTGGGTGTGTGTGTGTGTGTGTGTGTGTGTGTGTGTGTGTGTGTAGTGTCGCTAAAGCACTGTTGTTTTAGTTATTAGGTTTGTTAATGTTTAAAAGCATGTTGTTGTGCTCCAAAGTCGTCGACCCACACAGAGAGTAGACAGGTAACCCAATTAATTAGGAGAGTACGTAACCTCGCTTCACCTTCATTATAGCGAGAGTTTCATTTTAAAGGGACTGCACGCGCTCGCACTACCTCTATACTACCATCATCATCAGTAATAGTTGTAGTAGTAGTAGTAGTGGTAGTAGTAGTAGTAGTAGTAGTAGTATCTCCGTCTGGCTCAGAATCAACCTCCCAATCGTCTAATTACAGAAGCTAAAAGTGAAAGTAATCAATCAACTTGAACACCTTTGATATAAGTCTGATAATTACCAG
This sequence comes from Eriocheir sinensis, assembly GCF_024679095.1. Classification (NCBI taxonomy): domain Eukaryota; kingdom Metazoa; phylum Arthropoda; class Malacostraca; order Decapoda; family Varunidae; genus Eriocheir; species Eriocheir sinensis. The sequence goes on along the minus strand of NC_066555.1, from coordinate 4,493,369 downwards.
TTGTGCACCTGTCTTTGTTGTTGTTTTGTTGTGGACTGATACTGGCTTTGGAAAGGGAGATGGAAAGAGAGAGAGAAAGAAACAGAGAAACAAATGTACAAATATTCTAACAAACAAACAAAAAAAGAAAAAAGAATGAAAGAAATAAAGAAAAAAAAGTAGAGAGTGAGTTACGGGAGGTGTGCCAACTTAAGTACATAAATAAGAAAACAAGAAAAAAAAACGTTGAAAAAGAATGAAAAAAATATCTTACTCTGCACTCAACCTCAAACTGAAGAAGAAAAGTAAACAATCAGAGCGTAATGACACTCCTGATTCTGCTTTTCGGCTATTTCTATCTGCTTAATTATGTTTACCTGCTCTAATTACATCCCCCGGTGTTGACCTATTGATCGGGGCGGCGCTAAACTTCTTCAATTAATGCTGGACGACTTACGTAATTAGTCTCTTTTAATTGTTCCCATTCATTCGTTCATTCATTCCTTCATTCATTTAGTCAGTCAGTCAGTCAGTCAGTCAGGCGTTGGTTGGTAAGTGTGGCATGAACTATTTTTGTTATTGTTGTTATTGTTCTAGTAGGAGTGGTAGTTGTGCTGTTGTTGTTGTTGTTCTATATCATATATTCCCTTCCTCTCTTTCTTCCTTTCCTTCTCCTCCTCCTCTTCATTTTTATCCTTTCCTCCTCCTTATTCTCTTTAATCATATTCTTTTTTTCCTCTTCCGCCCTCTCCTCTTCTTCTTTCTTATCCTTCCCTAATCCTCATCATTCTTTTCATTCATATCTTTTTCTCTTCTTCCTCTTCCTCATTCTTATTCTTTCCTCCTCCTCCTCTTCCTCCATGTTCTTCTTATCGGACAAAGGAATTAACTCCACAACTCCTTTCAATGCCTCTCTTCATGTGGACGCTCCTGCCACACACACACACACACGAACACACACACACACACACACACACGCACACACACACACACACGCACATTACTTGACCCTAAATTCATTAACATACATAAGAGAGAGAGAGAGAGAGAGAGAGAGAGAGAGAGAGAGAGAGAGAGAGGGAGAGAGAACGAGAGAGAGAGAGAGAGAGAGAGAGAGAGAGAGAGAGAGAGAGAGAGAGAGAGAGAGAATCCTACAAGTTTTCCTCCTCAACTAGCTACCTTAAGACTCTCTCCTTTTTTTTTTTAGGATTCAGGACACACTCGTAGAATTTAACCCCCCTTTTTTTTTTTTTTTTACCCTGGGCTTCAAGTGAGAGCGAGATACCTGCGCGTGATTAAGGGAACCCACCTGAGCGTGACTTGGGTCCTGTGAGCGATCCCACGCAACCCCTCTAATTGCATCTCTCTCTCTCTCTCTCTCTCTCTCTCTCTCTCTCTCTCTCTCTCTCTCTCTCTCTCTCTCTCTCTCTCTCTCTCTCTCTCTCTCTCTCTCTCTCTCGTTCATCTTTATCTCTCTCACACATACTGCATTGCTATCTTAAAACAGAGGAAAACCACACTCAATTTTAGTTCATACAATTATCTTCGTTAACATATATAAACAAGCAACTTCTCTTATATATACACAAACTAGTCCCATATATCTCTCTCCTTCTCTATCCCTTTCTTCCTCCCGCAGTCTCTATATTGCCATCACAACCAAAGACACCACATATAATCCACACAATCCTCTTCCTCTTCTTATACAAACAATCCACGTCTCTTAAAAATAAACATAAAACCAGTCGCATTCTTGATCTTCCTAATGATGCACACCTTTAACTTGCTGCCTCTCCACCTGTCCCCTAATTGTATTCTCCCCAGACAGGTGCGGCAGACAGGTAGAGAGGCCGATAAAACCCTGCATTAGTCGAAATTACACAGAGAGAGAGAGAGAGAGAGAGAGAGAGAGAGAGAGAGAGAGAGAGAGAGAGAGAGAGAGAGAGAGAGAGTGGGACGGTAAGCGATTTGTAGTCAGGTTTTGTAGTGATTCCTGGAGCTGCGATTTCCTACACGTAAATTTGGAGTCCCGAGATAGATGGGCTCCGAGCGTGTGCCAAGGTTGTCTTATTAGGTAAAAGGTGAGTTGATGGTAGAGAGAGAGATGGATGGATAGGCGGAGAGGTGTTGCAGCGAGAGGATGAGATGGATGGGGAGTGAGAAAAAAAGAGATGGGGGGAAGGGGAGATAGAGGAGGGTACACTGAAGAAAGATTGATAGGTGGAATGGTAAAGAGGTAGGATTAGGGTACGGAAGAGATGAAAAAGTAAGGTAAGAGAAGAAAAATCGCGATAAAAAGGGAAGGAAAGGAAAGTTACTGTAAAAAATGATAAAGGGGATTGGAAGTCTAGGAAAGAAATGTGTTTATCTACTTTTTTCATATATTTATTTGAATCGTTGGGTTTTCCTGTGTTTGCTGTTGTTGTTGTTGTGTGTGAAGTTTGTAGTCATGATGTGTTCAACGAAGCGAGATATAAATAGATAGAAAAATAGCTAAAGGTAGATATATAGATAGATAGATAGATACATAGATAGATAGCTACAGCTCAAACCATAAACATAAATTTGGGCACACACACACACACACACACACACACAGAGAGAGAGAGAGAGAGAGAGAGAGAGAGAGAGAGAGAGAGAGAGAGAGAGAGAGAGAGAGAGAGAGAGAGAGAGAGAACGTTAATGGGCTACTCAGCATTTTACTGGCGGTCATTAACTGTATTTTTCCTTCTCTTTATTTTCTCTTTTTCTCTTCACATGAATCAGTAAATTTTTCTCTTTTTCTCTCTCATCACCACTCGCTTACCTCCATTCGTAGAGAGAGAGAGAGAGAGAGAGAGAGAGAGAGAGAGAGAGAGAGAGAGAGAGAGAGAGAGAGAGAGAGAGAGAGAGAGAGAGAGAGAGGAGGGATGAGTGCTTAGGTGAGAGGGCAACAAATATGGAGAGGTTTAGGGAGGAGAAGAGGAAGAGAAACAAGAGGAGGAGAAGGAGAAGGCGGAGAAAGAGGAGGAGGAGGAGGAGGAGGAATAGGAGGAGGAGGAGGCGGTGGTGGTGGCGAGTAGAATCTGAAGTGGAGAAAAGAAAAAAAAGGAAAAAAAAGAAAAAGGGGAACACCACACTTGAATAAGGTATTGGTAGATGGACGAGGCAGGATATTGAGGTGTGTGTGTGTGTGTGTGTGTGTGTGTGTGTGTGTGTGTGTGTGTGTGAAGATGGAAGGTTTTGAAGTGACTGTAGAGGCGGAAATCGATCTTCGTCCAGAATTGAATGTAAGCCGAGAGTCTATTGATCAGAGAGAGAGAGAGAGAGAGAGAGAGAGAGAGAGAGAGAGAGAGAGAGAGAGAGAGAGAGAGAGAGAGAGAGAGAGAGAGAGAGAGAGGTAAACACTCACCCATTTCTATTTATATCTCCACCTTTTTTATTCCTTGACCTTATCTTGCTACACACACACACACACACACACACACACACACACACACACACACACACAAATCAATACCTGTTTACATATTACTTTCCGCGGTCTCAGCCTCTCCCCTTCAGGAATAACAAATACAAGTGTTGCCAATCGAGGCGCCACCACCATCAGAACACTTTTGGAGCCTCGCAGACGTCGGGAGGGCAAAGATTTCTCGTTTCCTTCTTCTCCTGTTTTTCTTGCATCATGGGAGTCGTTGTTTTTGGTGTGAAGGAGGACTTTATACTTCCTTTTCGCTGCCTATATGTCATAAATCATCTTCTCTGGGTTAGTAACATCATTAAAAGGCTTCTTGTTTTCCTTATTTCCAGTCCTCGTAGAAGTCAATGTTTTGCTGTGTATGGATGAAGGAGGACTTTATGCTTCCTTCTCGCTGCCTGTATGTCATAAATCTTCTTCCTTGGCCTCGTGACATCATTAATGGCTTCTTGTTTTCCTTGTTTCCAGTCCTCGTAGAAGTCAATGTTTTGCTGTGTATGGATGAAGGAGGACTTTATGCTTCCTTCTCGCTGCCTGTATGTCATAAATCTTCTCCGCTGGCTTCGTGACATCATTCATGGCTTCTTGTTTTCCTTGTTTCCAGTCCTCATAGAAGTCAATGTTTTGGTGTGTAGATGTGTGCTTGGAGTATATAGTTTTCTTTTGCTTCCTCTACACCGTCATAAATATTTTTGGTGTGCTTAGTGACTGCATTAATGGCTTCGTGTTTCCTGGTCTCCTTTCCTCACAGAAGTCGTATTTATAATGTGTAGGAGGAGGAGGAGGATATATTTCTTCCTCGCTTCCCTTTCACGGTCATTAATGCTCCTCTTTTTGCGCGGTTAAGTGCACTAAAGGCCTCGTGTTTCCTTGCTTTCTGTCCTCTTAGAAGTCGTTGTTGTGGCGTGAAGGAAGAGGATATGCTTCTCTTATGCTTCCTCTAGACTGTCTTAAATATTCTTGGTGTGTTTAGTAACTGCATCAAAGCCTTCTTGTTTCCTTGTTTCCTCTCTTAAAAGTCAGTGTGTTGCTACCTAGGGCAAGGATTTTTTTTTTTTTACAGGAAAGTTCAAGGGCATAAAAAGTAAAACAATAATAAATAAAAAAGCCCGCTATGTATTTCTATGTATATCTTGCCTGCTTCCTTCTGCGTAGTAAAGGCGGTAAGGACATCTTGTTGTTCTTTTTTCACGGTCACAGAAGTTCTTAATCTCATATAATAGTGGATTAAAAAGTACTTGAGTTTCCCTTTAAATTGTCACTTTGGTCCTTCTTTTGCGCCTATCTCGGTTATAAGGAACCTTCTTAACCGCGGCCTCTTTCATAACGTATCGGATATCATGCTGTTTATACCGTCTTCATCGTCACCATCTACAGCTTCCCACTACTGACCCTACCTAACAATTCTATATATACTAACCGTGCACAACTCTACATCATCCCCACAGCCACCCCCATACAATACCTCCCCGTTAATCTAATCTCCATCTCGACTGTAACCCTTTCCTGCACCACCCACCTTTATTGCCATCTTCCACATCATATATACGTACTGTCGCTACCACATGCCGACCACATACTGAACTGTTCTCTAGTATGTGTATTGCACCTATAACCACATACAACACACCTCCACATAACACCACACACTATTCAATAAGGTTTTGCACATCCACATAATACCACTAACCACATACTCACATCCACACAACATCACTCCACATCGCCCCAGTCCACACATCACTTCATCCACAGTATCACCACATAACCACAAAGCATCACTCCACATAACGGCACATACATTATCACACAAGTCCACATAACATCACTCCACACATAACAGTACACGCTCCCACACATCACCCCAGTCCACATATCACCCCCCCTTCACCCCCCCCCACCCCTCACTCAGCACCCAGCGTCTGCCTCATTTCCCCTCATGCTAAATAAATACCCCGGCCCGTCACCGCTAATGAGTTCGCGCTGTAAGGCTAAGGATAAAAAATTGTGATGAACGGGCTGCCTCATCTCTTCCCCCTCCTCTTCCTTCTCTTCCCCTCCTCCCTCCTCTCTTTCTCTCTTCCCTCCTCCTCCCCCACATTCCCTACCCTTTTTCTCCTCCTCCTCCTCCTCGAACGGTTTGCCCCATCTATTCCTCTCTCTCCCCCCCCTCTTTCATTTTCTTTTTCCCTCCTCCCTCCTTCCTCCCCATTCCCATCTCTCCTCCTCCTCCTCCTCCTCCTCCTCCTCCTCCTCCTCCTCCTCGAACGTCCTGCCTCATCTATTCCTCTCCCCTTCCACCCCTTCTCTCGTCTCCTCTTCTTCCCTTCTCCCTCCCCATTCTCCTCCCTCCTCCTACTCCTTCTCCTCTCTTTTCTCTTCCCCTCCTTCCTCCTACCTCCTACTACTCGTCCTCCTCCCTCCTTATCTGTTTTGTCTTATCTCCTCTTCGCTTTGCCTGCTTGTTTTTCCTTTCCTCATGTCCGCCTCATTTATCTAGTCTCCTCTCTTTTCCCCTTTCATTTCCCCATGCCCACCACTCCTTCATGTTAAACCCTCCCCTTCCTCCCCTTCCGTCCCCCAATATCAATTCCTTTATCATTTATTCTTCTCTAATTCTCTTCCATCTCCTACTCATTGCTTCTTCCTCATTCAATCCCTTACCTCCCTATCTCTCCATACTCACCATTCCTTTCCCTTTTATCCTCCTCTTTCTCTCTTCCATTTCCCCCTACCCATCACTTCTCTCTCATTCAAGCCCTTCCCTTTCTCCTATCTCCCCCCGTACACACCATTAATATGTTTTATGTACTGTTTAACCATTATCACGCGCCTTTAACACCCCTTCGGCCGCCCGCTTTCCACCACCACCTCGAGACCAACCGGAGAAGTTTCCTTGCCATAAAACAGCTGCCTGAAGTGATGTACAGAAATAAATCGTTTGGAAAAGATATTAACCTTCAGTCCAAAAAGTAGCTTACGTTTTGATGTGTGTTATAGTTTTCGTTCTTGTTTGTTTTTTGTCTGTATAAGGTGAAAGAGTGATTAGGTGTTTCGTTTTCAATCTTTCTCTTCGTTCTTCTTCCTTTGTTGCGGTGGAAGAATGGGATTGGTGGAAAGACTTTGTGTGTTTAGAGAGAGAAAAATAAAGGGTTTGTCTTGCTTTCTCTTCCATTTTGTTAGGAGAACCAGAAAGGAAGGATTTGTCTCGCTTTCTTTTCCATTGTATATGTTTATTTCAATCGATATGATATGATTTATTAGTGAACGAAGCTTGGAGGAGCAGGAATATGATACGAAATAAACAATCCATGTATGTGTGTATGTGTGTGTGCGTGTATTGCTGATGATATTGATGATGATAATGCTTTACGTATGTGTGTGTGTATGTGTGTGCGCGTATTGAAGTTCGGCCATAGAGCGTTCAAGATGTGGGAAGCTAAAAATAGACTTAAAGGAGACAGCGAAAGGTACGCTCTCCGTCAAGCAAGGAGAGAGAGAGAGAGAGAGCGAGGGGCCAAGGTCTTGGTCGAGTGTGAGTGTGTGTGTGTGTGTGTGTGTGTGTGTGTGTGTGTGTGTGTGTGTGTGTCAATATGGCCCGTATCTTCAACCTTTTCTCTTTAACTATTGATTCCTTGTGGTTTCAGGTCTCGAGATGAAATATATATAACTTTTTTTGTATATAATTTCCTCCCATACCATTTCTTTCCCTCCCCACCCCTTAGACATACCTCACATATTCTCTCTCTCTCTCTCTTAACCCCTGGGACACAAGGGACAGGTGAGGGGGCGTCTTGATTTAAGGTAAGGAAACACTCCTCCCCCTCCCCCTCCCCCCTCCTCCCTCCCCCGCCCCCCCTCTCCCCTCGACATTGTGGCAACCTTTGAATTCGAACTCTTTTTTTTTTTCTTCTCTCTCTCTCTCTCTCTCCCTCTTACCTGTGTCAGTTTGCATGCTTATTTTTGTATGTATTTACCTGTATGTTTATTTTTCATGTATATTTTTGTATTTGATATTTGCTGTACTTTCTTATCTTGTATATTTTCTTTTGTTTTTATGTGTTTTTATTTATTTATTTGCTTTGATTTTCTGTAGTAGTAGTAGTAGTAGTAGTAGTAGTAGTAGTAATAGAAGTAGTCGTATTATTAGTAGTAGAAATAGTAGTTGTAGTTGTAGTAGTAGTATTAGGAAGAGGGGGACGAGAAGGACGTGGAGAAGTAGGAGGAGGAGGAGAAGGAAGAGGAGGAAGAAGAAGAGGAGGAGGAGTCGTAATTGGATTCGTAGTCGTAGTAATAAGAGCAGTATCATCATCCACATCATTATCATCATCAATATTATTAGTTCTGTTATTATTATTTTTTTCTTTCTCTTTATTAGGCATTGATTTTCCGGCCTTTATGTGGCATTGGGCTCCGGTTTGATTAGACGAGACCCGATATATATTATTACTAAGTCAGGTCCGTCAATACTGTGTCTTTTATGATGGGGGAAGGAAAGAAAGGAGGAATGTTGGAATGTATTTTGTTATTATTGTTGTCGGTGGTGTCTGTATTGTTCTTGTGTGTGTGTGTGTGTGTGTGTGTGTGTGTGTGTGTGTGTGTGTGTGTGTGTGTGTGTGTATTGACTTTCGCTGTGATTCCATTTTTTCTCTCTCTTTCTTCTCTTTGTTTACTTTTCCCAGTCCTCTCTCTCTCAGGTGTATCTAACCAATCAATCAATCACTCAACCAGTCAGTCAGTCAGTTAGTTCATTAGTTCGCCTGACTCCCCACACACACACACACTCAACAGCTTCTTACAGCTAACCCCCTAAATCACCTTCCCACCCGGTTCAAATTTGACCTTTTCACCGCCCATGTCATCCTTTTTAACGCTAATCCCCTTGCCCTTTCATTTCCGTGAGACCCTCTTTGCCATCACCCCTTTTAATCCTGTTTCCCTCTCTCCCTTAATCTCTCCAAGTCCCGTCTCTCACCCTCTTTCTCTTCCTCTCTCTCCCTTTCTCTCTCAGGCAACTTTTTCCACCTCCTCCCTCCCTCTACCTCTTTCTCTCTCTCTCTCTCCCGTCCGACCTGACCCGCCTGACTTGACCCCTCTCCTAATCTTGGCCCCTTTTTACTCGTTCTTTTCCTTGGGTTTCGCTGTCCCATTTTCCGTAACCTTTTCTCAATCTTTAACTTGAGTCACCCTCTTTTTTTTTTTTCTTCGTCCCTTTCTCTCTCTCTCTCTCTCTCTCTCTCTCTCTCTCTCTCTCTCTCTCTCTCTCTCTCTCTCTATCTCTCTCTCTCTCTCTCTCTCTCTCTCTCTCTCTCTCTCTCTCTCTCTCTCTCTCTCTCTCTCTCTTTTCTTGACTCCCCTATTTTATCACCCATTCACCCATATTCCTTTTCCATCTCAACTCTCCAGCCACTCTCATCAACATCTACGCTCGTCTACCCACTGTCCCTCTTCTCCTTCATTCTCCCCATTTTCATTCCACCAAACTCTCCTTCTCCTCCTTATCTTCCCTTCTCATTAACCTTTCCTGCTACTCTCTGGGTCCTTGGTCTCCCTCCCTATTGTCCTTTCTACCCTCTCTCTCCCACTCTCTTCCGCTCGTGTGCTCAGGTTCCATCATCTCCCTATACTGCGCCTCCTCCTCCCCTTCCCTCCCTTTCCTACTTTCTCTTCCTCTCTCCTCATTCCTTCAAGAGCTGCTGGTGTCGCGGCCCCGGGCGTCCTGCGGAACAATTGTCGTCGCCTCTCATCTCCGTTATCGACCCCGAAAAACCTCCGTTCGCCCAACGTATCTTTCAGCTTGACGGATTATGAAAGACTGAAGGGGAGATATGTGGTACCCTTCCCCTCCCTCCCCCTTCTCCTCCTCTTCTTCCCCTCCTCTTCCTCCGCGTCTTCATCTTCTCTCTCTTCCTGCTACTTCTTGTTTCTCTCATCCCTTTCTTTTCCTTTCTTCTACTTTCATTTTTTCAGTCCTTCTCCTTCTTCCTCTTTCTCCTCGTCCTTATCTTTTCCTTTTTCTGCAAGTGACAATTCCTCTCCTCCTTGCTTTGTTTTTTTCTTCTACTCATATTCCTTTTTTTCCACAATTTTTCCTCCTCTCCTTTTTCTTCCTCCTCTTTCTTTCTCTTATTCAGTCCTTTTTACATCATTTCTTGCCCCTCATTTTGTTTCTTCACTTCTTTTCTTTCACCTTCGTCTTAACATCTCCTTCTCTTTCATCTCCTCCTCCCACTTTTTAATTCCTTCTTCCTCCTCCTTTCTCTCATTCGTCTCTTTTTACATCATTTCTTGCCCCTCATTTTGTTTCTTCACTTCTTTTCCTTCACCTTCGTCTTAACATCTTCTCTTTCTTCTCCTCCTCCCACTTTTTAATCCCTTCCTCCTCCCCTTCCTCCTCCTTGACCCCCTCCCCCACCCTCTTCCACACATGTTTCTCTCCTTTCAGCCTTTCATTCAACTTTTTCACCTTCCTTCCTCGCCCCGCCTCGGTTTCTTCACGTCCTTTTCTGAGACTCGCGTTCACTTTTTCCATTCGTCCTGTCTCTTATCACTCAACACCCTCCCCTCCCCTCCCTTCCCATCCCTCTTTCTGGTACTCTTTCCTAACCCCTCCCTTCCCCTTCCTGTCCCTCCCCCTGGTCTTTGCTAATCCCATGCGGCGCTAGAACTTAGAGGCGACAAAGTTTTGAGCCTTATCAGAACTTTCCGCTATAGAGGAGTTCCAGTTATTACCACGCGGCTATTGGATGATATGAACGCGGGACTTGGTGAGGGAGAGGAGAGAGGAAGGGAGTGAGGGAAGGGAGGGTAGGAAGGGAGGGAGGGTAGGTACGGTTGAAGGTTGGGATGTGTGAGTGAGTGAATGAGAGAGAAATAGAGGAAGGGTCATTGTGTAGTAGTAGTAGTAGTAGTAGTAGTAGTAGTGGTACCAATCTCGTCTTGTCACCAAATGCTGTCTATCTATCTACTCTTTCTGCTACGTTTCCTTTTTCCACCATTTTTTTTTTTTCTTTAAGGGGAACGATGAGAGCTGGTGAATGATTTATGGGCATGTGACTCAGTTAAAAAAAGAGAAAGAGTTACCGAGTCAGACATTGCCGCCTCTCTCTCTCCTCGCACCTCACCTGTTCCCACGTGCACACCCTTACCCCACTCCCCCCTCCCCATCTCCCCTCACCCCTTCTCCCCCTCTCCCTACCACCTCCGGGAATGTTCGCAGAAAAGAATGAAGAGAATGAATGACAGAAAAGTTATATAAGCCGCTTGCGTATCCGGTGTTAGACAACTTTTTTTTTTATTCATTTCCTTTTCGTAATTTCAAAGAGTTGGGGGTGGTTGTAGTAGTTCTGAGGGTTGTTGTTACGGTTGTTGTAGTAATAGTAATAGTAGTAGTAGTAGTAGTAGTAGTAGTAGTAGTAGTAGTAGTTTTTATTTCTATTCGTTTCCTTTTAGTAATTTTCCGAGTAGTTCAAGGAGTTGGAAGTGGATTTAGTAGTTCTGAGGGTTGTTGTCATTGTTGTTGTAGTAATGGTAATAGTAATAGTAGTAGTAGTAGTAGTAGTAGTAGTAGTAGCAATAGTAGTTGTTTTTCATAGTATCGTTTAACGTTTCACCCTAACAATATCTTTCCCTTAACTTTATATCAATTATTTCTCCTTACCTTTTACCTCCCACGCGTCACCTTACCTGCGTTTCTACCTGGATAATCTCACCTTTTTCATACTGCCTATCTATTTAATTTGTTTTCCTTCCTTTACTCTCTCAGCTATCCGGTAGAATTATATATACCTCACTTTCTTATTAATATAGTTTGCTTTTTGCTTTATGAGAGGAACGGCTTGCTATGAACGTATGTGTGCGTGAGGAACGAAGGGTGAATGAGTGATATTATTAAGCATTTCGACTCCCTATCAAACTTGTCCCGCTTCAAACATCCACCATTACTAAACCCAGGAAGCAGGTTTTCGAATGCATTGATGGAAACATATACTTAAATAAACTCCTCCATTCGTCCGTAGCTAATCTTCTTTCTTCTGTTGCTTTTCTTCCTTCTATTTCCACCGTTGTCTCTCTCCTCTCTCTGTCACTAATTTTTATTCTGTTTCTTCTCTTCTTTCTACTCATATTTTCACTTTTTTTTTCTCCTTTTTGTCCGGCACACATAATTGACTAAGCTGTCTTAAGAGTTTTGGGGATTTCCAGGAACTTGACGATTCTTTTCTGCCTTGAACCTAAAAAAAAAACACTCATTAGAACGCGATTGATCTCTTTTTCGCCCATTGGAAGTAGTTGATGTGAGGTGTGTGTGTGTGTGTGTGTGTGTGTGTGTGTGTGTGTGTGTGTGTGTGTGTGTGTGTGTGTGTGTGTGAAAGGGCCCCACCGGACCTCGCTAATGCTTTGTCAATGCATAACACTCGGCCGTTAATGTTACAAAGTCAAACACGTGTCCAGCGCCATTATTATCAAACGGCGCCGTGTTTTAAAAGCGGAATAAATTAAATGATGATGCACACACACACACACACACACACCACACGGACACACACACACACACACACACACACACATATACATAATTTTATAGCAAACTGTTCCTCTCATAAAATTAATTCTTAGAGAGTGAACCGTAGCAAGAGGGATCGGGGAACAGGGGGGGGGGGGTCTGAGGTCATACCCGTAACCATATATCGGCTAATAACGAACTCTTAAAGGTTGGTTCGAGAGGGTACTAGGTTGCGAGGGGGGGGGAGGGGGGTGTCCTGAGGTCTTACCCGTAACCATATATCGGCTAATAACGAACTCTTAAAGGTTGGTTCGAGAGGGTACTAGGCTGCGAGGGGGGGGGGGGGGGTCTGAGGTCTTACCCGTAACCATATATCGGCTAATAACGAACTCTTAAAGGTTGGTTCGAGAGGGTTCTAGGTTGCGAGGGGGGGGGGGGGGTGTCTGAGGTCTTACCCGTAACCATATATCGGCTAATAACGAACTCTTAAAGGTTGGTTCGAGAGGGTTCTAGGTGGTGATCGCGGGTCCAGTACGTGATCAGGCCGCGGTGCTACACAGAAAAAATCAGAAATGCCAAGAAAATGTAAAAAGAATGATAAAATATACTAAAAAAAGAGGACACGATTAATATAAAATCTCTCCCTCCTCCTCCCTCCCTCCCTCCCTCCCTCCTCACCCTTTCCCCTCTCACTTACCTCCCCTTCCTTCCTCTTTCCCTCTCCCCTTTTCCTGACCCCTTTCACCCTTTCTTCCCCACCTCACCATTTCCTCCCTCCTCCTTCCCCTTTCCTTCCCCACCTCCCCCTTTCCTTCTTCGCCCCTCCCCTCCTCACCCTTTCCCCTCTCACTCCCCTTTCCTCCCCTTCCCTTGCCTTCCCTTCCATCCTCTTTTCCCTCTTCCCTTTTCCATACCCCTCTCACCCCTTCTTCCCCATTTCCAAACTCCTCCTTCCCCTTTCCTCCCTACCTCCCCTTTTCCTCCATCGCCCCTCTCTCCTCTCCCTCCCATCCCTCTCCCCCCTTCCCTCTCTCAAGGTCTGGGCCACGTTTTTCCCCGCGGCCCCCAAACTTGTAACGAGGAAGAGCTAATCAAAGGCTTCATCCAGCCCAGAGTCGCCGCCGGGCCGGACGAGGACGGTAGGAAGGCTGACAGGCTGACGGACGGACGGTGACATAGCTTCGTAGGGAGGATGAGGAGTAGGAGGAGGAGGAGGAGGAGGAAGGCAGGATTGGGTTGCTGACTGGCTAACGTACTAATGAATGGAAAAATAGACGAAGAAGGTGGAAATAAAGAAAAAGGAAAAGAAGGAGTAGAAGAACGGTTAGTTACGGAAAGAGGAAGGAGGAGGAAGAGGAGGGAGTAGGTTTGGGTGGCTGACTGGCTAACGCACGGACAAATGGACGAAAGAAAAAGTAGAAAAAAGTGAAAATAAGAGTAGAAAGAAGAGAAGAAACAGAATAAAAATTAGTGACGGAGAGAGAAGAGAGATAACGGTATAAATAGAATAGAAGGAAGAAAAGCAACAGGAGAAAGAAGATTAGCTGCGGACGAATGGAGGAACTTATTTACGTATATGTTTCCAAAAAGAGTAGAAAAAAGAGAAGAAACAGAGTAAAAAATTGTGACGGAGAGAGGAGAGAGATAACGGTATAAATAGAATAGAAGGAAGAAAAGCAACAGGAGAAAGAAGATTAGCTGCGGACGAATGGAGGAGTTTATTTAAATATATGTTTCCATCACTGCATTCTAAAACCTGCTTCCTGGCGTTAGTAATGGTGGATGTTTGATGCGAGACAGTTTGATACGATAAACAAACAAACAAACGAAATAGACACATATATAATAAGAACTAATCAAACAGCATTTCACTTAACAGACAACTAACTCGATATTAAACAAGACCTTCCCTTATATCGGCATTGAAACCATAGACACACTTTTACCCATACAGTATACATCAAGAAGATTGTTTATTTTCTACAACTGGAAATATAATGAAAGGCGCAAACATTATTACTAAAACCTACGATCTTTCTTTTTAACCCGTCCGCTACGATTGGCACGGATTTCGCCTTCACTGGTAGCCTGGTAACATATACTCCCAGGTCGTACTCTGCCTCTGTGGTGGATAGTGGAGTGTTTCCCATGTGGTATTGGTGTGCTGGATATTCACTCCCAAGGTGCAGGACTTTACATTTTTCTTCATTGAAATGTAGCAGCCACTTTTTGTTCCATTCCTGTAGCTTGGTGATGTCTTCTGGTAGGAAATCCGCAGTCAAGGGGTTAAGCCAATCATAACTCATTTGCGTGCTTTCAACGTTACTCATTTGTTATAGAAGAATGGAAATACACCCTAAGCTACCTACATAAGCTACCGGCATGACTTGATAAAGGGAGAGGGAGGGAAAGATAGCGAGCAGGAGCAAGATTAAAAATAGAGTAAATAAAAATAAAGAAAGTAAAAATAGAGGAAGCGTCAACACCATCACCACCAACAAGACTTTTAATCGTAGCGTGGATACGAGGAGGAGGAAAGAGAAGAGGAAGAGGAGGAGGAGAAGAAGCACGAGCAGGAACTTTATGGTCGTGGTTGTGGTTACTGGTTGTTTACAGTGTGTTTTATTTATTTCCTCATTTAGAGGCTTTTAGGGGGAAAGACCAAAGAGGAAGAGAGGAGGAAGAGAGGAGGAGGAAAGAGAGAGAGAGAGAGAGAGAGAGAGAGAGAGAGAGAGAGAGAGAGAGAGAGAGAGAGAGAGAGAGAGAGAGAGAGAGAGAGAGAGAGAAAAGAAAGAAGAGAAAAAAAGAAAAGTGAGAAATGCCTAGGAAAAGATATCTCCATTCCTCACGTCTCTCGTATATCATTTTAGGAGTCTAGGGTTAATGAGCGGCGGTGGTGGTGGTGGTGGTGGTTTGGCCTTGATGAGTGATGAAGTGAATTGTGGTTGTTGTTGTTCTTGGTGGTGGTGGTGGTGGTGAGGCGTGATGGAGTGCGTCATGATGGTATTGGTGGTGCTGGTGGTTGTGAAGAGTGATGGAGTGATTCGCAGTGCCAGTGATGATGGAGGGGTTATGGTGGTGGTGATGGTGGTGGTGATGGTGATGGTGATGCTTTCCCATATTCACTCCCACTACCTCTGTTTTTTTTTTTCTTTTCTCTTTTCTCAAGCAGACATTTTTTCTCCTTATTTTTTTTCTCTTTATCGACGTCATATATGGGATAATTATTTTTTCCTTTCCTCTTTATAAGACTTTAATTTCACTGCATGCAATGAGATACTTGAAAAAATATTGACTTGTTTACACAGCAGAAAACATCTTATTCATATATTTTCTTCTCTCAATACTAATGCCTCCCAACAAACAACTATCCTCATCAATCTAGACTTCGTTCAAACTAACTTGGCGAATAATCCCCTCCCATTCGTCTTTCCCTTCCCCATAGTGTTGATTATTAGCCAGTCCACCAGCAAGCCACGCCCCTCTCCACCTCAGACTACATGTTATTGGTGGATGCTGGAATCGGTTAACTCTGATTGGTGGATGTTGGGTAGATGTGGGCGGGGCTTGTTCGCCTATTTAGCTTGAATATAACCTTTTCTGCTTTTTTTTCCCCCATCATCTTTTAGGGGGAGCAGTAATTTTGTGGTCTTTTTTTCTATTCCACGGTGTTTTTTTTTCCCTTTGATTGCTTCCTCTAATATATAAGAAAGAAAGAAGAAAAGTTAGAAAGAAAAAGGTAAGAAAATGGAATCAAATTAAAAGCCATTGCCTGGGTAGCTGTTTTTTTTTTTGTTGTTGTTAATGCCCTTGAGTTACTTCCTTTGGTCTTAAAAAACAAAACAAAAACATAAAAAACTCGGAAGAATAAAAGATGCGTGTGATATTAGCCTCATAGTTATTTGTCACGTTAAGAGTTACGGCATATTAACCCCGTCTGTCTGTTTGTCTGTCCTCTCCCTTTATCTCCATCACACCAAACGGTATTGCATCACACACACACACACACACACACACACACACACACACACGTAACGCTTCCATAACTATACTACAACTCGGGCGATGAAGTGATGTAAAAAATGCTAAACTACACGCGAACTGCAGATGAAATTGCATGTATAGGTGGTGGTGGTGGTGGTGGTAATGAAAGCCGCCCGGGTTAGGGTAGGTGGAAATATTAGTAGTAACAGTCGTTCGAGTTGTGGCGGCGGAATTGATGGCTTTGGTGGTGGTGCTCAAATGTTTACCGCTGGCAATAATGGTGCTCGTGGTGGTGGCGGTAAAGTGGTGGTGCCGTTTGGTGGTGATGCTGTGAAGGTTGTTGTTCTTGTTGGTGGTGGTGCTTATTATGGTTGTATATGGTGATGGTGATAATAACAGTGTTGATGATAGTGAATTTGGTTGTTCGTGGTGGTGGTCGTGGTAGTGGTGATGCTGGTCTGGTCTTGTTGTTAAAGAGATGTACTGATAGCGAAAGTGAGTGGTAGTGTAAGGAACTGTCGTAATGGTGGTGGTTATGGTTGTGGTGGTGGTGGTGGTGCTTGTTATGGTTGTATATGGTGAAGGTGATGATAGTGAATTTGGTTGTTAGTGGTGGTGGTCGTGGTAGTGGTGATGCTGGTCTGGTCTTGTTGTTAAAGTTGCATACTGAAAGCGGTTGTAGTGGTAGTGTAAGGAACTGTAGTGGTGGTAGTAGTGGTGGTGGTGGTGGTGGTGCTTGTTATGGTTGTATATGGTGAAGGTGATGATAGTGAATTTGGTTGTTAGTGGTGGTGTTCGTGGTAGTGGTGATGCTGGTCTGGTCTTGTTGTTAAAGGTGCATACTGAAAGCGGTTGTAGTGGTAGTGTAAGGATCTGTAGTGGTGGTGGTGGTGGTTGTAGTGGTGATATGAACATTCAGAGGAGCTACAGCGGTGCCTCTAAACTCCAAACTAGTGGTGCGGGAGGTGGTTCAGTACCAAATATGTGTGCGTGCGTGCGTGTGTCAGGAACCGTAATACTCGGGGGAACAGAGCTCGGTGGTGGTGGCGGTGGTGGTGGCGGTGGTGGTGTTGAATGGATCGGCAGCAGTAATGACTTCAGCGGTGTTGATGGTCAGTGATGGGTGTTGGTAGGGGTGTGCGTGCGGGGAGCGGTGATGTCGAACGTGGCGGTGGTGGTGGTGGTGGTGGTGATGCTGTCGGGGGAGCAAAAATACCGCCCAGGACAGAGCAATGATTAATTAAATGGAGTTAAAAAAATAAAATGGACCGGGACACTAAACGCTTTACGGATGACAGCGTTTTCCATGATGGTAGTAGTAGTAGTAGTAGTAGTAGTAGTAGTAGTAGTAGTAGCAACAGTAACAGTGAATGTGCGTTTTATTAAGCCATATAATCTGTTGTAGTGATTTAGTAACAAGTTCTTTTTTATGGGTATGGTGATGTTAATGTTTTTTTGATCGTATGGAATTGTCTCTATGTGTGGGCGTAATGGTGATGGCGGTAGTGATGAGTGTAATGGAGGTATGTTTTTTTTTGTAGCAGCGTGGTGGTGATAAGATGAAATGGGAGTGCTGGTGTAATGGTGAGTGGATAATGGTGGTGGAGGTGGTGGTGAGTATGTGGTAGTAGAAGTGGAAGATGTTAGGGTAATGGACCATAGAGTTAGTGCTAAAAGATGGGAACGGGTGGATGGCGGGGAGATGAAGGTAAGATGAAGATGATGGTGATGAGAGAGAGAGATGCTGAGGAGGTAGAGAGGCTGAAAATGGTGGTAGAGACGATGATATTAATATGGAGTTATACATGGTCGAGGTGGAGGGGAAGGTAGTATGATGGGGATGGAGGAGGAGGAGGAGGAGGAGGAGGAGGAGATGATGTATTGGTTTTGGTGGAAGAGATGAGTTTCTTTTTTTTTTACATCAAAGGAGACGGCTGAAGGGCAACAAAAAGGGTATAGAAAATTTTAAAAAAGCCCGCTACTCACCGCTCCCAACACTAACCAAAGCTGCGGTGGTTGTGGTGGTGATGGTGGTGACAGTGGTGTTGGCGATACATAGCTGCTGTCTCTGCCGGTTCTATTCCTCTTTCAGCTTTAACTAAGGAGCCTGTAATTCCTCAAGCTCTTGCGGCGTCGATTGGGAATGCTCCGACTTTTCATTTGGGGACTCAAGACGCGTGCCTCCTCCTCCTCTTCCCCCTCTTCCTCCTCCTTCTCCTCCTCCTTCTGCGTCCTTAAGAAACCAGCTGACCGTCGCACGTGACCTCAACCCCCACCCCACCCCCCACCCCCACCCCACACACGCACTTTCACCCCACTAAAAAATAAGTAAATTCAAAGTCAGATTTAAAATTATATATTCCACATTTTTTTTCTTGTTTTGGTGAAATTTTATGTGCATGTAAGAAATTAGCTTTGATAAGGATTAGTGTATTGGTATTATTTTATAGATTTTATGTTACACACACACACACACACACACACACACACACACACACACACACACACACTTAACAATACGCTGGCAAGCTTAACCCATTCATGATATTCCACACATTAGGTACTGCACGGGGATGGTGGTGGTGGTGGTGTGTGTGTTAGGGGGATGACAGACGGAATGCTTAATAAGTCGTCCTAACTCAATTCATGATCGAGACTTCCTCAAGTTTGCCTAATCAACCTATGTCAGCCTCTTTCCGTGTCTTGCAAACAAACCGTCCCAAGTATGTTCCGGTGTTGGCGCAGATTATGGAGGTGGGTGGAGGGTGAAGGAAGGGTAGAAGGTGTAGGAAGGAAGGAAGGAAGGAAGAAAGAAGGAAAGAAGGAAGGAAGGATAATTAGGATGTGAGGTAAAGGGGTTTAAGGAGACTAAAGGTGACGATGAGGAAGGAAAGGGAAGTATACTGAGGTCGGTGTTAGTGGGTGAATGAATGAATGTAGGAGGGAAAGAACATAGGAAAGAAGGAAGGAGAACGGCGAGGTGTGAGTGGGGCCGGGGGGTGGGGAAGGGGGACTAAGGGAGGCAAGGTGGGAGTAGGAAGGCTGGGGTGAGAGGGCCAGGCCAAGACCACCTCCTCCTCTCTCTTTATAAAAACGCTTCATCATTAAAAGTCTAACAATCAACTTATTCTGCATGATTGTTAGTTCTGGTATCCTGCAGAATCTCTCTCTCTCTCTCTCACACACACACACACACACACACACACACACACACACACACACACACAGGCCCTCTTCCACACTCCACATCCCTCGTCTTCTGGGAAATAGAATCAGAATCAAATACGAGTGCCCAGGTGAACCAATATTTGTCCCGCTGATCAGTCCACGGAAACAAGGAGAGAGGAAACACACACCGCCTCCCCACCACCCTTCCCTCACCCTCCTAATCACCACCTTATCCTCCCCACTCCACCACATCCCCACCTATCCAATTAGGGCATTTCCTCCTAATTAATTGGGCGGTACGGCGTCAAAGGAGACTAACAAGGATCGCAGAAGTCTTGATTCAGAAGTCCTCGGTCCTAAGATCATGTTCTCAGGACCAGCGGAAGACAGTATAAGACTTGAGCCGTTTGTTCTCAAGGGGGAAAGAGAGAGAGGAAGAAAAATGTCTCGATATCGCCTTTGGATTGTGACGAGTTTGAGGATTAAGACGGAAGGGAAAAAGGTTAATTGATAGCTGTTGACGGATCATTAGTGAAGGAAACGAAGAGGGAAGGAAAAGAAGATCAAGATTACGAGGAATATATAGAATCGTAGCGAAGGAAAAGTAACGGATGATATTTGATGATAAACGGAACATATAAGAAAGATAAGAAAATAGCTGTTAACGAATGCTGTTTGTTGACGGATCATTAGGAAAGGAAACGAAGAGGGAATTAAAAGATAAAGATAACAAGGAATACATAGAATGAATCGTAGCGAAGGAAAAGTAATTGAAGATATTTGACGGTAAACAGAACATATAAAAGAATAATAGATAACTTAACTAATGAATAATGGGGAAAATAAGAGAGAGAGAGAGAGAGAGAGAGAGAGAGAGAGAGAGAGAGAGAGAGAGAGAGAGAGAGAGAGAGAGAGAGAGAGAGAGAGAGAGAGAGAGAGAGAGAGAGAGAGAATATATATATAATCGAAATAATGTGAGTAGTTCCAAATTAATGCAAAAAAACTGCAGAAATTATAAAAAAAAGTCAATATACGGAATAAAAAATGTTGAATGGTTAATTAAATGCTGTTGACGGGTGATTCAGATTTTAATGAATGAGGAGTGAATGTGATTGGCAGGCCTTGTGATGTTTTGCCCTCAAGACATTAAAGAAACCCAAGATAAAAATATACATAAATAAAAAAAGGATAACAGTTGATAAGAAAGGAAAAGAAGAAGAAGAAGAAAAAGAAGAAGAAGAAAAAGAAGAGGAAGAAGAAGAAGAAGAAGAAATGGAGGAGAAGGAAGAGGAAGAGTAAAATGTAAAATATAGGGGAAGGAAGGAAATGTCAACTGAGAAGATTTGAAGAGGGACTAAATGAAGAAGAAGAAGAAGAAATAGAAATGTATAGGCAAGAGAAGATAGAATGAAGGGGAAGGAAGAAAACAGTGTTTGGAAAGATTTGAAGAGAATGGAGGAGAAGGAAGATGAATAGTAGAATGAAAAATATAGGGGAAGGAAAGAAATGTCAGTAATGGAAAGATTTGAAGAGGGACTAAAAGAAGAAGAAGAAGAAGAAATGGAGGAGAAGGAAGAGGAAGACTAGAATGAAATATATAGGGGAAGGAAGGAAATGTCAACTGAGAAGATTTGAAGAGGGACTAAAAGAAGAAGAAGAAGAAGAAATGGAGGAGAAGGAAGAGGAAGACTAGAATGAAATATATAGGGGAAGGAAGGTAATGTCAGTTATGGGAAGATTTGAAGGGGGACTATAGCTAAAGTAAAGGAAAGAAGTAAAGTGAACATAAGAAAAAGTATGTGTTCAATAAAATCTGTTAGCGGCTCGTTATAAGGAAAATGTATGGAGCCGAGAAAAATGATGGATAGAAGACCTTTTTAGACTCAGTGTAGGGAGAGTAAAGGAAATCAATATATGGTGAATAGAAATGCGTAGGAAAAGGTTACGCAGTATTTGTTAATGATTAGAAGGAAAGGAAGGAGACAAAATCGGGGAATATTGGCAAGGGAAAGTAGATAAAAAATGAATCAAAGAACGTGGAAAGGAAAAAAGATCTGTGAAAAATTAAAGGAGATGAAGTAACTGATTAATAATTATCTAAATCCGGGAAAAAAACGAATATAATTGAGATTGAAAATTGAATTGGAAGTAGAAAGGGAAAGACAAAACGAAAATAAGCATAAAAAAGAGGTCAATGGAGAGAGAGAGAGAGAGAGAGAGAGAGAGAGAGAGAGAGAGAGAGAGAGAGAGAGAGAGAGAGAGAGAGAGAGAGAGAGAGAGAGAGAGAGAGAGAGAGAGAGAGAGAGAGAGAGAGAGAGAGAGAGAGAGAGAGAGAGAGAGAGAGAGAGAGATTAAAAGCAGCAGTGAAGAGAATCATATGAGAGAAGAAGGGAATGTGTAGGAAAAAAAAGGGAACATAGGAATTTTGGAGGAGAAAGGGAGGGAGAAAAGAGACCGACAGACAGACAGACAAACACGAAAAAAGGATGTCCGGCTCTTTTGCCCTGTCACTTTTTCTCGTTTTTTCTTCCCATCTTGCTAAAAAAAAATGCGTAGAAAGGATACAAAGAAAAATAGGAAAGAGGAGCAGGAAGAGGGAAACGGAATAGAAGGGAAGGGAAGGGAAAGAAAAATGGGAACAGGCCGATACATAACGCTAGAATCAATACAAAAATAAACTATAAATAACAATAATAAGGATGACAACAATAAAGATGATAATCAAGAATAAAGATAAAATAGCAAACTGGGAGAAAAGTTAACAAATTCTGCATCAAACTCCACGCCTCCACGCTTACCAATACGCGTGAAAAATTAATCCCGGCTTTGTCTAAGGGACGAAAAAAAAACAGAAAAAAAACAGAAAATATTAAGGTTACCCCCATGAACGGTCCCAGGGGTGAAAATATTACCACGCCCCCCCTGCCCCCCCCCCACCCCACCCCCCCGGAGAGTGTAAATAACCCTCAGGAGTGGAAGTTTGTCAGCAAATTTAATCCCCGCCAGAAAAAAAAAAAAAATGGCGAAGGGGAAAAATATTGAAGGGCAAAATGAGGTGATGACAAAAAATATATATGTGTGTGTGGTGACCTTGAGAAATTGAAAAGAAAGGAAAGGAAAACGAAGGGAAAGAAAAAAAGGTAAGGAGAATGGAAGCGGAGGAGAAAGAAAAAAAAGGCCAGGAAAGAAAGGGAAGGAAGAGAAAATACGTTAAGAAGTAGAGAGAAGGAAGATGAAGGTAAAGAAGAAATGGTGAAAAAATAGAGAAAAGAAAGTGGAAGGTAAAGAAAAGAAAGAGTAAAGAAATAGAGAAAAGAAAGAGGAAGGTAAAGAAAAGAATGGGTAAAGAAAAAGAGAGAAAGAAGAGGAAGGTAAAGAAAAAAGATCAAGAAATAAAGGGAAGGAAGAGGAGGAAAATAAATAGAAAGGATAAAGAAATAGAAAGAAAAGAAGAGAAAAAGTAAAAAAGGGTAAAGAAATAAAAGAAAGGAAATATATAGAATGGAAGTTGAGGATAAAGAAAAAAAAGATAAAGAAGTAAAGAGAAGGAAGCGAAAGTCTAAGAAAAAAAGATCAGGAAATAAAAAAAAGAAAGACGAAGATATAAAAAGAAAGTTAAAGAAATAGAGAGAGAGAGGAAGAAGAAGATAAGGAAAGATTAAACTAGAGGGAAGGAAGAGATGGAGAAAGAGAAAAGGTCAAGAAATAAAAAAAGGGAAAAAGAAAGTAAAGAAAAAAAAAGACGAATATGCAAGTGGAGAAAAACGACTCGACCTTAGTAGTTTTTTTTTTTTTTCGTTTCCTTCTTTATTTCATGTCCTTGATTTTTTTTCTTCTCTTTTAGTGGGAAAAAGTCGTCTATATGAAACATTCCCAGAGAGCCGAGGTGTGAGGAGGAATGAGAGAGAGAGAGAGAGAGAGAGAGAGAGAGAGAGAGAGAGAGAGAGAGAGAGAGAGAGAGAGAGAGAGAGAGAGAGAGAGAGAGAGAGAGAGAGAGAGAGAATACAAAAGGATGAAAGAAAACTGCTGAGAAAAAGTGGAGAGAAAGAAAAAAAGCGAGAGTGGTCGAGATGAGACAAAGAGACATGGGAGGAAGAAGGAAAGACGGAAATGACGAAACGAGAAGAAGGAGGAGGAGGAGGGGGAGGACTTTGTTTGGATGAGGAGAAAAGACAGGCAGAACGAAGGGTCATCTTTGTGTAAGCTCACGTCCAAAACCCATCTGCCTAGTTTGACATGTTTAAAGGAGGAGGAGGAGGAGGAGGAGGAGAAGGAAGAGGAAAAGAAAGAAGAGGAAGAAAAAGAAGAAGAAGAGAAGGAAGAGGAAGTGTAGGAAGCGATGTAGGAGGAGGGAAAGGAGAAGAGGAATAGCTGCTTAACAGGGAGCACAGCACAAGGATAAAGAAGAAGTATGGAGGTCAATTTAAGGGATGACGATGATAACCTAGAAGGAGGATGCAAAGGAGAGACTCAACCCACCAAACACAGTGGCTGGGTATGAAGTGGAGAATGGAGAAGTGGAGGAAACACCAAAGAATGAGTATGGAGTGAGGGAGATAAGGGATGAGGAGATACAGAGATGCTGGGAAGATGCTAAACACTTGGAGGTTGACAGACAGATGGCAAAGAAAATGAGAATAGTTGTAGTAGTAGTAGTAGTAGTAGTAGTAGTAGTAGTAGTTAGAGGTGCACGGGATGACGACAGATGACAAATAATATAATAGTTACAGTAGTTATATTAGTAGATAGTTAGGTAAAGATGGTAGTGATATTTTTAGTCATGTTTGTGTTAGTAAAGACGTGGATGAAACTAGACGCGAATGGGTTGTTTCTTTTAATCATGGCGGTAGTGATGATGGTGATTCAGGAGAGTGAGGAAGAAGGTGAGGAAGATGCGAGATAGTGAAGTGTTTTGATGATGATGACAGATAGTGATTGAGAACATGAGGAAGATAATAATGAAAGGTTTTGGTTATGATAGAATAGTGACAAACAGACAAACATATATGCAGACAGACAGAAAGGCAAACAGACAGACAGACAGACGCAGAAGGAGGCGGAGAAGATGCTTGGTCGAGATGCTGAAACGCAAATGCAGTGTGTGAGCGTGACTGAGATGCTGGAGGAGGAGGAGGAGGAAGAAGACGTGGAGGAAGAAGAGGAGGCGGGAGTCAGTCTGAAGAGGAGGAAGTGAGGGCAAGGAGTGGAGTATCAGTCTGAAGAGGAGGAAGAGGAGTAGAGGAGAAGGGAGCCAATTTTAAGAGGAAGAGGAAGAAGTAAGTTTAAAGAAGAGGAAGAAGGGGAAAAAAAGAGGGATTATGTTTGTTGGGAAAGGACAAGGACAGTTTGAATAGGAAAAATGTAAGAGGGAGAGGAAAGAGGGATTTTAAGGAGGAACAGAAGAACAGTAGTTTGAAGAGGAAGAACAAGAGGAGGAGGAGGAGGAGGAGGAGGAAAAGAAGGGGGAGTGAGGAGGCGGTCAGTCGAAAGAGAGAGAGAGAGAGAGAGAGAGAGAGAGAGAGAGAGAGAGAGAGAGAGAGAGAGAGAGAGAGAGAGATTGACAGACTGACAATTCCATGAAAAAAGTGAAAAAAATATACGAAACTACACAAGAAGAAGCAGAGAAACCGAAGGAAAGACGAAGAAGAGAAAGAAAAGCAAAAGAGGAGAAAAAAACCACCTTCCCAACACATCTATTTCTGTCTCTTTCATTCTTCACCCACAAGACGAAGAAAAAACGAAGACCAGCAACAAAACTTTCACTAATCATTCCTTTTAAAACAAGCAATCAAACCCACAGGTAGAATGTTGTTACCATCTCTCCTCTCTCCTCCTCCTCCTCCATGTTTCTCCCTTCTTCCCTCCTTCGTTCCTCCCTTATTCTTGCCTTACTTTCTACTCTCGTTTCCCTCTACACTTTCTTCTTTCCTCTTTGCTTTTATCTCCTCGTTAACAGGTAACAGAGGACGGTACCGGAGCCTCCTTCCCATGGTTTCTCCTCCTCCTCCTCCTCCTCCTCTTCCTCCTTCTCCAATACTATTAACACCTTGCGAAATGACCCTCTTAAAACACCTTCCCTAAATTGCACGCGTACCTGTTAACATCCCGGGACGGACAGGGACACCGAGGGAAGGTAGGACAGACACAATCACAGTCACATTGTCGAGATTTCGTCTGGTAAGGAAGGGGATGCAGGCGCGTGTATTTCCCGTTTTCTTTCTCTGTCCTTCGTTTTCTCTCCCCCTCTCCCGTCCCTCGTCCATCAGGTGATAAGCAAAGTAATGTATCTCCTTGTCCTCCTCCTCCTCCTCCTCAGTGCTATCCTTCTCTTTTCTCTTTTTGCCTCTGTGTGTGTGGGGGGGGGGGGCGGTAGAGAGGTAGGTAGGTGTGTAGGTAGAGGTAGATAGGTAGGCAGAAAAGAAAGGAATGGAAACTAAAAGAAGGGATGTGAGAAATGATGGAAGGAAGAAAGGAAAGGAGAGGAAAGGAGAGAAAGGAAGAAAGTAGGAAAGGAAAGGAAGAAGAGAAACAAATGAAAGAAAGGAAGGGTAAAGAAAGGAAAGGAAAGGAAAGAAAGAATGGAAAAGAAAGGAAACTAGGTAAGAGATATGCAGTTAGACAGCTATTTAGGTTAGTAAGTAAAACAGTAAACGTGGTTCAGATGGGAAGGAAGGGATGCCCGTGTGTGTGTGTGTGTGTGTGTGTGTGTGTGTGTGTGTGTGTGTGTGTTGTAAATCTTTTTGCATCGCTAAAAATAGCTCGGAAAGGCACCTTAAGCCTCCCTGTTTTCGGCTTGACGAGGCAGGGCATGGGTGGACGGGCAGGGAGGAAAGAAGGAAGGAAGGGAGGGAGGAAAAAAAAGGAGGGAAGGAAAGCAAAGGAAAGAGATGGAAAGAAGGAATCAAAAGGAAGGAAGGAGGGATGGAAGGAAGTAAAGAAGGAAGGAACGAAGGAAAAAGGAAAGAGAAAAATAAGGAAAGGAGAAAAGGAATGGAAAGGAAAAGAAAGGGCAGAAGGATAACGAAGGGAGAGAGGGAAGGTTGGTAGAGGGAGAGTAGAATAGAAAAATTGGAAGAAACGAAAAACAAGCATGAAAAAGTAATACCTGAGAGAGAGAGAGAGAGAGAGAGAGAGAGAGAGAGAGAGAGAGAGAGAGAGAGAGAGAGAGAGAGAGAGAGAGAGAGAGAGAGAGAGAGAGAGAGAGAGAGAGATAAGGTGGCGAGGGGAAGCTGGAGCAGTAAGTTGTAAAGGGAGATTAAATATTGATGGGCTGACAAATCATTGAAAAAGGGTTGGAATAAAGGATAAGAGGGGAGAGGGATTAGTTGAAAGAACGCTGATTAATGAAGGAGAAAGGCAGGTAATATATGACGCTTGAATAAAAGATATGGACTTGAAGAAAATGGAGTGTGTGTGAATGTGTGTGTGTGTCTGTGAGTATGTATGTGTTTGAGAGTGACAGACAGACAAACAGACAGACAGGTAGAAAATAGACAGTAGCTGGAGATGGTAACGGTATGGTGATGGTGATAGTGATGTGGGTGGGGTGTTGATGGTAATGGTGGTGATGGTGGTGAAGGTGGTGATGGTGGTGGTGGTCTTCTCTCATAAATTTTAATGGTGGACTCTTGTTTTTTTTTCTCCGTTTAAAATTCATCGCATTTTTTTGTTTTTTTTGTTATCCAGTTAAAATTTATTCGTGTAACCCATTTTCCATTTACTTCGTTTATACTTTCCTCCTTCACCTCCACCTCCTTCTCCTCCTCTTCGTTCTCTTCCTTTCCTTTCATAACTTTTCGTCCCTCTTTCCTTCCCTCCTCTGTTTCCATCCTTCCTTCCTTCTTCATCTTCCATTCCAGCATCATGAGGTCATTCCCCTTGTTTTCTCTCTCATTATCTTTATCTCCTCTCTCTCCTCTTCCTCCTGCAGCCTCCCTCTCTTCTTCACTATTATCCTCCCTTGCTCCTTTCTTCCTTCCCAGTTCTCCTTTATTCTTTCGTCCTCTCTCCTTCTTCATTCTTTCTCTTAACAGTATTTTTCCTTCTATCCCTAATTTCTTTTCTTTTTTGTCTTTTTGTTATTTCCTTCTTTTCCTCCTTTCCGCCTCGTCTTCTGCACACACACCTTCCCTTTCTCTCGTCTAGTCCTCCTCCTCCTCCTCCTCCTCCTCCTCCTCCTCCATCCAGTCTTGTCGTCCTCGTGATCTCCCTATGGAGTTGACACTAACTTTTTTTCCTCCTTCCTTCCTTCCTTCCTTCCTCTTTTTTCTTTTCTCCTCCTGAAGAATTTTCCTCGTGTTTTTCCTCCTCCCTTTTTTCTGTCCTCTCTCGCGTTCCTGAGTTCATTCATTTCCTCCTCCTCCTCCTCCTCCTCATCCTCATCCCCATCCTCATTTTCTTGCTCCTCCTTTTCTTCTTCCTCCTTGTCCAGTTTCGCTTCTCTTTTCATTTTCTCCACCTAACCTGTTTTTTTATTATATTTTTCTCGTCTTCTACATTTTCTTCTAAGGTTTCATTCTTTCTTTGTGTGTGTGTGTGTGTGTGTGTGTGTGTGTGTGTGTGTGTGTGTGTGTGTGTGTGTGTGTGTGTGTGTGTGTGTGTGTGTGTGTGTGTGTGTGTGTGTTTACATTTAATACAGACTGACCTTCAACGCCACAGAGGAACCACCAGAACCCCCAAAATCGAAGTCTTACCTGAAAAGAGGGAAGGAAGAATCAAAATTAGTATAGAAAAAATATCATGAATCGTAAAAATAAAACTAGTGTGTGTGTGTGTGTGTGTGTGTGTGTGTGTGTGTTAAAAATATATATACACACAAGTAGTACATATATATAGTTCCTGGCATGCCCCTCACAACCACTTCTCGTCCGAAGAGTAAGAGGTTCTGTTGAGTCTCCCCTTCGCCAACTCTCCTCGCCTCTTGCTTCCTCTTGCCTCTTGAAAAAAATGTAGAAAAAAAGTATCAGATTCCTAGTACGTCCCCTATTGTTGTTGTTGTTGTTGTTGTTGTTGTTGATGATGTTTTGCAATGTGAGTTTTCTTGCTTATTTTTGTATTGTTTTACAAGAATCTCCTTTTGTTTATTTTTTTCTAGAGTTTACGTCATATATATATTCGTATAATTATATTTTTTTCCCTTCTTTTAATATCTATTTTTCCTCTTCCTCCTCTACGTCTTCATTTTCCTCCATTTTATCTTACTCATTTCTTTCTTCCTGTTCCTCCTCCTCCTCATTTTTGTTTTAATTTTCCTACTCCTTTTCTTGGTTCCTTTTCCTCCTCCTCCTCCTCCTCCTCCTCCTCCAGAATTCATTTTGACTATAACCCTGACCATCTCTACCTCACGTCTCCTCCTTACCCAACCTCCTCTTCTCTCCTTCTCCTCCTCCTCCTCCTCCTCCTCCCTCTTTTATTTCCCCTTTCCCAACTTCTCAATTCTCTCCACATTTTTTCCCCCTTTCTTCCCCTTCCCATTCTTTTCGTCATGCCTCCTCTTCTAACTTTTCAATTGCCTCTCCCTTTTTTTCCTCTTCTCTCCCTTCCCCTTTCTTTTTTCATTTATTTCCCCTCCTTTTATTATTCTATTTTCTCCCCATTTTCCCTTCCTCTTTTCTTCCCTTCTTTCTTTCCTTCTTAACTGAACAGTCCTCCCCCTTCTCTCTCTCCTTTAAGACCAAAACCCGTAAAATATCAGACAGCATTATGAACCTTCTGACAGGAGTGAAGATGGGCGAGAATCCCTTGTTGGCAGTGAAGCGTGATGCGACTAGAGAGAGAGAGAGAGAGAGAGAGAGAGAGAGAGAGAGAGAGAGAGAGAGAGGTGGGGTGGGGTGTGTGTGTGTGTGTGTGTGTTCTCACGTTTTTCAGATACTATAGGAATGAATTGAGGGTGTTTTTTTCTTGTATGCTTCCTGTCTTCGTGTGATGATGTAACGGATGGTTATGGAAGGTCGTTATGATGGTGATAGAGGTGGTGATGGTGGAGGTGGTGATGATGGTAATAGCTATAGGTGGTGGCGGTGCTGGTAGTGTTAGTGATGATGCAGGATGGTGATGGTAGTGACGGTGGTGGTGGTGGTGGTGGTGGTGTTATCTCCAGCACGTCCCCGTTTTAGTGGTGATGGGAAGATATTAAACTAATCTCATTATTAATATTATCAACAGCTGGACGTTTTTTGTTAACTCGGGGGCTCACATTTTTTTTTTTTATATCTTGTCGACAAGCGGAAGGGCGAGTGCAGATAGATAGATAGATAGATAGATAGATAGGCCTGACTGAAAAAACAATAAAATACAGCAAATAATAGATAAAACATAGAATAAGCAAATAAATAGATAATAAACAAACAACAAAAAAAGAAAAAATATACAATAGCTGAATAGATAGATAGATAGATAGATAGATAGATAGGCCTGACTGAAACAAACAATAAAATACAGCAAATAATAGATAAAACATAGAATAAGCAAATAAATAGATAGATAATAAACAAACAACAAAAAAAGAAAAAATATACAATAGCTGAATAGATAGATAGATAGATAGATAGATAGATAGGCCTGACTGTAAGAAATAATAAAATAAAGCAAATAATAAATAAAACAGAAAAGAAGCAAATAAATAAATAGATATAATAGACAATAGACAAACAACAACAAAAATGACAGTAGCTGAAACAATAAAATAAAACATAATAAATAAGAATATACGAAATAAGATACAAACAATGTACAAATAATAAACAAATAAAAAAAAAATAATAGGCCTAAATCGACATGTAGTAACAATTTATATACAACCAGTGGATTTAATTATTATCGGGGAATAGATCTAGATTATTTTTTTTTTCATAACGGCCGCTAAAATTATGTGTGGGAGTTCCTCTATAGCAAGACAAAAAGCAAAAAAAAAAAAAAAAAGTTGTATATTTTTTTTCCCCAATAAAGGGCCTCATTAATATTTATTTTTCCCGAATTGCTGGTTGGCCATATTCATATTTCCTGTATTTCTATATTGGAGGCATTTCAGTATTAATTTTTGCAAGGGGGAGGGAGGCGGGGGGGTAGTGGGGGGGGGTGGGGTAGGACGCAGTGAAGATGTTTCTGTAAATATACGACTCTTTATATTGATTATCTGCACATTAGCAGCTGTTTTTCTTCTATGTGTGAGTGTGTTTCGTGTTTTACTCTTTCTAACGGTGCTGATTTAATTATACATATACCTTTCTTTTTATAGTGTATTCTTATGTGTTTATAAGTATTCATCATATCCGCGTCAACTACTGTCATTAATGGGTTTTTTTTATGAGACACTTTGGTATACGTGTTTTACTATTTATATCGCTGCCGGTTTTGTTACGTATTTGCCTTTGTTTTAAATCTATTCTTATGTGGATATTCGGTGTTCATCATATGCACGTTAGCTACTGTCCTCTTGTTCTTGGTTGTCCTCTTGTGTTGGTTGTCCTGTTCTTGGTCGTCCTTCGTGTTCTTCTTCTTCTTCGTTTCCTTTTCTCCTGATTCGTTTTCCTTCTCCGTCTCATGTTTTTTTTTTTTTACTTGTTAACCTTTATTTTTTGGTTGTTCCTTCTTTTCCTCCTTTTTCGTCAACTTTTTTCTTTTTCTTCTGTTTTAAATGTATTCCTGTGTGGTTATTTCGTATTTATTATATACATATTCGTACTATCATTAGTGTATTTTTTTCGGTGAGTTAATTTGTCCTTTCTAATCCACTCTGCATCACTTTATTTATTTTGTATGTGCCGTTCGTTTAAGTTTTCTCCAATGTTTAGCTTATGTGACAATGATAGTTTTATGTGGGTATTTGCATTCATTATATGTGCACATTAGCTTTCATTAATCTTTCACCATGAGACACAATGTTCTTTCTACTTCACTCTTTCCAACTTATCTATTATGTATGTGTCATTATTCTGAGTTTTCGACACTGATAGTTTGATGTGATTATTGGTATTCATTAAAAGCAAATTAGTTAGTCATTAGTGTTTATATTCTTCTTCATCAGGCACTTTATCCTTCCCACTGTGTCCCTCCTCTGTACAACACCTTATTTATCATCATGTGTCATTCCTTTAAGCCTCGACAATGATGGTTTAAAGATGATACTTACCTCTCTGTCGCGTTTCCCATTAACATGTTTAGTCGGATTTAAATTAAGCCTCCGCGTCGAGTACTCATTTTGCTTCGAGTTCTGCCGACACGTAATGCGCTTCAGATTCCTTTCACGTTAACATTATTACGTGAAAGCATCGAGGGGAGGGAGAGGATTACTTCTCGTCTGGTGTTGTCGCTGGTAATGCTGTGATGCAATTACTTTCACTTCCATTTGTTTATATTCCAGCATTAGGTAAACAGTGGAGTCATTAATGTTGGTGCACTCAGTTTCATCACCGCGTAGAGGAGTGAGAGTGTATTTTTAGGATTAGTGGTTGTTGTTGTTGATGTTGTTAATGTTAAACTTTTTCGTCTTTTTCTTCTGTCTTCTTCTTCTTCTCTTTCTCTTTCTTTCTTTTTCTTTTTCTTTTTCTTTTTCTTCTTCTTTTTCCTCTTCTTTTTCTTCTTCTTCTTCTTCATTCTTCTTCTTTCTTTCTTCTTCTTCTTCTTCTTCTTCTTCTTCTTCTTCTTCTTCTTCTTCTTCTTCTTCTTCTTCTTCTTCTTCTTCTTCTTCTTCTTCTTCTTCTTCTTCTTCTTCTTCTTCTTCTTCTTCTTCTTCTTCTTCTTCTTCTCCTTCTTCTTCTTTTTTTTTCTTCTTCTTTTTCTTCTTCTTCTTCTTTTTGGTATAAGTATTAGTATTAGTATTAGCATTAGTATTACAAGAGACCAATCAGGTAGGGAGCGAGGATTACGAACACTATAAGCCAGCTGTTCACCTGCCCCCCAACACCTGAAACGCCGACAAAGAGAAAATAAAAGTAAAATCGAGGAGAGAAGTACAAAGAAGAGGAGATAATACGAGAAGATCACACAAGCGGAGGGACAGAGAGTAATAAATATTCTAAAATCCACAAGTAAACAAAAATTATTTATATTTTAATTCCCGCTTGGGTGAACTGCGCTATATTTATCAGAGAGCAGGTCTTTTTTTTCCACCTTTCTGGGAATAGTGGACGCATTTCCTTTGCAACTTTAGCGCAGTGCAATGTGTTTATTAGAGGGTTTGTATTTTCTAATTTTCTGCGACTTTGATCATTTTTATCGGCATTTATAGATGCTGGACTTTATCTGGGAAGAGAGATTTAGTCATTGTTTTTGGATCATGAGTGAACAGCTACTTCTTTAAACCATCATTGTCAAGGCTTAAAGGAATGACACACGATGATAAATAAGGTGTTGTACAGAGGAAGGACAAAGAAGGAAGGATAAAGTGCTTGATGAAGAAGAATATAAACACTAATGACTAACTAATTTGCATTTTTTACCAATAACCACATCAAACTATCACATTAGACGAGCCGGACCGTGTGTTGGGGGAGATCAAGTCTTCAGATTTCTTATGGGAGAACTAATATTGTTTTCTGTTAAGATTATAAAAAAATAAACTCAAAAACGGCAATGGTTAAACACGTATTCATCGGACAAGACAAAACCGGACAAAAGGAGTAACAGACTGGGAAAGAATTGATTTAAAAAGGCTCAAGGGGAGACTGTGAGTGTGATGTACTTTAAGAGAGTACGGAATCCTTACCTCAGAATTGGACGCGAGAAGCAAAGAACGTAAGCCAATGGAGACGCTTGGGAAAGGCCTAGGTTCTGTAGTGTAATGATAGACTAATGATAATGATGATGATGATGAACTAATTTTTATAGACACTTAGATAATGAGCTGTTGTGAAGGAGCTAAATGTTTTCTTTTTTTTAATATTTTCTGTTGGTCAGCAAATTTTCCTCACCATAGAGTCGGGCTGGACAGTATAGTTTTAACGAGAGGACAGTATTTTTTTTTTTTTTTGTGTGTGTGTGTGTGTGCTCTCTCCTCTTCCTCTTCCTCTCACCCTCCTCCTAGTCCTTCTCCCCTCTTCCACTCTCCCCATACGCTTCCTTCCTCTTCCCTCCTCCCTCCTCTTACTTCCCACCCTCCCCTAAGCCCCTCTCCCCCTCTTCCCTGCTCTCTCCTCTACCTCTCTCCCTCCTCTCCCCTCTCGCCTTCCCTTTAGTTTTTTTTTTTTTTGTGTGTGTGTGTGTGTGCTTTTGATGGTGAACGAATTTCCATCAACACTTTGCACAAACTGGCCTGAATGAGTTGAAAAAGGATTAGAATTTGTGTGTTTTCTGGCGCTGAACCCCCTCTATCGACACTCAGACGAGATGGACCGTACTGACTAAAAAAAGGGAAGGTCACTACATTTTTATTTTACTGTTGTACTAAAAAATATGATCACTTAGAAAAAAAAACGAACGGACTGCATTATGTTAAAGAGGGTAGTTTTCTCCCTTAAAACTACCCACATGCTGTCCTGAAGACCACTCATCAACCCGGACTCTAGAGGAAAACGTCCAAGTGAATCAAGGAGTTCCTGGGGGCAGCATGAGCCAAGAGAAGCTGGCGCCACTATAAACACTTGCCTGCGCCATGACGGGCTGGGGCCAACTTCCATCCAAGCCCCTCAAGAGAGCCTATAGGCGCAACAGGCGTAGTACACGTAAAAAAATATATATCCTGTTGCTTGCCTGATTATCTTTGTTTATGCTGTTGGTTGATTCATTTTCTCTCGTTGATGCTGTTGGTTCATTGGTTTTATTCCCTTTAAATCCTTGCTTAACTCATTTCCATCACCACGGTCATTATTCTCAAACGTCTCGGCACCTCCCTCAGCTCCCCCGTTTCAAAAGCCTCACGTATAAGTTGTCAGGAATTTTTATGTTATCCCTGTTTTGTGATCCTGATGATAGTTTCACACGACTTCTTCTGCGTCTTGAAAGGGATAATCACCCATGAAAACCCGGTTAATCATCTCTGTGGCCTTGGAAAATAGTCGTAGAAGGAGCCCGGTAAGTTTAATTAAGAATATTGGTCCAGGCTTGAAAATGTCAAGCTGTATACATTGGGTGTTTGTACTGTGGTGGCGGTGGTGAACATTTTTTTTTTTTTATCTCCACTTCGTCTGTGTTTGTTGTGACGGCGCGTGTCGAGGTGGGTCCGGGAGGGGGGGGGGAGAGGGGGGGGCGTTGGGTCTTCAAAAGTGGGCCGTTTGTCAACACTTTATCGCGTCAATTGAGTGGCTTCATAAGAGAGAGAGAGAGAGAGAGAGAGAGAGAGAGAGAGAGAGAGAGAGAGAGAGAGAGAGAGAATTTTGTTCGTTATTGCTTTTTTTTTCGTCCCTGAAACTTCAACTGTGTGTGTGTGTGTGTGTGTGTGTGTGTGTGTGTGTGTGTGTGTTTCAACATTGTGCTTTCTTCTATCTCCTTTTTACCCCTTATCGTCCTTCCTTCTTCCTTCCTTTCATCTTTAGCCTTTCTCTCATTACCTCCTTCCACCACTTTCACACCATTTCTTTCCTCCTTCCTTCCTTCCTTTCTTCCCTTCATCCTTCTTACACTTCTCTTAACCCTCCTTACTTCCCTCCATTCTTCTTTCTCTCCCTTCTCTTCCTTGCCACTCTCCCTCCATTCCTTCCTCCCGTACATTCCCTTAATAACATTCTCACCTTTGCTTCCCTCCTTCTTTCCTCCTCCTCCCTCTCTCCCTCTTCTTAACCCCTCTCCCCCTCATCCCTCCTCCCTCTCCCCCTCCTCCCTCCTCCATCCTCTCCCCTCTCTCCCTCCTTCCTTCTCCCTTCTCTCCCTCCCTTTGGCCTCTGGGTGAAAATTTTTATCGAAAACAATAAAACCTCTGAATGTATATATGTCGCAAGTCTGGCGGCGCGGCGGCCCAGGAGATACGAGGCCATAAACAAGAGAGAGAGAGAGAGAGAGAGAGAGAGAGAGAGAGAGAGAGAGAGAGAGAGAGAGAGAGAGAGAGAGAGAGGCTACGAAAACAGAACCCCGAGGCATTAACACCTAACTCAGTCGCCAGTCGCCCTCTCTCTCTCCCCTCCCCTCTTTTCCCCTCCTCTCCCTCCTCCCTACCCTACCAACCCCCACCAGAAACGCTACCATTTAACTGTTACCCTCCCTCTGCCCCTATCCTCCCTCTTTTTCCTCTCCCCTCCTCTCCCTTTCCTCCCCTCCCACTTCCTTCCTTTCTCCCTGTCTCCCAGTGCCACTAAATGCTCTTACTTAACTTGTCTCGCCCGTCTCCTGACTCCCTCTCTTTACCAGCCGTGTTTGCGAGTCTTGGTATTGTTGTCATGTGTGTGTTTGGGTGGGGGGGAGTGTTAATGAAGAGTTTAATTGATGTTTGTCTGTTTGTGTCTACTCGCTTGTCTGGGTCTGTCTTTTAAAGGGGAGGAAAGGAAGGGAAGAAAAGGGATGAGTTATGGGAAGGGAAGGCATAGGAAAGCATGGGACGAAATTGGAATTGCAAGTGGAAGGAATGAAAGGAAGAGTGGAGGAGGAACCCGGGAGGAGGGATGGTGGGGAGGGGAAGGAAAGGAGGTATAGGAACTGGTTGGAATAATTTGATGGTTGTTTATCTGTTCGCCTGTTTGTCTGTGCTCATTCTGACTCACCCTCCTTATAGCAACACATTTCTCCTGTGACTTGTTGATCATGCATATCTACGTTTACAGCGACACGTGGTCATTGATTATCAGGTAAAGAAGCGAAAGGTATGGGGTTGGTGGAAGGGGTCGAGCA
This sequence comes from Eriocheir sinensis, assembly GCF_024679095.1. NCBI lineage: Eukaryota > Metazoa > Arthropoda > Malacostraca > Decapoda > Varunidae > Eriocheir > Eriocheir sinensis. Next base: position 4,457,523 of record NC_066555.1, on the reverse strand, counting down.
GCTTCACGATTAGCGATACGTGTTCATTTATTATTGGGATTTATTATTAGGATTTATTAGGATTTATTATTAGCGATACGTGTTCATTTATTATTAGGAAAAGGAGCGAAAGGTGAGGGGTTGGTGAGAGTGTTCGAGCAGCTTCACGAGTCGCTTAAACGATTCGCTACGGGACTCGAACTCACTCGTCAGCAGCTTGTCTCTCTCACGGCAGACTGCATTATTGTTATTTATCATTTACCTGAAGCTTAAGAAACGGTCTAACGCATAGTAGCATGTGTAGATAGTGGTAGGTATCATGACTTAAAGGATTGAAAGAATAGGTGTTGGGGTGGAAGCGAGAGGAGGAAATAAGGAAAATGTTATGCAATAGAAGTTATAAATTTATGAGGAATAGAAATATAAAAAAAAGGTGATTGGGTGGTTAATATCAATGATCGGTAATTAAATAGTTGAAAAAGACTCAAGCTTCGAACGAGCGGTCAGCGGGTAACAGCACTCAGCCTTGCCTCGCCCCGCCTCCCATGACGTCACAACTCCCGCGCCTGCGCACACCAACACGCGACGCCTGACAGTCACGTTGATGTCTCCATTGACTTATTCATTACTTTCCTTTCAATAATAACCTTAAACGTTTTTTTTTAAGCCTGTATTATTCTAGTCAATATTAGTTCATCACTTTGCACGATTTTCTTTTTATCTAACTTCCCGGAGCGCTCACCACCTTGACACAATAATTACGACAGTTAACCCTTAGAATCGGAGTTTTTCTATTATTTCAAAGGACGAGTCACCCTACCATATGTCCTCACTGTCCCTTCCCCGAGTCCCTGGCCGTCAGTGATCAGTCCGGCGTGGCGCGAGGGTGTTAGTGTGTCAGTGTTTGTGTTTGTCGTCGGCGGTAAACTGTGACCAGGGCCGGAGTGGTGGTGTCGAGGTCAGGTGAGCCAATCAATTAAGTGTCATGAAATACCCGTTACCTTGACGACCTGTTTGGCGGCATGCAATTTGTGAAGCTTAGCGCTCGGCCGTTCCAGGAAGCGTTAAGGTGAAAGGTCCCCCAACTCTATACTGTAGCCCGGGTAGGGAGTGGATCATCCGCTCTGCTCGGCGTTGACAAGGGTTTTGAATGTGTTTGTATCGTTTAATATATACGGTTAGGATTTACAGAGTCGGGCGGGATCAAGGGTATCACATGAAAGTTGAGGTATATATAGATTTAATGTAGCATACTAGTAGGGAATAAAAATCAAAGTATCACAAATATTTCAGATGTCATTCATAATTATCGTTATCAAAAAAAGATATATAGATTTTTCAGTTGTCTTCAAGAGATTATTATAAACATCAAGGTATCATAAGAATTCAGGTATATAAAGATTTAACGTAGCATACTAGTAGGGCATAAAAATCAAGATGTCACAAATGTTTCAGATGTCATATTTTTAGGGTATTATAATTATCAAGTTATCAAAAAGTAAGATATAAAGATATTTCAGTTGTAGAGATTATTATAAACATCAAGGTAAATGTATATATAAGAATTAAAGTATATAAAAATTAAGAGGAAATTTGCTTTAAAAAATTATATAAAAAGGTAAAGTGTAAAGAGCAAACTATGTAATGGTCTGCTTAAACCCTTTTCCTATTTCCTCTCTACTAAGACTTGACCACTTTAAAGAGGGAAGGAGCATATAGACACTTCACTAACTAAGGGTATCAGGGCACTTCTCCTCCCGAAATTGACCTCTCTTTCGGCCACCTCTTTTGATTTTTTTTTTTTTTTTTTTTTTTTTGTAGGAGCAGCGAGTAGCAGGCTTTTTTTATTGTTTTCTTTTTTGTGCCCTTGAGCTGTCTCCTTTGTTGTAAAAAAAAAATAACCTAAATTAGTAGCTTTGGTTCCTTCCCTTTATTTTCAGGAGTTGGGGTTTGAGGACGAATTCAATATTATCTATTTTTTCGTCCATTCAACCTTTGTGTTTTGTCCTCCCACCGTTGCCTTCATGTTCCTCTTATTTAACTGTTGAGTCTGCGGTTCGTTAACTTGTTCAGTGCTTGTTAACATGTTCAATTTATCTTTCGTGGGAGTATGTGTTTCTGTTTACCTATTTATGTATGTATATTTGTGTTGCCCTGGTGTTGGAAGTGTTGCTCTCGTGTCAAGATGGTAGTGGTGGTTGGGGTGATGGTAGTGGTGGTGGTGGGGATGGTGGCGGTGCAGGTGGTGGTGGTGGTGGTGGTGGTAATGGTGGTGGTAGTGGTGGTGTTTTTTGGGAAACTAGATAATTATGGTGCTTATCATTGTAATTATGTCATCATTTTAGTGCTCATGTGTGTGTGTGTGTGTGTGTGTGTATGTGTGTGTGTGTGTGTGTGTGTGTGTGTGTGTGTGTGTGTGATTGGGTGTGCGGGAATAAGTTAAACGAAAAACACACACACACACACACACACACACACACACACACACACACACACACACACACACTACTTCTACCACCCCCCCCCCCTCTCTCTTTCTCTCTCTCTCTCTCTCTCTCTCTCTCTCTCTCTCTCTCCAGGGGGCTCGGAGTTAGCAGTTCTCACCTTTATTTCCTGGGGGCTCTCGCAATGAACTCGCCAAATAAAAGGGCAAGCAGGTGCGTGAGTCCATATTGCTTGCACCTGGAAATTAATGTGTGTGTTTTTTTATTACTCCTGCTCAGTTTGTTTTTACTTTTACTCGGAATATGAGGAGGATAGGGTAATTGAGTACGAGGAGGAGGGGAGGGAGGTAGGAAGTGTAGAGATGGAGGAAAAGGAGAGGGAAGAGGTAAAGAGAAGAGAGGAGAGGAAGATGGAAGACGAGAGAAAAGGAAAGGAGAGAACAGACTTGAAGAGAACAGATTTTAGGAGAGAGGGAGAGAGGAAAGGAAAAGAAATGGGTTACAAATGAGAGTAGAGGAAATCAGGAAATAAAAGAGGAGAAAAGGAGGAGAAGGCATAGCAGAGATAAAGAGTAAAGGAAAAGGGAGAAATATAAGAATGGGAGAGAGAAGAAGGGAGGAGATGAATAAGAGGAGAAGGAAGTGAGGGAGCTAGATATAGGGGAGAGAGAATGAGAGGAGGGGAGAGGAGAGAATAGGAGAAGAGGAAAAAAGAAAAGATAAGAAAAGAATGAAAGAGGGAAGTGTAGGGGAAAAGGAGAAAAAGAAAAGACAAAGAAGAAAGAAAAGAAAGATAGGAAATAAGAATAGGACGGAGAAGAGCAAAGAGGAGAGGAATAAAAGGAGGAGGAGGAGGAGGAGGAGTCAGTGTAGAGGATAGGATGAGAAAGGTAAATTTGCAGAGGAGGGGAGGGGAAAGCAGAAGAGGAGAGAGGGTAGGAGAAAAGGAGAGGAAAAGAGAAGAGAGAAAGGAAAGGAGGAAAGAGGAGAGCAGAAGAGGAAAGGTGAGAGGAAAAGAGGAAAAAGAGGAAGAGAATAGAGAGTAAAGGAGATAAGAATGGAATAAAGGAGAGGAAAAGTAGAAAGAAAAAAAGAAGGAATGAAGAGAAAATAAGAAAAAAAAGAGGAGGAAGGGTCATTGTCAGAAAGGAAACCAACGCGTGAGAAAGTTATGTTTAGAAAGGACGGACAAAAAGAAGGGAAGAAGAGATAAGAAGAGGGGAGAAAAGAGGGGAGTCTAGTTGTAAAGTTGACGATGAGAGGAGGTGCGAAGGTGTGTTTAGAAGGGATAGATAGGGAAGAGGGGTGAGGACTAAAGAGGGAGGGGAACTTGATTGGGGTGAAGTGCCTCCTGCCAGCTTCCCTTTCTTTCCCTCCCTTCATTGTATTATCTCTCTCTCTCTCTCTCTCTCTCTCTCATACCATATTTTCTTATTTCCTCTTTTTTTCATCGTTTTCCCCTAATATTTTTTTAATCGTTTATATTTTCCATCTTTTTCTCTGCTCTCCTTTTCTTCAAACTTTTTACTTCTCCTATTTTCTTTTTATTTCCCTATTTTTTTCTTTCCCTTCTTTCGTGTTATTTATTTCATCATTTTACCTTCTTTTTCTCTCTCCCTCTTTACTCTCTCCTTTTACTCAGACTTTACTTGCCTTATTTTCTTCACATTTCCTCTTCTTTTCTGTGTTCCTTTCCCCTTTATTTCATCTTCGTATTTCTCCCTTTTCCCTTCTCTCTTACTCGCTCTCTTCTCTTCCTCGTTCATTATTTCCTTCCTTCCTTTCTATTACTCCTCTTTTTATTCCTATTATTCTCTATTTTCTCTTTCCTCACCTCTTTCTCTCCCTTCCTGGCGTTTGCTCTTTCCTCAATCAATATAACCTCACTTCCTTCTCCTCCTCCTCCTCCTCCTCCTGCTCCTCCTTCCCACCCTCTCTTCTGGTTTGATGCTTCGTTTCCTCACCAACAGCAGCGTCATTATCTTCCTTAATTGTCGCTTATGAGGAGTTTTGCATCGCTCTACTGCCGTCGTGTGGCCAAACTACTGCCTCGTGTGTGTGTGTGTGTGTGTGTGTGTGTGTGTGTGTGTGGTGGTATGAGAGGGAGGTGCTTTGGTAGTAACTGTGTGATTTCGAGAGAGAGAGAGAGAGAGAGAGAGAGAGAAGGATGGCAGTGTGTGTGTGTGTGTCTCTCTCTCTCTCTCTCTCTCTCTCTCTCTCTCTCGTGATGACAATGCTGTACGTCACATTAACGCGTCCCCCAATTACGTTCACGCCACGTCCGAGTCATGTTTTACCTGCAGAGTGTGTGTACGAGTCGTGTCCGCAGGTAATAGTACTCGTAATTGACGTGTCCACCTGGCTGTACTGTATCCATATGGTCATTTCTCTCTCTCTCTCTCTCTCTCTCTCTCTCTCTCTCTCTCTCTCTCTCTCTCGTTTTTAATTGAAAGGTGTAATCTGAGTTGCACGCGTAATATATTTATAAGAGACAGCAACGGAAGGACAGTTAAGAATAGCTAACAAAAGGTCGTCTTACCGTTTTAAGTTTGATAGTATTTTTTCATTACTTTGTTGTCTTTTGTAGGAGCTGTAGTTACTTAGCGGAGTGACACTTTATTATCTACTTTTTCGCAGTCTGCCATCTCTTACCGTAAAAGAAAATGGCGTTATGAGATCGGTAGAGCATAACGTTAAAATAATGCTGAGAAAAGATATCGTGAAATGACATAAAAAATAACATCAAATGATATAAGACAATTTATTATTTATTATTTATTTTTTCGTAGTCTGCCATATCTTAACCGTAAAAGAAAATGGCGTTATGAGATCGGTAGAGCATAACGATATAATAATTCTGAGAAAAGATATCGTGAAATGACATAAAAAATAACATTAAATAATACAAGACATAATCAACAAAAAAAAAATATAAATAGCAAAAATAATTGGTAAATCTTTTCTTCCTCCGCTTGAATCTCGCTTCAAGACCATTTGGACTCCTAATTATTTTCTCCTCAAATCCTCAAGTTTCGTGAATGTCAAAGAAATGTTTATGAAGACTGTGGAGACGCGACGCGGAGGCAAAATATTCTTCACTTCCTGTACCGCCCAAGTCCTTCTAATTAAAGTGCGCGCCATTGTTTTGTCATAATGGGCCTCCAGAGTCTTTGAAATACGCTTCTTTTTTTTCGTCTTCAAATGCGTCTGAATGTGCGTGGCGGCGTTAATTTTTCTGCATCAGAGGCTCGCGGAGGGGATGGCAGGTGGGGCGGGGCAGGGCGGGGCGGGGCTGGCTGCTCTTCGCTCACCTGTGGTCCGCTGAGCCAGGTGCCGCGGGCGAGGCTCAGACCGGACGCAGCTTCTTGATGCGTTTACCTGTGTGGCTGAGGAGAAAGTAGTAACAGGTAAAGATAAAGGTGAAACTGCGCATTGCCTCGGTGCTTATCTTCGCCACAGTGTCCCTTTACTTACATGAGGGTGTGTAAATATGATGAAGGTAGTTGGCGAGCTGCAAAGTGGGATTTTACTGGTTTAAATTAGGAGAACGAAGTGATATGTGAAGGTTAAGCTGGCCTCGGTGGTCAGTCAATCTATCAATCTTCATGTCTCTGTCTGCATATGTTTATCTCTCTAGTTACTTGTCTATGTTATCGTATATATTTATCTGTATGTGTATGTCTGTTTCTCTGTCTGACTCTTTATCTGTAGTATATATTTTAACTCTCTTTTATCTGTCTTGCACTGTTCTATTCCTATGTTGCTGGAATTGCAATTTGTGATAGTTTTTTGACGAGCTGTAAAGGATCGTCTAGTTGAGTATATTGATTTGAATTGGGGGAAAGTGGCGACATGCAAAGATAATGCTGCTGCGCGTGGCCTTGGTGTTCATCTCCGTCGCTGTGGCCTTTGAGTAACGTGGAGTGTTTGTGCATTTTGTGATAGTGGTTTTGACGAGCTGTAAAGGATCGTCTAGTTGAGTATATTGATTTGAATTGGGGGAAAGTGGCGACATGTAAAGATAATGCTGCTGCGCGTGGCCTTGGTGTTCATCTCCGTCTCTGTGGCCCTTGAGTAACGTGGAGTGTGTGTGCATTTTGTGATACTGGTTTTGACGAGCAGTAAAGGATCATAGAGTTATATTTGGGTTGAACAATCTCTGCTGGACGAACGCGTTGTAGTTGTTTAATACTTTCATAGCAGACGGAGTAACAAAAACTTGTCATACGCAATCCTAAATTTATTCTCAAGGCAACAAGTCACTTCGTCCTTGACCTTAACAGCCACCTCCTCGACCTCTACAACCTCCTCCTCGACTTTTACTGCCTCATCCTCGGCCTCCATGACCTCACCACCGACCTCCTCAACCTAATTCGCGACCTCCACAACCTCATTCTCGGTCTGTCCAACCTCATTTTCTACCTCCTCAACCTCATCCTTGACCTCTAAAACCTTCTGCTCGACCTCCTCAACCCCTACGACCTCTTCGTCAACCTTATGCTAACACACACACACACACACACACACACACACACACACACACACACACACACACACACACACACAGTTTGGTCTATCCGTATCTAACTTTGTGACTGCGACCATTCCTTTAGTACTCAAACATGCTTTTATTTCATACGTTATTCTCGTAATGAAGAGAACAAGAATAAATTTACCTACATATAAAAAAAAGATCGGTTTTAATTAAGGATATTTTTACCACCCACTCACCGCTGACGACCAAACACGGACCGCCGAAATTAATACAAATGACTACGCACCATCGACATTAAAAAACAAACACAAACACAGCACAGTACAAACGACGATCCGACCGACGGACCAAGCGAGCGAGTGTTTGTCCTCAGTATTCCGGGTCAGCGAGGATGGGAGGCGAACCCCGTGACCCGCCTGCCTTTGTCGAGGGTACAGCCGCTCCCCCATCACAACGCCAAGCGCTCTTCAAGCCACTTTTACCACGCCGCGCGCTCACACTCACGCACGCTCGCTTGCATCACTTTATATTTGACAGTAAAGTTAAAATTGCCGGAGAGAGAGAGAGAGAGAGAGAGAGAGAGAGAGAGAGAGAGAGGAGGGGAAAGTAAATGTATATGTGCTTACCTTTGTATATAAGCAAGCAAGCGAGATGCACCCAGCCAGGTAACTTCACCTTACCTCACCTCCACCACCACCACCTCCACCTCCACCAGCCTCATCACCTCGGCTAACCGGCCCATACACATAAAGGCAAGACACTTATATCCCCTTGAGCGCCGCCTTATCCCAGCCCATTTTCCCTGTGTGTTTAGCGTTGACATTTCTTTCTCGCTCCCTCCTCGTGCCTGGCGGTTCCCTCATCCTTCCCTCTTCTCCCTCATTCGTCTAGTGTCTCCCTTATCCATCCTCCGCCTCTCTCCTCCCTGCCACGTCTCCCTCATCCCCCTAGTGCCTCCCTCACACCTCCCACGTCTCCCTCATCCCTCCTTTGCCTCCCTTCTCCCTCCCTCACTCTCTCGTTTGCGGGCGAGTGATTGCATTAAGTGGCCGTGAGACGCAGCGCGGAGACCTTGGCACGCCCCCTGGCTACTTAGTGGACAGGTAAACGGTGCTCAGGTGGACAAAAAGAGGGCAGGTAAGATAGAAGGGCCGGTGAAAGAGCGTGTGCCAGAATTAGGTGCCGAGGAAGGTTGTATCACCAGAGTTCGGAGGAGGAGGGCGGCGAGGAGGAGAAGAAGGAGGATTAGTAAGAGTAGGTTAAACGGATCGGGATCTTAAAGAGGTGAAGTTATGCAGGTAGAAAGTGATAAGTTGAACTAGTTATGTTAGCGAGGAATAATTTAGTAGCAAGAAGTAGAGTAGTAAGAGGAGGAGGAGAAAGATAAGTTGAATTAGTTATGTTAGCGAGGAATGATTTTGTAGCAAGTTAGGAAGTAGAGGAATAAGAGGAGGAGGAGGAGGAGAAAGAAGACTAGTAGCAACATCCCTATTTAAGATCATACCACTTAATGCTTTTTCCTCCCTTAATGCACTCTTATCTTTCTTTTATCTTCCCTTTTTATCTCTCCATCCCTATTTTAAATCATACCACTTAATGCTTTTCCCTCCATTACATCAGTCTTACCTCTCTTTTATCTTCCCTTCTTATCTCTCCCATCCCGTCAAATCTCCTCTCATCTCCCATACGAACCCCTTTATATCGTACCACTTATCTTGTATTAGCTCTATTGTTGCTTACCTCTATTGTTCTGAACACTCCGCTCATCCGTTTAGTCCCCTCCCGTCCCCATAGCTGTGCATCGACCTCTCTCTCTCCCTCTCCCAAACAATACCGTTCTTTCTCTTCTTTCTTCTCATCTCCTGCACACACACGGCATCGCCCACACAGCATCCCCCACTCAGTATCCCCCACACAGCATCTCCCACTCAGCATCCCCTACGCAGCATCCTCCACTCATCCCCCACTCAGCATCCCCCACTCAGCATCTCCCACTCAGCATCCCCTACGCAGCATCCTCCACTCATCCCCCACTCAGCATCCCCCACTCAACATCCCCCACTCAGCATCACCTCATCCAGCCTTTCTTATTACCTCAGACATATCCACTACTCTCCTCCTCATTTACTCCACAGTCTTACTCCTTTCCCTTTATGACATACCCATATTTTAAGCTTCGTCCCAGATTTTTCAGATGCTTTCGGCTTTCACAGCAAATATATCAGGACCACTCTCCTTCCCAAACTGACCTCTCTTTCGGCCACCTCTTTGGATTCTTTTTAGTAGCAGCGAGTAGCGGGCTTTTTTTTTATTATTGTTTCCTTTTTTTGTGCCCTTGATATGTCTCCTTTGTTGTAAAAAAAAAATATCCAAAAGCCACAAAAGTGATTAGTTAGATTCTCATGACTGTTTTTCACTTTTATGGTGTAGAAGCTTTGTCAAACTATCACTAGGCTCATAACATCACCCATGGAAATACCCACAGCAACCTTTACGGAAGCCTTAGCAAATATGAGTGTTTTTAGACATTTCCGCTCCTACATCAACTATTTCCAAAGGTCGATAAGGAGATTAATCGGGTTCTAATGAGTGTTTGTTTAGGTTCACGGTGCAGAAGAATGGTCAGACTACCACCAGGGCCATACATCAACCCCACGAAAGCTCCAGAAATCCCACGAAAGCCCTGTCAAATACGTGTACTTGAGCGCCTTCGTATCCCAACCCTTCTCACGTCTAACTCTCCTTCCCCACCACTCTTCCCCTCTCGTTCCGTCTCATTACCAAACCCACGCCTCTCAAAACCACCCAACCCGCCCTCGCCGCCACCCTGAGTTTCCCGGTCCTTTGCCTCGCTTTTTCCCGGACGTAACAGGAGTAGGACCAAAGGGAAGGAAAAAAACTGTGTGAGGAAAAAGACGCAGGAGAAGGAGTTAAAGGAGGAGGAAAAAATGGAGGAGAAGGAAAGATTTGTGACGTGTGTTGGTGTGTGTGGACTTTTTTTTCTCTCTCTCTCTCTCTCTCTCTCTCTCTCTCTCTCTCTCTCTCTCTCTCTCTCTCTCTCTCTCTCTCTCTCTCTCTCTCTCTCTCTCTCTCTCTCTCTCTCTCTCTCTCTCTCTCTCTCTCTCTCTCTCTCTCTCTCTCTCTCTCTCTCTCTCTCTCTCTCTCTCTCTCTCTCTCTCTCTCTCCTTCTCTTTCCGACCTTCAGTTCTACCCCTTTCTCCACCTCCTCTATATTCTCCTTTCTCGTCTATCTTCCCCTTCATCATCCATCACCATCTTCTACCTACACTATCTCTATCTTATCATCCTTCATCTTCATCACCATCGTTCTCTTTTACCATCAACACCGCTTTTTCCCTTCACCTCCTTCATCTCCGCCTTCACCAACACTGCTGTCTCCATCTTCTCTTACACTACCATCATCACCATCTCCTTTCTCCTCCATTTCACCTCCAGAGTCCCTATCACCATTTCCTCCACCATACACCACCTTCCTCCTCTTCCATCATCACTATCTCCACCACCTTCTCCATCTTCATCACCATCTTCCTCCACCACTTTCACTATCTCCACTTCTTCACAATCCACCACCATCCTCTAACTCCACTTTCACTACCACTTTCTCCATCACCACGTCGCCTTCATCACCACCTCATCACCACCACATGCTCTGTTCATTACCATCAACACCTCTTTAACTCATCAACACGGCTATCTCCTCTTCCATCATCACCACCACCACCACCACCACCACCTGCTTGCCTGCCAACAGCTTCACTTCCCCCCTGTCAATCAAAGCGTAAAGAGCCCTAATGATTCCTGCCTCGCCTCTGACTCTTTCCACGAACTGCCAGCGAGAGATCTTAACCCTCCTTCCCTCCTTCCTTCCTTCCTTCCTGCCCGTTCCCCCAAACCCCGCTCTCCTTCCGCCGCCCTCCCCCGCCCGACCGCCCACTCCTTCCCAGATTCTTGCTGCTTCTTCTTCCTCTCCGTCCTCCTCCTCCTCCTTCTTCTTCTTGTCTTCCTCCTCTTTAGCTCTCCTTCCTTTCTTCCCTCCTTCCTGCCTGTCCTCCTTCACCCATCTCTTCATATAGACGCCCAGATACTTGTTTCTTCTTCCTCTCGTTTCCTTACTTCCTCCTTCTCTTCCTCCTTCTTCTTCGTCTTGTCTTCCTCCTCTTTAGCTCTCCTTCCTTTCTTCCCTCCTTCCTCCATCTCTTGATATAGACTCCCAGATACTTGCTTCTTCTTCTTCCTCTCGTTTCTTCACTTCCTCCTCCTCTTCCTCCTCCTTAGCCTTTCTTCCTGTCCTCCTTCCTGCCCTCCCGTCCTCCGCCTACTCCTCCTCACCTCTTCTTCCTCTCCTCCTCCTCCTCCTCCTCCTCCCCACTTCATAAAGGCGGCTAAACGTAAGGATCCTCTCAAGACTGATTTTAATATATATCAGACGCAATTTTTTTCTTTTTTTTGGCGTTTTTTTTCACGTTCTTTTTTTGAGATGGTGAAAAGGCAAAAAAACATTATAGCCAACTTCATCGGGTCTTTCCTTTACTTGTTCATCTTTCCCTCCCTTCTCTTTTAGTTTTATTTATTTTTTTATTTTTTTTTTGCATCTACCTTTTCATTGTTCATCTCTCCCTCTCTCCCTTTTATTTTTTTCTCCCATGTCACTGCATTTTGTCTTTCTTTTTCGTTTACTCTTCTGAGGGAGTGAAAGGTGTGTGGTGGGTAGGGGAGGGTAGGGGAGGGGAGGGAAGGGAGTGGAAGGTGTGCAAGGTAGGGCAGGGCAAGGTAGGGTAGAGTAGGGTAGGTAGGGTATGGTAGGTAGGGTAGGGTAGGTAGGGTAGAGAAGGGTAGGTAGGGTAGAGAAGGGTAGGTAGGGTAGAGTAGGTAGGGTAAGGAAGGGTAGGTAGGGTAGGGCAGGGTAGGGTAGGGTAGGGCAGGTAGAGTAGCGTAGGATAGATGAGGCAGCAAAAAACAAACGAAAAAATCGGAATAGCCAAACCATTTCCATTATTGGTTTTGCGTTAACACCCGCCCACGCCAGCCAGCGAGTGTTTTGTTGTAGTTTTGAGTGAGGGAGTGAGTGAGTGAGGGAGGGAGGGAGTGGGTGGCTGCCTCGTCTCTCTCTCTCTCTCCCTTTCACGGCATTAGACCATCACGGTAACAACAGTCGATCATAACTAAAGCCTTGGCGCGAGAGGAAGCGTGGGAGGGAGGGAGCGAGGGAGTAAAGGGCTGGACTGCTTTCGGTATGGCGCGCAACTTAAGTCCATTCTAAATAAATCCGTTTCCCGCTCGCTCGCTCGCCCCCTACAGTACACCATCAACGAGAAAACAGTCGATCATGGGTATAACTTTGTGACCTTAAAGCCCCGTTCACACTGTTTCGACTCTGGGCCACGACAACCCAGTGATTCGAGGTGTATGAGGTCTTAGGTGTGAAATGTTGATGTGAAAGAGTCGCACATGGTCGGAAAGAGGTCTTGAAACGATCGCCGGATGTTGATTTGGCACAGTGTGAAGGGGGCATAAAGTCGCAGGGTTGTCGTGGCCCAGAGTTGGCACAATGTGAACGGGGCTTTTAAGGGATGAATAAAAGAAGCGATGGAGAGTAAATGGGTGGATGGGTGTGTTCAAAGGCCGCCTCCATAAATTGTTTTCCGCTCTTTTCAGCACCACGAGGAGAAAAATCGATCATAACCAAACCTTTGTCAATGGAAAATAGGAAAAAAAGAAAGCGATTGAGAGTATGTGAGTGGATGAGTGTGTGCAGCAGTATTGTTTTTGTTATTCTGTTGTTGTTTATGGTGGTGGTTGTTGTGCCGTTGTTGGTTTTGGTAGTAGATAGAGGTGGTAGACAAAGATGTAATGGTGCTACAGAAAGGGATAAAAAGAATAAAAGTATGAAAGAGTGAGATAACAGACGAATATAACCAAATCTTTGCCTTCTACAGAAAATAATGGAAGGAGTGAATGTGTGTGAGTGAAATGCCTATAAATAACATCACCAAACAGTCTCCATATCGTTTCCTTCCGCCCCGTCTCGCTTCAGCTCTCGGCAGCACAGGAAGATAAGGCCAAAGGGAAGGGTGGGCGTACTCAGCCTTTCTCTACCTTGATAATAAAGTGAAAGGAGAGGAAAGGAGTGGGCGTGGGCAGTCGGTTGTTTATAATTATGTAACGGCTCAGAATAACTGCTACCCGTTCGTTAATATTATCCCTGAACCTTTCTCTACCCTGATAAAAAAGTGAAAGGAGAGGAAAGGAGCGGGTGTGGGCGGGTGGTTGTTTATATGTAACCTTTCAGAGTAGTTCCATTTCAGTCCCTTCCGCTCCGTCGCATTTCACCTCAAAAACACAGTTAGGTGAGGCAAAGAGGGGGTAGGTACGATATGGGGAGATATGGGCAACGGAGCGAAGAAAAGCTGTTATGGAAAGCAGCGAAAACAGTGCGTCAGGGGGAAACAACAACAGAAGGGAACAAAAAACAACGATAATGGGGCTAAGGAAACAAAACAAAAAAAACGAAAAAAAGGTCATAGGCAGTTGCATAAAGAAAATAATAAAAAAAGGCGATTGGGAACAGAAGGCTGAAAAAAGACATATCAGAAAATAGCAAAGAAAATGATAAACTATATACACCTAAAAAAAAATACCAGCAGCAATAAACAGAAAAAAAAACAAAGGAAAATAAGAGTAAAAAAACAATATCCTCGCAAGCCAAAGATAAGCAGAAGGAGGAGAAGGAGAAGAAGAGGTAGAAGAAGAAGAAGGAAGAGGAAGGAAAACGAGGAGTAGGAAAAGGAGATAGAAGTAGAAGTAGAAGAGGAGGAGAAGTACAAGAGGAGTAGGATAGAGAGTAAGAGAAGGAGTAAAGAAGAGGAAGAATGAAGAAGTGGAGGAAAAGGAGGTAGAAAGAGAAGCAAAAGAAGAGGAGGAGAAGTACAGGACGAGGAGAGAGAGAGAGAGAGAGAGAGAGAGAGAGAGAATAAAGAAGAGGAGGAGGAGAGCGTGTCGGTGCATATCGTTGGGACAGGTTAGCATAATGGCTTCTGCTACACCGAATTTCAAACGCTGTTGACTCGCTGCGACTGTCAAACACACGCATTAGACCACTACCACCCACCCCCAACGCCTTCCCCTTCCCCCACAACCTATTTCCCACCCCAACGGCTCCCCTATCACCCTTCCCTTCGCCCCAGTGCCTCCCCTCCCCACCCCTTCCCCAACCCATAACCTCTCTACCTCACGACCCTTTCCCCATGCACTTCTGCTTTTCTCTATCCCCTTCTCTCTTCCCTCACCCATTCCCCCACCCCCAACGTCTCACCCTCACGACTCTTTCCCCATCCCCAGCTCCTTTTTTCTACCCCCCCCTCTCTTCCCCATGCATTCCCCACCTCCCCACCATCTCCCTAACCACTGGCTGCCTCTCCCTAACCTATTTTCCTCCCTCGCCCTTTTCCTTTCCCAATTTTTTCCCCAACTGGCTTTTTTCCCCTCTTCCCTCTTTTGTTCCATCCCCATTTGTCATTCCTAATCCCTTTCTCTTTCCCTTCTCCTTCGACACAATATCCCTTCCCCTTTCTCTTCCCCACCTCCTCCTCTTCTTCCTCCTCTCCTCCTCCTCCCTGACTGCCTTTCTATCAATTTTTTTTCCTCCTCGTCAGCTGAGTTTCTATTCCTTCTTTGTCTTCCCCATTATCTTGTCTTCCCTTCCCCTATATCCACCCTTCTTTCCCTTCCCTTTTTATTTTCCCATCACCCTTTTTTTATACCCTCACCTCAAAAGCCATTTCTCTCCTCTGTTTGTCATTCTCAATCTATTTCTCTTTCCCTCACCTCCTTCCGACCATCCTTCCCTTCATTTTCTCTTCCTCTCCTCCTCCTCCTCCTCCTCCTCCTCCTCCCAGGCCGCCCTTATATCAACCTTTTTTTTTTCCTCCTCGTCAGCTGATTTTCTATTCCTTCTTTCTCCTCCCTATTATCTTGTCTTCCCTTCCCCTACACCCATCCTTCTTTCCCTTCCCTTTTTATTTTCCCATCACTTTTTTTATACCCTCAACCCAACAGCCTTTCCTTTCTTCCATTTGTCAACCCCAATCCTTTTTTCTATCCCTCACCTCCTTTCGACCTCCTTTTCTCTTTCCCCGCCTCCTCTTCTTGTTCCATCTCATCCTCCTTAATCGCTTTTCTCTTAACTCTTTTTCCTGATCCCCGTCTTAAACCACTTTTTCTTTCCCTTTTCTCTTTTCCAGATCCGTCTTATTCCTCAACCCCCTCATTTCCACCCTACCCTCTAACAAACCCCTTTCCATTTATCATCCAACCCCCTTCAACGCAAATAGAAGATAGACAGAATACCGCACCTCATCCCACTCCCCTTTCCCCTTCTTACTCCTCCTCCTCCTCCTCCTCCTCCTCCTCCTCCTCCTCCTCCTCCTCCTCCCCTTTCCCCTCCTACTCCTCTTCTATCCCTTCCTCCCGTACCCCTGTCACTTCATCCCCTTCCCCCCTCTCCCCTCAGCCCCCCTCCCCCCCTCCTCCTCCTCTTGAATGCATGCAGGAAATCAGAATAAAAGAGGATCAGTTAAATATTCTCTCTGTCTGTCTGTCTGTCTGTCTGTATTTTCTCTCTCTCTCTCTCTCTCTCTCTCTCTCTCTCTCTCTCTCTCTCTCTCTCTCTCTCTCTCTCTCTCTCTCTCTCTCTCTCTCTCTCTCTCTCTCTCTCTCTCTCTCTCTCTCTCTCTCTATGCGGTGTTAAGTTTTTTTTTTTTTTTCATTTTCAGTCTTGAATAAAATAGAATGTTTTTTTTCCAGTTAAATGAATGGATATGTGAAGAAAGAAAAACAGCGATAATAATAATAACATTCGTTTTTTTGTTTGTTTGTTTAATTAGTTTCCCGTTTCTTTGTTTCGTGTGTTTTTGTTTCGTTTTGTTTTTTTATGAATTTTCCACAGTATTTCTGCATTTCTATCTTTGTTTATTTTTTTGTTTATCATTTTTTGTGTGTGTTCCGCAAGGTGAGACATTGAAAGAGGAGATGAAGGAGAGAAAGGTTACGTAACTTAAAAAAAAAAGAGGAGGAGGAGGAAGGAAAGGAGGAGGAGAAGGAGGAGGAGGAGGAGGAGGAAGAGGAGAGGTGTGTTTTTCCCATTTAAGGTACAAGAAAAGAACAGATGGTAGGTGTTTGTTGAGATACGGGAAGGGCCTGTGTGTGTGTGTGTGTGTGTGTGTGTGTGTGTGTGTGTGTGTGTGTGTGTGTGTGTGTGTGTGTGTTATAACTTCATTTCTTCATTTTCCATCTTTCTCTTCTTATTACTCCTTTTTATTATCATTACCATTATTGTTTCTTATTAATCAAGTTTTCTTTTGTTTCATATTTCAGGTGAGGAAACAGGCAGTAAAATACCTGTCCAATGATCGTAACCTTCACCCCGTAACTTACCTGTGAAAGGAAAACTAACAGAGACTTGGTGAGAGGAGAGAGAGGGAGAGAAGGAGTGAGAGAGAGAGGAAGGCGAAGAAAAAGAGTAAGTACCCATTTCTTAACCTTACCCAGAGCTACGTTTTTTAATAGTCTCTTACGTCATCCAATCTACATTACGATCAAACAACAACAAGCTCTTAATGACATATCTTTAACAAGGCGATTAACTGATAAACACTTCCTCGGGTCTTCAGAATCATGCACATTTTACAGGTGATGCAGGTAATTCTAAGTTTCAAATTAGGTCATGGAGGTGATCAGAAAATGTGGAAGTGTGTGTGTGGGTGGAGGACTTTATGAATTACGTATTGAGATCGTCGCTATATCGTTCCTTTCCCTTCTGTTCCTTTCCGTTTTTTTTGCATTGCGGTCTGTTGCGTCCCGTTCTTTCCATTCTGTTGTGTTCCGTTACGTTCTTTACATTCCGTTCTGTTCCGTTCCCTTCTTCCCATTACGTTGTTTTCCCTTCCGTTCTTTCCATTCCCTTCTGTTTCGTTCCGCTCTTTCCTCTCCGTTATGTTCCCTTCCGTTCTTCCCATTCCCTTCTGTTATGTTCCGTTCTTTCCTTTCCCTTTTGTTCCGTTCCGTTCTTTCCATTCCGTTCTCTTCCGTCCCGTTTTTTCCATTCCCTTCTGTTTCGTTCCGTTCTTTCCTTTCCGTTCTGTTCCGTTCCGTTCTGACCATTCCCTTCTGTTCCATTCTTTCCTTTCCATTCCATTCTTTTCCGTTCCTTCCTTTCCATTCCATTTTATCCCGTTCCTTTCCAATAAATATCACCTCTCACAAACTCAGAACAGGTACGCCAAAAAGGTGAAGGATATGCGAGTGTTCCGGGCAAGGAAACGAAAACTTACTGTAAAAAAAATGAAAGTGCATCAGAAAACAAAACAGTAAAAAAATAAACAAAGGTATCGATAATGGAACTCGAGAACCAAAAAGTAATAAAAAAATATGCATTGAGAGTAGGAAGAATAAAAAACTTGGCTGGACTTCTGCACTCGGCTATATTGCTTCATGAATAAGGATCGGTAGAGGTCAGGGAGTCGGCACGGATGAAATACCTGCGCGCGATACCGTTTAGAATGCACCGCGGGGGAGACTTAAGGGGCTAATACACTGGGCAAATTTTCCGTGGATCTTCAGTCAAACCACGATTTCCGCTGGCGTGGTTCTCATATTTCCGTGGTTTTCTGATGTGTCCACGATCTTCCAAAGCTACGGTAGATTTCATTGAAGGACGACGGTATTACTCACCATCATCATCAGCAGCAATAACAACAAACAATTTAGAAGCACGCTTGCAGAAATCGTGGTTTGACTGAAGATCCACGGAAAATTTGCCCAGTGTAATTGCCCCTTTCTGCGTTTCTCGTCTCCCTCTTGACTCCAACAACGTGCGATGTAGTCTAACATATTGTCTGTGCAAACGCATAATTGATTTTCTATTCCCTGCCTCCTCCTCAACCACATTTCCCTTCCTAATTGCTCTTCCCCAATCCCTCCTCTGATTCCCCAACTCTCTACTTAATAAGCCAAGCGGTACCCTCCTTTATAGTTAGGTTTTCAACACGACATCGGGTACTAGAGAGATTTTCTGTATAGTAACGTCAAATTTTTACCTTATATATAAACACCAAACACTTTACGTGGAATTTTCGTAGCATTTTGTTTTAAGTTTTAGGAGCATTGTGTCAGTAGTGATATGAAGGGAAGGTATAGAGAAACACTAACACAAATCATCAAAGCAAAATTCATTGAAATTAATAAAAAATATAATCAGGTATATATTTTTTTTATCTGCTAATTCACTGATACAGGTAAGATGACAAGTCTAGAAATACACAGACAGACATAATAATACAAACACACACACATACACACACATACACACACCCTAACACCACACATTAACAACCCCTCTGCACGCAAAAAAATCTCCTCCCTACCTAAGCTCTCCCCGACATTCACAACCCCCCCCCAACACACATACAACTACCAGACACGCACACAACCCCCCCTCCCACACACACACACACACACACACACACACACACACACATATAAATCCCCAACCCCTCACACACTAAAAAATCCCCTTCCTCCCACCACACTAATCCCCTCACCCCCCCACACAAATCCTCCACACACAACATGCACACATTAATCCACCTCCCCCCACAAGCACATCCCCCCCCCCCACACACACACACAAACACACGCACTCCCCTCTTCTACCTCCCCCTACACTAATATAATAATATAATAATGCTAAAATGATTCCCCCGAGTGAGGGCAAATCGTGTATCCTGACTCGCTGGTTGGAGAGAGGAACTAAAGCAAGCACTCAATCCCCCTCAAGTATATCTTACTTAATTAAAGGTGATGGGACGAGAGAGAGAGAGAGAGAGAGAGAGAGAGAGAGAGCACACAGAAGAAAAAATGACAAACAGATTGAAGAAGAAAATAATAAAGTTGAAAATGACGAACAAAAAGAAAAAAAGCGGAAATTTAAGAGAAAAAAAAGCAAAAACAGAACAGGATGAAGAAAAATGCAATAATAATGAAAGGATAGATTTGGAAATGAAAAGAGAAAAAAAGGGAAAATAAAGAGAAAAAGGGAAAGTCCATGTATATAGCAAATGTCGAAAGTGTTGTGGAATTTAATACAGTTCACTCGTGGTTTATTTACCGTCCTGACACCTGCGTTAACAAAGGTGCAATCAGCAGCCAATTTAGAAAGAACAAAAGGTCAGGTGGATTCTCTCTCTCTCTCTCTCTCTCTCTCTCTCTCTCTCTCTCTCTCTCTCTCTCTCTCTCTCTCTCTCTCTCTCTCTCTCTCTCTCTCTCTCTCTCTCTCTCTCTCTCTCTCTCTCTCTCTCTCTCTCTCTCTCTCTCTCTCTCTCTCTCTCTCTCTCTCTCTCATATGAACCTGTTGCCATTTCACAGTTTCGTCTTCTTTCTCCTCCTCATCTTCTATCTCTTCCTTCCTCTTTTCTTCATCCTCCTCCTCCTTTCCTTTACTTCCTCTTATACTCTTCTTTTTAGTCTTCCTTTCTTCCCTTGTCTCATCTTTTTCTCTAACTTAATTTCTTACACCCCTCAATGTCCCTCCTTCATTTCCTCTAACTCCCATTTAATATATCTGCCTATTCTCTCTTTCTTCCACTTTTCCTCTCTTACATCCTTCACCCTTGATATCTCCTCCACCAACCTATTCCCTCTTCTCCTCTCACACATTCACACTCTGTACTCTTCCTCTTCATCTCTTCCTCTAACACATCCTCCCCTCTTTTCCCGGCTTCTATCCACCTATTCTCTGTTCCTTCCCCTCTCACACCTTCTCACTATACCTCCACCTCCTCTTCCTTCACCCCTAACACCCCTTTATCCTCACCTACTTTTTTATACTCTTCCCGTTCTCTACCTATAACTCATCCTCCCCTCTCTTCCGGGCTCCTGTTGATGCATGTTATTAGCTCCTGTACAGTCTCCCGCGGCGGATTAATTCACTTCTACGCCATTTGTTTGGAGAAGAAAATTGGGTTGTCGCTTGGGTTTTAATTTCTATTCCGTGGATGGTTCGTGGCGGCGGGCGAGGAGAGGCGCGAGAAGGGGCTGCAAGAGAGAAAGGAAGAGAGAGGGGGAAAGAGAAAAGAGAGTAGTGTGAGAGAAAGAAAGATACAGTGTTGATGAAGATACGTGAAACTGAGGCAGGTGAGGTAAAGATGAAGATGGGATTAGGACAGGTAGAAAAGGAGAGTTTGAGGTAATTTGATAGTTAAAGTGAACAGCAGTTAGAATTTAAAAAGCTAAGGCAAAGGTAAGGTACTAGTGAAGGGGGAGCATGTAGCGAATAATTCACAAAAGAAAAAGGAAAGGAAAGGGAAAGTGTTTTGAGTGCAAGGAGAGAGAGAAAATAGTCTGAGAAAAAAGGAAAGGGAAAGCAATAGAATGAGAGAGGACGATAGGGGAGAGAATGAATGAATGAGAGAGAGAGAGAGAGAGAGAGAGAGAGAGAGAGAGAGAGGGAGAGAGAAAACCCTTCCCCAATGCCTTCCACCTCTCTCTCTCTCTCCATTGTTAGTGTAGTCTATCATGCTCCGGTAAATACTGTAATATCATATCTCCACTTTGTTCGCTGCCTTTCCTGACTCCAACAATTTCTGGGCTGCGAATCTGTTATCAAATCTACCTGTACAAATTCATCTCATGTTCTTAATTGCTCCTAGAATGCACTCTCTCTCTCTCTCTCTCTCTCTCTCTGTTCCCAAGTTCTTGATGCTTCCTACTTATCTCTCTAAGTTATTCCTCTCATCTTGTACTCTGTTTCATAAAGCATAGAGGAAAATAACGATGAGGAGTGAGTCTTTTACCTAACTATCTATATTTCTGTTTTACCCTGCTCTTCCCTGCCTTCCTCCCTTCCTCCCCTATTCATATACTCAACAAAAATAAATAAAACATGTATCTATAGACAAATGCTCACACTGATATCCTTTTATGCTCTCAACTTCCTGTAGTAATGTTGCCCAGCCTGCCCAACCTAACCATGGCTCCCTCCCTCCCTTCCCTCCCTCCCTAGACATGTTCGTAATGGATGGCAATGGCTATCCGCGGCGTGGCGATGATACGAGTGATGATAAAACATAACAAAATGGGTTCTGTCACAAGGGTTAGCCCATTGTTATTGTGTATGCGGGAAATGATATCCACCACCGCTGTATATATATTTTTTTGTGTGTGGGTGTGGGTGGGTGTGGTGGAGGTTATGTGTGTGTGTGTGTGTGTGTGTGTGTGTGTGTGTGTGTGTGTGTGTGTGTGTGTGTGTGTGTGTGTGTGTACATAAAAAATATATATGTAGTGGAAAATTACTCTGCAACTGTTGTGTGTTTGTACATGTGTGTGTGTGTGTGTGTGTGTGTGTGTGTGTGTGTGTGTGTGTGTGTGTGTGTGTGTGTGTGTGTGTGTGTGTGTGTGTGTACGTGGGGGTGTTATGTTGAAGCTATGACCGAAATTGCAGTCTGTGTGTGTGTATATATGTTTGTGTGTGTGTGTGTGTTTGTGTGTGTCTGTATGTCTATGTATTCCTATGTATATCATGTATGAGAGAGTAACGAGAGGGTGACGTGAATAGCCGCGTCCATGCATGTATATCCCACTTTATTTTTCATTGTGGTGACTGCTTCAAATGAGCAGTAATGAAACCTAATACTCGCCTCTTTTTTACAATGTCGCTCCAAATATTCGACTTTTTCGGCTCGTATTTGGCTGACGGACGCAACTTTTTCAGCCGGGGGAGTCGCGCACCGAGTTTAATGTGCCCGGCCGCGTAATGAAATATATATCAGAGTGACGCCTGATGTGCCCTGTCCGGCCTGACGTTCATGGATATTGAGTCACAGTTTTGTTTTCAAGCGGCTGAGTAACGTTATTATTCCGGTCGGACCTGAAATGGCCGACCGAAGCTGCCCCGAAACTGTTTAATACTAGATTGTGGATGGTTTTTTTTTTCTCTCTCTCTCCTTTTTTCCGGCTCCGGGTTTCTTTCGTATTTATGGTTTGAGCTGTAAAATGAATGTTATTACTCCGGGGTGAAACTAAAATGGTTGGTTGAAACTGCACCAAATTTTTTTTAAAGGTAGATTTCTGATACTTTTTTTTCATCTCTCTCCTCTTCTCCCTTGTCTTACTCTCCTTATCTCCTCTTTTTTTCCCATCTGATTTTCTCTCGTGTTTATGGTTTGAGCTGTAAAATTAAGGTTATTACTCCGGGGTGAAACTAAAATGGTTGGTTAAACTGCACCAAATTTTTTTAAAGGTAGATTTCTGATACTTTTTTTTCCATCATCTCACTAAACCTCTCTCTCTCTCTCTCTCTCTCTCTCTCTCTCTCTCTCTCTCTCTCTCTCTCTCTCTCTCTCTCTCTCTCTCTCTCTCTCTCTCTCTCTCTCTCTCTCTCTCTCTCTCTCTCTCTCTCTCTCTCTCTCTCTCTCTCTCTCTCTCTCTCTCTCTCTCTCTCTCTCTCTCTCTCTCTCTCTCTCTCTCTCTCTCTCTCTCTCTCTCTCTCTCTCTCTCTCTCTCTCTCTCTCTCTCTCTCTCTCTCTCTCTCTCTCTCTCTCTCTCTCTCTCTCTCTCTCTCTCTCTCTCTCTCTCTCTTCTCCCTTACCTTACTCTCCTTCTCTCCTCTTTTTTCCAAGTGATTTTCTTTCGTGTTTATTATTTCAGGTCTAAAAGTAATATTAGTATTCCTCTTGAATCCGAAATGACTCGACCGAACCTCCTAAAAATATATATAAAATCAGATTATTCACATTTTTTTTCATGCTTGATCTTTTCGAGGTTAAAAGTCTAAAAGAAATACTAAAATGTGTTGCGAAAAGAATATAAAACTGTGCATATGTTGTCTCTGTGTTTCTCTGGTATGGTTTTGTGTTCTGCGGTGTAAAATTCTGATCACCGACAAATTCTTCAGGCAAAAAGAATTAAAAGTGCTTTCATATTTTACGCCGAGTTTATTCCGAGTTTTATCTTTAGGTAGAACATTGTAAAGACTTTCGTAACCTGTTCTGCTACGCCAAACAGTCAAAAAGGGAAAGCAAATTGAGAGAGAGAGAGAGAGAGAGAGAGAGAGAGAGGTAAATACTTAATGTAAGAGTAAAAATATAGCAAAATGAAACCACTAGATAAAATTTTGGGCTCTGAATTTTAATTATTGCTAAGATTTGAACTCTTCAGTAAGTGTCAAAATACAGCAGTTAGGGTTAAATATTTAATGCAAGAGTAAAAATATAGCAAAATGAAACCACTAATAAACTTTTTGGCACTGAATTTTAATTATTGATAAGATTTGAACGATGCAATAAGTGTCAAAATACAGCAAAATTAGCCCACTCGATAAGCTTTTCTGATGTGGAATTATAATTATTGATAAAAATTGCAGGTTAAAATATGTCAAAATAAAGGAAAAGCAGCCTTCGGTATTTCTCTATTTGTAATTCTATTTACTGCTAATATTTGGAGGATAGAAAAGTGTTACATGGAAAGCAAAAACCAGGCCACTCGATATATTTCTTTTTATATGTGGAATTCTAATTACTTCTAAAATCTGAAGGTTAAAATTTAAAGTGTCAAAAAGAGACATAATCAGTCCACTCGATAAACATTTTAATATGGAATTCTGAACACTGCTATAATCTGATGACTGAAAAAAAAGCGTCACACGGGAAGCAATATCAGTCCACTCGATAAACATTTTAATATGGAAATCTGAACACTACTATAATCTGATTACTGAAAAAAAATGTCACACGGGAAACCAAATCATTCCACTCGATAAACATTTTAATATGGAATTCTGAACACTACTATGATGGCTGAAAAAAAGTGTCACAGGAAGCACACTCAGTCCACTCGATAAACATTTTAATATGGAATTCTGAACACTACTATGATATGATGGCTGAAAAAAAGCGTCACACGGGAAGCAAACTCAGTCCACTCGATAAACATTTTAATATGGAATTCTGAACACTACTATAATATGATGGCTGAAAAAAAAGCGTCAACAGCTTAGCAATACCAGGCCACTCGGTAAATGTTTTCGCCATCAGTCATAACCATTGCTCAGTCTCGTGTGGCCAGACGGAGACAAGCAGAGAGGAAGTCAATTCAGGACACTCGATGATGTTTCAGCCTCGTGTTTAGTTTTTTTCCCTTTTTTCCCCTTGGACGTGATTGCTTCCGCGTCGCTCGTCTGTTTACGATTCACTAACTCGAAAAGGGGAAAGAAGGTCGATGCTGATTGGCACTAGAACTAGGACACTTAATTTCTGACAGTACTTAATATTTGGGTCATTCTTTTCTTTCCCTTTTCCTCTTTTTTTTTCACCTGTACTTTTTTATTAGGCTCAGGTAATTCTTGTTCAGTCTCAGGTGAGCTTCCTTTCTCTTCCACCGAATTTCTAACTACTCTATATTTATATGAACGTTTACATTTCATTTTCCTTTCTCTTTCTGACAGTACTTAACATTTTGCGTCATCCTTTTCTTTCCCTTTTCCTCTTTTCCTTCTCTCACCTGTACTTTCTTCTTAGGTTCAGGTAATTCTAGTTGTCTCAGGTGTCCCAGGTGAGCCTCCTTTCTCTTCCACCGAATTTCTAACTATCTATTCGTATGAGGTATGAGTATTTAGGAGCAGTATATAGCGAGCTTTTTTTTTTCATTATTGTTTTTTTTTTTTTTTACGCTCTTACACTGTCTCCTCTGTTGTAAAAAAAATGAACGTTTACATCCCATTTTCCTTTCTCTTTCTTCTTTGCTTACACCGTCTTCTTATTCACTTCGAGTAGAGTAATTTTTATCTTTCTTCCTCTTAATCTCTAAAAGGTTACTATACATTCACAGCCTTGTATTGTTTCTCTTTTCCTCGTTCCTTATTTTTCTTCTTTCCTTGCACTTTCGTTTATTAGGCTCAGGTAAAAGTTGTCTTCCTCTCTATTCCTCTTAATTTCTAGCAGTCTAAGAACATTTGCATCCTCGTTTTCTTTCCCTTTTCCTCTTTATCTCTTTTTTCTTCACTTCATCTTTCGTGTATTAGTCTTCCTTTTTCTTTCTCTTAATTTCAAACAGTCTGCTAAACTTTTAAAACTTCAATTTCTTTCTCTTTTCATCTTGTTTCCCTCTTCTTCACCTGCAATTTCGTCTTATTAAGCTCAGGTAAATACTAGCCATCCTCTTCTTCATCACTAACAATCTACTATTACCTTTCCATCCTTTTCTCTCCCTTCTCTCGCTTTCTCACCTGCACAAACTCGTCTTTCCAGGATCAGGTAACACTAGTCTTTCTCCTAATTACGAAAAGTTTACTGTACATTCACAGCCTCATCTTCTTTCCCTTTTCCTCTTCGTTTATCTCTTCTTTACCTTCAGTCTCGTCTTATCAGGCTCTTCCTCTTCTTCATATCTAACAAACTACTCTACCTTCCCTTCATCCTTTTCCATACCTCCTCCTCTCTCTCTTCTTCATCTGCACACTTTCTTCTTACCAGGCTTCTCTTCTTCATTTCCAAACTACTCTGCCTCCCGATCATCCCTTTCCATTCCTTCTCCTCTCTCTCTCTCTCTCTCTTCCTCACCTGCACTATCGTCGCATCAGGCTCACGTTACACTCGTCTCCCTCTTAATCACATACTCGAGCTTTCTGTCATTAGGTAACACTCTCCCTTGTAAGACCATCGTGCATCCTTGAAATCGACTCGTGATCCGCGCAAACACTCGCTGTACAAACACGAATATCAGAGGGTAATTTTTATTAGGAGGAGGTCACGACGAGAGAGAGAGAGAGAGAGAGAGAGAACGAAAAAGAAAGAAGGATAGGAATGCAGGGGGGCAGGCAGCAAGGAAGGAAGGAAGAAAGAAAAAAAGGAAAGAAAAAAACGAAAAAAGAAGGAGAGAGAAAGAAGAAGAGAAGAAAGAAGAGAGAGAGAGAGAGAGTTAATAGCGCAAAGTGGGGATGCTGAGTGAAGGAGATGAGCGCGAGATGAAGGAGGTTTGAGCAAGGCGTGTTTAAAAATCTTTCCAAGCATCAGTTTATCTTTTTTTCTTTATCTTATCCGGCGATGTTGATACTTGTTTTAACTTTTTTTTTTCTTTTGTAACCTTTATCAACGTGTTTTGATCCTGTATATCTGCCTTATTTTGTTTGTTCTAATTCTTCCTTTTCAAATCAATATTCCAGATCGTCTTCCTCTTCTCTTTTCGTTAGTAACTTTTATGCTTCGTTTTTGGATTAATGTTCCCGATTGACTTCTTCCTCCTCCTCCTCCTCCTCCTCCTCTTCCTCTTTCTTCTTCTTCTTCTTCTGCTTATTCTTCTTCTTAAGAATATTATATTGTTTATACAGTTTAAAATATTCTGATCCTGCTCTTGTACTACTGAAATGTACCCGAGCGTCCTCCTCCTCCTCCTCCTCCTCCTTCTCCTTCTCCTTCTCCTCGTCCTCCTCCTCCTCCTCCTCCTTCTCCTTCTCCTTCTCCTCCTCCTCCTATAGAGACAAGACACTGAACAACAAACTTCCCCTGTTAGAGAAACTAGTAATTACCCTACGGCTGTTTGTGTCAGAAAGAGGAGGAGGAGGAGGAGGAGGAGGAGGGGAGGGTAACAATGAAGTAACCGATAGATTATGAACTTGGAACAGGAGGAGGAGGAGGAAGAGGAGGAGGAGGAGACTGAAAGAGCAATGAATGGACTAGAATATAATCTGGAAATGAAAATAGAGAGAATAGAGAGAGAGAGAGAGAGAGAGAGAGAGAGAGAGAGAGATATGAAGGGAATGAAGATAAGAAGGAGACGAGAAAGGGGGCAGGGAGGGAGGGAGGGAGGAGAGGAGATTAAGCAGAGAATGAGAATGGAAGGACGGAAAGACGAAGAATGAAGGAGAGGACGATAATGTAGGAGAATGAGGAGATGCAAGAGAAACAGAAATGGAGGAGGAAGATGAAAAGAGAAAGATTAAAAAGGGGAGGAGGAGGAGGAGGAGGAAGAGGGGGCCGCGAGAAAAGAAAAGAAGGGGAAGGATTGTAAAATAGGAGGAGTTTGAGTCAGAGAGGATGAAGAAAATAGGATGAGGAGGAAAAAGACGCTTATTCCTTCTTCATTCCTTCTTTCCATTCTTCCTTTCTTCCTTTCTTCCTTCCTTCCTTCCTTTCTTAATTCCTTCTTTCCTTCCATCCTTCCTTAATTTCTTCTTTCCGTCCTTCCTTCCTTCCTTCCTTCCTTGCAAATACTTCCCTAATTTACTCACTCTCTTAAACTAGTACTTATTTTTGCTTACTTTTTCTTCCTCCTTTTTGTTACTTATAATTCGTTACTTACTTACTTTTTTACTCGTGTTGCCCCTTCTAGTCATCCGTCATCAACACTTACCTGGAAAAATAGAAAGAAAGAATATTAGTAACCTTAAAAGAGACAAAGACTGACAGGCAGACACACACAGACAGGCAGACAGACAAACAGGCAGACAGACATAACGTAACGATTGAGAATATTAATTAAGGTGGGAATATGCCGGAAGGAAGAGGAGGAGGAAGAAGAGGAGTAGAAGGATAATAAGAAAAAAAGAGAAAAGGAAATTGACAAAAAGTAGAAAAAGAGGAAAAAATTTAAACAGGAAAAATAAAAAGTAAAAAATGAGGAAAATATAAGCGAGAGAGAGAGAGAGAGAGAGAGAGAGAGAGACACACAGACACAGACAGACACACCTCCATTAGCCTTCAAAACATGGCGGCCTAGTTTAGTATTTTAATCTATTCGCCGGTGCTGGCAATGACCTGCAGAACTAATTAAAGCGCCGTCCCACGCTCTCCCCGGGACGCTCAATTCACCCCGCCAACAAAGTAACGGTAAATGAGGCTTTTTAAATGAGTTGATCGCTTTTGCATTAACTACTACTGCTGGCGTATTACACGGCTCGGCAAATGACCTTTCCCTTGCCGATGCCTCTAATGCACCGCCTCGCTTTAATTCAAGTTTCCTGGTTTAGTGTTTAGCGGAGAGGGTTAGTGTGTGTGTTTGGGGTATTGCTTTGTGACTGGTTTAGGTACTTGAAGACCCGGTTTGAGTCCCTATGTTGTTTCTTATTCCAGCGTGAAGAAGTTGAGTCCAGGTTGATTTCAGGTTGAGAGGTTGAGTCGAGGTTCTGGGGTGGATTCCAGGTTGAGTCGAGGTTGTGAGGTGGAGTCCCTCAATTCGTTCTTCATACGTCTGTGCCCTCCAAGATGGTGTCATTTTCGTATTGCGTCGGTGCACTTACGATTAAACGATAGCGAACGAAAGAATGAGGAAGAAAATGGAGAATGAAAGACGAAGGGGAAAGAAGGAGAGATAAGAAGAGAAAAGGAGAGAGGAGGAGGAGGAGAAGAGAGAGCAGGAGTAGGAGATAAAGAGAAGATAAAGGGGGAAATAAGGAAAGGAAAATTAAGGGTGAAAGGGCAGGACGGAAAGGGGGAGAAGATGAAGGAGGAGGAAGATAGGCGGAGGACCAGGAGGAGGAGTTGATCGTCACTCCGAGGTCGTGTTCTGATGAATAGACAACTTTGATTAATTTGGAGAGTTCGTTGACACATCCACTTGGGTACACACACTCCCACACCCACCCACACACACGGCCCTTCCAGCTGCGTGTGTGTGTGTGTGTGTGTGTGTGTGTGTGTGTGTGTGTGTGTGTGTGTGGTGTGTGTGTGAGTGTGTCTGTCCGTCTGTCCCTGTGTTTATGTGTGTGTGTCTTGAGAGTTCGATCAAAAGAAAACGCAGAAAACACCAACTCACAAAGACCGGAAGAAACGAGGAAGCAAAGGAGTTCAGCGGAAAAGAGATGAGGGAAAAGAGGAACATTTAAGAGTGGGAGCACGAGAGGAACAGACAACAGAAAGCTTCTTGGCCCTAACGAGGTTACCTGCTTTTGTATTCCCCGCCTCTCCTCGGGTCGTCGCTGTTTTGACAAGAGGAAGAGAAAATAAAGAGGACGAGGAAAATGGGGCAAGGACAGGAAGACAAAAGGACTCGCAGCAGGAAAGATGATAATTGTTAGTCATGAAAGGCGGGGCGATGTAGGAAGGAAAATAAAGCCAAATAAAACTAGACGACAACTGGAAGTCATTAAGAGCAAGAAAAAGAGGAAAAATAAAGGAGAAAAATGAAAATGGGAAGAAAAGAAGCTGATGTAGACGGGCATATAGACAAATTAAAATAGAAAGCACTTGGAAATCATTAAGAACGTCAAGAAGAGGAAAATAAAGGACAATTGATAAAAAAAAAATACGAGAAAGGAAGCTGATATAGACACTCGTAAAGACAAATAAAGATAGAGAGCATTCGGAAATTATTAAAGAACGTGAAAAAAAAAGAAAATAAAAGGGGAAATGATAAATAAAAACGAAAGGATTAGCAAATATAGGTATGCATGACTGCGCTAACGTATCTTAACTTCCTTTATTAAATGTGAAAACTTTAAAAAAATAGACAGATTCAACCCAAGTTCGTTTTCTTTCTCATCTTCAAAGTTCCCCTCCCTTCCCTTCCCTTTCCTTTCCCCTTTCATCCCTTTCCCCTTTCCTTTTCCTCTCCCATACCAACCTACTTTCAACTACCCATCGTACAGCAATAGTTAAGAAAAACATTCCTCACGGTGATACTGCTGGAAAAGAAGTCATAGAAATCTGCGTGACTTTTATATGTAAACACTCTGAAGGCCGCGAAGTAATGCATGCCAATCAGCTTAAGTGTAGGAGGTCCCTGGGTGTGTCTGTGCTGAGCTATATGAAACAGGCGTGTGGCGAGGGAGCGGTGATGACGACGAGGAGGAGGAGGAGGAGGAGGAAGAGAAGAAAAAGAGTAGGAAAGTGTAGTAAAGGCAAGGAAGAAGAAAGAGTAGAAGAATGAAGAAGAGAAAGGAGGTTGAGAGTAATGAAGAAAAGTAATGATAATAGTAATGAAAACAATAATAGAAAACACAAAAAGAAGTGTAAGATCAAAACAACGAAGAGGAGAAAGGAGTTTGGGAGTAAGAAAGAGTAGGAATGATATGGTTAAGGACAAGGCAGTGGTTTAAAAATAGAAAATTGAAGAGAGAAAGGAATTTTGGAGTGGGGAAGAGTTGAAGTAAAATAATGACGTAGAGGAAATGAGAAAAGGAAGTTGAAAGCATAAGAAAGAACAGGAGGAGTAGGAATAAAAGAAGTGGCAATTGGATGCGAATTAAAAGGAAGTTTAGGAAGTGGATTTGGGTGAAGAAGAAAATTAAGAAAAACGAAGAAAAAGCAGTAGGAATGAAAAGTGGGATAAAGAGGAGGAGGAGAAGGAGAATGGGATGGAGGAGAAGGAGAAGGAGATGGAAAAGGAAGTTGGTGATGAGAGAGAGAGAAAAAAAAAAGAAATAAAGGACGAAGTAATAGGAAAAGTGAAAAACGAGGTAAAGACGAGAAAGAAGCAGATAAAGGAATGAAGGAAGGAAGAGAGGGAGAAAGAGGAAGAACGGAGAGAAAAGGTGAATAGAGAACGGGAGGGAGAGGAAGAAGATGACGAAGTAAAAGGGAAAGTGCAAATCGGACGAGGAGGAAGAGGAGAAAGTGGAATGGGGAAGCTGGCGAAGAAAGGAAGAGACAGAAGAATGGAGAAAGAGAGAGGAGGAGGAGGGAGAAAAACAGGCATGGAAGATAAATGCAAAAGCCATCGAGTGGAAGAGAGCGCTCACAAGGAGAGGTGGAGGGATGGAGAGATCGATTCCTCCACTCCTTCAGTAAGCCACCACCACCACCACCACCACCATCACCACCACCACCACCACCACCATCACCACCACCACTACCACTACCACCACCATCACCACCACCACCACTTCTACTACTCTTACCTCTTGCAGCATTACCAACACCACTAACACCACCATCACCACCACCATCATCACCACCATCACACCACAACCATCATCACTACCACTATACTTGAGCTTCTTGCAGCATCACCACCATAACCACCGCCACTTCCTCCTCCTCCTCCTCCTCCTCCTCCTCCTCCTCCTCCTCCTCCTCCTCTTCCTCGTGCAGATGCGTCGACACACTTGCAGAAAACACGAGGAGAAAAATGGCGCCATTAGCTCAAGACGTATTTAGCTAGGAAATAAGATGTCATTTTTCCTCTTCCTCTTCCTTCTCCTCTTCCTCCTCCTCCTCCTCTTTTTCTTCCTCTTCCGCTTTCATCTTCCTATTGCTGTTCCTCCTCCTCCTCTTTGGTCTCTTCTTTCGTTACTTATTTTTTATACTGTTTTTATTTTTTTCTTATTTTATTGCATTTGCTTTAATATTTTTTGGTGTTCTTACTAATGTTACTTATTTTTATTATTATTATTTTTTATCTATTATTTTATTGTTATTGTTATTGATCTACTTCCTTTGCATCATTTACTTTTTTATGCCTATTTTTCTATCCATTTTATAGTTGTAATTTCATATGATTTTTTTTTATTCTTTCCTCTCCTTTCTCTTCCCTCTTTTCCTTTCTTTACTTTTCCTTTCCTTTCCCTTCTATTCATTTCCTTTCCCTTCCATCCCTTTCCTCTTTTATTCCTTTGTGTTTTTTCTTAATCTTTCCATTCTTTCCTCTCCTTTCTCTTCCCTCTTTTCCTTTCTTTTCTTACTTTTCCTTTCCTTTCCCTTCTATTCATTTCCTTTCCCTTCCTTCCCTTTCCTTTCCTTTAATATCCTTCCCTTCCCTTTCCTTGCCCTTCCCCTTCCATCCCTTTTCCCTTTTATTCCTCTATTCATTTCCTTTCCCTTCCTTTCGTTCCCTTCAATATCCTTCCCTCCCCCTTCCATCCCTTTCCCCTTTTATTCCTTTCCTTTTCCTCTCCCATACCAACCCACATTCAATTTCTTCCAGTTTCTCTCTCTTACCTTTCCTTACCTTTCCCTTCTATTCATTGTTTCCTTTCCCTTCCTTTCCTTTCCTTTCCCTTCCCCTTCCATCCCTTTCCCCTTTTATTCCTTTCCTCTCCCACTTTCCCATAACAAATCACTTTCAATTTCCTCCCATTCCTCCCTCTTACCTTTCCTTACCTTTCACTTTCCGCTACAACCACTTCCGCCCCCCGCAGCCTTTTTGGTGTGTTCCCTTTTTTCAATCCCATTACATCGCCACTTTGCACGCCGTAATTTATTCTCCTCAGCGGCAGAATTATCATAAATCTGACTGTTATTTATGGCCTTCAAATATGCAGCGTTTTTCCATGGTCCGTCTACTTGTGTTGCAACGCTCGTGGACAGGGAATGAGCGAGGATAGGGAAAGGAGGTTAGAGGGGTAGAGGAAGAGGGGAGGAGGAATATATGAGAATGGAGAAGGAGGAAGGTGAGCTAAGAAGAGGAGGAGAGGGAAGGAGAGAAGAGAAAAACAGAGGACTGGAGGAGAGATAAGAGGAGAGGAGAGAAGACGAGGAAGAAGACTGAAAGAAAGGGAAGATAGGTATGAGAAGAAGGAGATAAGAGAAGGAAGGAGGTGAGGTGAGGAAGGGATGGATAAGAAAGGAGGAAGTAATGGAGAGGAAAGATGTGTGGAGGAGGGAGAGGGGAGGAAGGTAAGGAAAGGAAGGAGGGAGAGGGAGAAACAGATTAGAAGGAGAGGTAAAAAGATGAAAAGGGATGTGGCGGAAAAGTAAAGCGGCTTTGTGTGTGTGTGTGTGTGTGTGTGTGTGTGTGTGTGTGTGTGTGTGTGTGCTTACGAAAAAAAAAGCAAAGACAAATAAGGAAAGATTGAGGGAGATGTAAAAAAAAAAAGAAGAGGAGGAGGAGGAGGAGGAGGAGGAGGAGGAGGAGGAGGAAGAAGAAGAAGAGTGCAAAGTGTGTGGCAATATTGGCGCGAGAAATTGTGTGTGTGTGTGTGTGTGTGTGTGTGTGTGTGTGTGTGTGTGTGTGTGTGTGTGTGTGTGAGTGTATTACTATGTGTGTTTCAGATTGTATCAGTAAATATCTGCATGTATAAGTTTCTGTATGTGTAAATATGTATGTATGTATGTATGTATGTGTGTGTATGCATGTGTGTATGTGTGTGTGTGTGCAGGTATACAGCCCCACACACCTGTTTTCCCTCTCCGCACGTACATATAATCCGCAGCAATCGTTAACATAATGACGCTCATTTCAGAGACGGACAGACTGTAATCCGTCCCGTTTGTTTGTGTAAGCGTCCGTTCAGGCCATTCACTCACCCATTCACCCATTCACTCCTTCGTTCATTTATTCTATTCATTCACCGATCTTCTTAATTCCCTCCTCCCACCTCTGTGTATTACCTGTCTTTCCAGCCTTCCTTCCTTCCGTGTTTCATTCCTTTCATCCTTTTTTTCCTTCCTTCCTTATGTTCTTCCAGCCTGACATATCTTCCCTTCTTCCTTTCTTTATTTATTTTATTTATTTCTCTTTCATTCATTCATACATTCATATACTCATTCAGTCAGTTAGTTAGTCATTCATTCTTTTTCTTTTTTTTATTCTTTCTTTTTTCTTTCCTTACTTTATTTGCTCCTTTCTTCCTTCCTTCCTTTCTTCGCTCCTTTCTTCGCTCATTTCTTCCTTCCTTTCTTCCTTCGTTCTTTCCTTCCTTCCTTTCTTCCTTCCTTCCATTCTTTATCAATCTTCCTCGTCGTTATGCTTCTTGTCACATTCACTCACATATGCACAATCACTAACTCACTTTCATTTCACTTTCCCTTTCGTTCCTTGATCACGTACATATTCCCTTCACATTCACTCCCCACGCATTGTCACTTTCACTCCTTAAGACTCACCTTCGCGCACCTTCATTTACGAATTCATTTTCACCTATGTATTTTTTCTTTGGTTGTCCGTTGATCACTTTCATAAATAAAATCTCTTCACTTTCATTTTCACTCTTCACCCCTCTTTATCATATCCAGTATTCTCTCGCATCGTTAATCATCCCGTTTTTGTGTTAACTTGTCATTACTCAAAGCGATCTACCTTCTCTTTCAGCTTTCTCATTTCTTCTACTTCATTTCCTTATTATTTTCTTCATGGCTGTCTCGTCTCATTCACGTGACGGCACATCTGAGAGAGAGAGAGAGAGGGGAAGAGGTTTCAGCTGAAATCGAAAAGGAAGAAAAGGTATGATAGAGAAATAGAAGGAAAGTGAAAGTGATTTGTTATGGGAAAAGAAGAGAGAGAAGTAGTGGGTGAGGTGTTAGTCCATCACACCTGTCACCTGTTCCCTCCATACCTGTCCGCACCTCTCAAAACTTCACCTAATTAACCTCATCTCCCAGGAATCAATTTATCGAACAAAAAGAAGCAAGAGAGAGAGAGAGAGAGAGAGAATTAAAGGGGATGGCGCAAGTGTCTGCTGGTTTTGGCCCGCGTGGCTTGCTCTGTCTGCTTGCCTGCCTGCTGGTTCTGTGTGTCTGTCTGTTTGTCTATCTGTGTGTCTCCTCTCTGTCTCTGTCTGTCCTTTTTTTCTTTTTCATTTCCGTCCTTTTTTCTTTTTCTTCCTGTCCTGTTTACTTGTATATCTGTCTGGTTGTCTCTGTCTCTGCTTCTTTTTATATAACTGTTTTTGTCTGTGTTTTCCTGTTCATCGGTTTATGTTATTTGTTTTGCTTCATCTGCTTCTTTATCTTTTTTTCGTCTGCTGCCTGCTTGTCTGTTTGTCTGCTTGTTTGTGTGTCTCTTTCTGCTCCTTCTCATATATCTGTTTTTCTCGGTGTTTCCTTGCTCATCATTTCGCCTTTCATCTTCGTTATTTTCTTTTCCTCTTTCGTCTACGTCTTTTTCTTTTCCTTTTTCGTCTTTCTCTCTTCCTTGTCTCCTCGTTCTTTCCTCCTTTTTGCTTTCTCCCGTTTACTCACTGTTTCTGCCTCTGCCTCCTTCGTCATTTTCTTTCCCCTTCCGTCTACATATTTTTCTTTTCCTTTTTCGTCATTCTTTCCTCCTTAGCTCCCTTCTCTTTCCTCCTTTCTGCTTTCTTCTTCCCGTTTACTCACTGTTTCTGCCTCTGCCTCCTTCGTCATTTTCTTTTCCCCTTCCGTCTGCATATTTTTCTTTTCCTTTTTCGTCATTCTTTCCTCCTTAGCTCCCTTCTCTTTCCTCCTTTCTGCTTTCTTCTTCCCGTTTACTCACTGTTTCTGCCTCTGCCTCTGCCTCCTTCGTCATTTTCTTTTCCCCTTCCGTCTGCATATTTTTCTTTTCCTTTTTCGTCATTCTTTCCTCCTTAGCTCCCTTCTCTTTCCTCCTTTCTGCTTTCTTCTTCCCGTTTACTCACTGTTTCTCCTTCTCTCTCATCGTGTTTTTCGTTTTTCATCTACTTTCCCTCTTCCCTTTTCGTCTCTCCGTCTCAACTTTCCTCTTTGCCTTTTTTTGTCTACTTATTTACTCTCTCTTTACTTCCTTACCCCCATGACAGATTCTGCCTTCCCTTTATTTTGTTTCGTCTCATTCTTTATCTATCTACCATATTGCTCACGATTCTTATTATTTTCATTCTTCTTCTGTTCCAGCTATTCTTTTTCTTTATAATTTGCTTTACTCTGTTTATGCTCCTTTGAATCCTCCTTTTTTAGTCTGTCTCCTGTCCACCCTTTTACCTGATTTCCTTTCTTTTCTCCGTTTTTCTCTTCATCTTTTCCTTTCATTTTTGTCTTTCTGCTTCTTTTTATTTCCTTTTTATACTCTTTCACCTTTTATCATGCTTATCTACTTCCTTTTTTTTTCTTAAGCCTCCTCCTTCTTTCTCTTCATCCTCTCATTCCTTCATTCTTTCCTTCTTTCCTTCTTCCTGACCTGCCCAATGTCGTTTTTCTCGTCGTTATCAAATTACGTCTGTCTCTTTCCCTCTTGTGTCTCGTGTGTGTGTGTGTGTGTGTGTGTGTGTGTGTGTGTGTGTGTGTGTGTTTGCTTGCTTGGTTCTTGTTTTTCATTTCCAAGTTTGGTTCTCTGCACTGTGTTTGTTTGTCTGTCTGTTTGCCTTTCTGTTTGTCTGTGTTTATTAGTCCTTGTACCTGTCTGTATGTCATCTCTCTCTCTCTCTCTCTCTCTCTCTCTCTCTCTCTCTCTCTCTCTCTCTCTCTCTCTCTCTCTCTCTCTCTCTCTCTCTCTCTCTCTCTCTCTCTCTCTCTCGTGACGTCATTCCAGTTTGCTTGTCTTTCCTCCGCTTTACCTCCAACGCTATTTTAGAGTCTCTCATGCATGGGCTTCCTGGAGGTCTGACTCACTCTCTCTCTCTCTCTCTCTCTCTCTCTCTCTCTCTCTCTCTCTCTCTCTCTCTCTCTCTCTCTCTCTCTCTCTCTCTCTCTCTCTCTCTCTCTCTCTCTCTCTCTCTCTCTCTCTTCCCTCCTCTTCTCTCTTCTTTCCTCCTCCTCCTCCTCCTCCTCTTCCTTCCTCCATTCACACGTGCTTTATCCTCACCCCTTTCTGTGTATTCGTTACTTTTATCACCCTCTCCTCCTCTTTGCATCTCCCTTCTTGTTTGTCTGTGTTTGTGTGTGTGTGTTTGCGTGTCTGGTTACCTCCTGTGTGTGTGTTTGTCTTGTTAGTGTTTGTGTGTATATGTGTGTGTGTGTGTGTGTGTGTGTGTGTGTGTGTGTGTGTGTGTGTGTGTGTGTGTCCTTATCCCATTTGTGTTGTACTTGGGGAGAGGAAGTTCTGTTTAACCTTCACGTTTGCTCGAGATGCTTATATACAGATATCGTGAGTGGCTGTCCTTGGTGTGTGTGTGTGTGTGTGTGTGTGTGTGTGTGTGTGTGTGTGTGTATGTGTTCCTGTCTGCCTCTTATATTTGTGTTTGTACCGAGGAGGGAGGGAGAGAGAGAGGTAGAGAGAGAAGAGAGAGAGAGAGAGAGAGAGGAAGGGAGGGGGAGAAGTAGAAATGAAGTTAAGGAGGGAGGAAGAGAGAGAGAGAGAGAGAGAGAGTAAGGTGGTGGTGAGAGCGTTTAGCCCACCTGGAAGGATTCAAATAGTGCAGGTCTTGGACAAAACAGACCTGCTGCTTCCTGGAACGGAATTCAAGGCGTTTTGCTTACACACAAAACGTAATAAATGCGAGCCCGAGATGCTTGGTTGGGGCTCAGGAGTCGAGCAAACCTTACGTACAACATTTCGTATTCCCTCGCTCGCTGACTTCCGCCGGTTATGTCGAGGTTTTGAGAACAATGCAAGGAGGAGGGCGGAGCAGCGGTTTTTTTCTTCCTCCTGAATGTAAATATATATACGAAGTGAAAATTATATGCAAATTGAGAAATATGTTGCATTCGAATTGTGCTTCAGCTTAAAGGGAGATATTTACGTCGTTAAGAGTATTTTGAGATAGCGATGAGGGTTAAGTTTGGTTAGTGTAGTTTTAATAGTTTAGCTTAGTTTTGTTTGAAGTTTATTAAATTAGTGAAGACCTGTTTTAAGCCTTACGAACAATTATTTTCACCTTTCACGGTTATTAAGGTTATTGAAGTTTATTTAGTGTAATTAAGTTTAGTTTTGTTTGAAGTTTATTGGTTTTGTGAAGACCTTTTTTAAGACGCACCAACAATTATTTTCATCTTTTCGTATAAAACTGTGATTAAGTTTAGGCTCGAGTGTTTAGCGAAGTTCCGTTATCGAGTCTTTCATATAAAAATTATCCTTATGCAGTCCATCAACCCTTATTTATGAATACTACAAAGATCGTTTTCAGTAGCTTCACAGTACAGCAAGAACAGGATTCGAAAAGATGCATCACTACAAAAAAAAATCAGCCCGCGTCTATACAATTTGAGACCACTACAACCACCACAACCAAAACTGTCTTGAGGTAACCACTAGCGCTCCTCAAGACGGTTTGGAGGCGTAATAGACAAGAACATCACCCCAAAAATATATAACTCAGTACCGCTATCTGTTTTTTTGTCGTTATCACTATAAAAAAAATCAACCCGCGTCTGTACAATTTGAGACCACTACAACCACCACAACCAAAACAGTCGAGGCAACCACTAGCGCTCCTCAAGACGGTTTGGAGGCGTAATAGACAAGAACATCATCCCAAAAATATACAACTCAGTACCGCTATCTTTTTTTTTTATCGTTATCGGCCTTCTACATCCTCCCATGCACGCCTAATAACCCAGGTACCACCAATAAAGATTAACGGCCACCATTAGAACCATTTACTTCAACGGTACGCGACTCTGGAGCGGAAATCATTTAGTGTTCCCAAATATTTAATGGATTTGCTAATGTTGGGACCGATTAGCCGTGTTTTTCATCGGTCGATCGGGCGGCGAGCTGAATCGTGGACTTTAGACAATGGAGTGGCGTTAGTATTTGAGTGGCTGGCTGGGTGAAAACAAAACGACACTCAAGTAAACGGTCGTCTCGATTGGCGGAACGTATCGTGAGTTGAGGAACTATGGACGCAGAAAGACTAAGAGGCATATTTTAAACATTTCTGCGCCCAAGAACACGTAATTTACTAGTCTTTCGGGAGTCTAGGCATTTCCAGGGTACTTTTATGACCCTGGTGGTAGTCTGAGCCTTCTTCTGTACCGTGAACCTAAAAGAACACTCATTAGAACTCGATTAACCTCCTTTTTGGCCTTTGGAAATAGTTGGTGTGAGGGATGGGAGCATTTGACAAACCAACCTAAGCTCCATAATCTCAAACTTTTCGGGACTTACACAACACAACCACATTGGCTTTGGTAGAGGTTGTGATAGTTTGGCGTGTCTTCTCCGCCAAGAACGTGTTAAAAAACGCTCACGAGAACCCGTCAAATCTCCTTTATGGCCTTTGGAAATACTTGTGGGAGTCGAAAGCGTCCGAGAACATGGGACTTGCACCAAATTAAACTCTACGGACTTTGGAATGATAGTTTGAATTATACTCACTAAAGGAAGCAGAGATCAGTGCAGACACTCCAACACCAAATAAAACTGCCTATTGTAAGAACTGTATTAAGTATGAGTGTTTATGACCTTAACGATGGTACAGACAGACAAGCTAACATCCCGTGGCGCTCTCTGTTCGAACGACTGTATGAAATATGAGTGTTAGCCATAGTAACGGTAGAACATTTGAACATAAGGAGTCTGCAAGAGGAAATTCATTTTACATGGGCAGCTCTTGTAACCCGTTTAACCAGCTATCTTCTCTCTCCTCCCGTTCCATGAATCTATCCAACTTTTCCTTGAAGCCGTGTATCATAACAGCCTGCACCACGTGACTGACAGGCCCATGAAGCAGTCCCTTTGAGCGCGATATTGTGAGGCAAGGCAAAGAGAACAGCCAATCCCGATATTCCGTTCAGTTCGTCCCACGCGTTCTTTTTTGTTGCACGTCGCCCTGATCACCTGTCCAATGCAGGGGGCCAACGAGTACTAGACCTGACAAGCGGCTCATAGTTTTATTTTTGTATCGGGAGACGAAAATTCTGCGGAGTCGGAAAGTGTGTGAGTTCTGTATTGTGCTATGGCTTTTGTAATTTACAATGTAACTCTCTGTCCACACACTTTCTCTCTCTCTCTCTCTCCTCTCTCTCTCTCTCTCTCTCTCTCTCTCTCTCTCTCTCTCTCTCTGTGTAACTCTCTGTCACACACACACACTCTTGTGTAACTCTCTGTCACACACACACACCTCCACATACATCTCTGTATTTCTCATCTATCTGTTCTAACCTCCACATCTCTGTCTGCCCAGCTAACTGACACACACACACACACACACACACACACACACACACACACACACACACACACACACACACACACACACACACACACACACACAATAATACACACACACACAATAATAATATTATTTACCTGAATACCTTTCGTTGCAAATATTCCTTTTCATCCCATTACCTTCTTCCTTCCTTCCTACCTTCAAATCCTACTCCACCTAATCACCGGTCCTCAATTTGTCCTATCCATCCACCCACTTTAACCCCCTACACTCTACCAATCCTACCTACTTTACCTACTAACCTGTTTCGGAGCCAAATATAGACCATCGCCTTGAGCTCACTGAATCGCACTAAACGTCAACCTTTGTATAAACGTTATGGCTCAACGATTTCTTGTCTATTGGAAGGAGAAATGAGAGAAGAAAAACAGACGACGAAGGAAAGAGAAGGAAGGAACTAAGAGAGATGAAGAAGAATGAAGGAGGGGGAAGATAAATAACATACAGACAGATAAATAGGAAGAAAGATAGACACAAAAAAATAACATGATAAACGAGAAAGCGAGAAAGAAAAAGATAAACTAATAACGAAGAAATAATGTACGTCAATACTAGAGAGAGAGAGAGAGAGAGAGAGGTGAGAGAGAGGGGCGGGTTGAGGTACTCCTCCACTGTTGAGCTTCCATAGTCCCTGTTGAATTTTCACATCTGGTTACTGTAATGGGATCGTGTGCAATTCTGTGCAGCCTCCGATCCTTTATACCCTCCCCCCCCCCTCTCTCTTCTACTCCTCTCTCTCTCTCTCTCTCTCGTCTCTCTCTGCCTCTCTCTCTCTCTCTCTCTCTCTCTCTCTCTCTCTCTCTCTCTCTCTCTCTCTCTCTCTCTCTCGATCACATGGCCACATGAGAAAGTTTGAAAAAAATCCTCCAGTTGACCATGAAAATTTTTACGTCCGTGTCCTCTGCTCTCTCTCTCTCAAAATCAGTGAACAAGAAAACTTTCATCTCATTAATCCAACCAAATTTATGTCATTTTACTGAACCAAGAGGAAGCGAACACACACACACACACACACACACACACACACACACACACACACACACACACACACACACACACACACACACTTAAATTTAACACTACACTTTTTTTACTTATATCCAGACTACTGACGATATAAATAAACTCCTAAAATGCCGTCAAAAATAGTATAGATATTTATGGATCCATTCACCTTACGTTTTCTTAGGTGATATATATTTTTCCTATTTTTTTTATAGTGATGCTCTTTCGCTTCTTACATAACTATCTCCTATTTTCTTTCTCATCTTCGTCTTTTTTTCAGTCATTTTCATTCCCTCCTCCTCTTCCTCTTCTTCCATTTTCCCCATTTCTCTCCTTTTTCTTATCCTCTTTATTCTCTTTCCCTTCTGTATGTCTTTCCCACTTTTCATTTTCTGCCTCATTTGACCCTTCCCTGATCATCGCCTTTTCCATTCATTTTCATTGCCCCCTTCTCTTCCTCTCCTCCCATCTTCTCCATTTCTCTGTCTCTTCCTCATCCTCCCATCTTTTTTTTTTTTTTTTTTTTTTTTTTTTTTATTTTTTTTTTTTTTTTTTTTTTTTTTTTTTTTTTTTTTTTTTTTTTTTTTTTAATTTTTTTTTTTTTTTTTTTTTTTTTTTTTTTTTTTTTTTTTTTTTTTTTTTTTTTTTTTTTTTTTTTTTTTTTTTTTTTTTTTTTTTTTTTTTTTTTTTTTTTTTTTTTTTTTTTTTTTTTTTTTTTTTTTTTTTGTTTTTTTTTTTTTTTTTTTTTTTTTTTTTTAAAATTTTTTTTTTTTTTTTTTTTTTTTTTTTTTTTTTTTTTTTAATAAATTTTTTTTTTTTTTTTTTTTTTTTTTTTTTTTTTTTTTTTTTTTTTTTTTTTTTTTTTTTTTTTTTTTTTTTTTTTTTTTTTTTTTTTTTTTTTTTTTTTTTTTTTTTTTTTTTTTTTTTTTTTTTTTTTTTTTTTTTTTTTTTTTTTTTTTTTTTTTTTATTTTTTTTTTTTTTTTTTTTTTTTTTTTTTTTTTTTTTTTTTTTTTTCACCCACCCTCATCTTTGTCATTTTCAGTCTTTTCATTACACTTCTCTTTCTTTTCTCCCATCTTCTCCATTCATCTCCTCTCTCTCATTCCTCCATATCGCCCACGTGTTTCGTGTCCCAGAGGGAGACCGAGACTAAACAAATATACATGTAGCATTCCTTCATTAGTCCTGAATTTATTTGACTGGTATTCGAGGTGGCTAATTTGTACACTCAATTCCAGAGACCAAACAAACATACATGTGTTCATACTAGTCTCAATTAAGTTTCTTTTGCTTACTTCTACCTTGTTATAATAGGTGTGTGTGTGTGTATAGTCGTGTTTCACCGATTTAGCTACACACACACACACACACACACACACACACACACACACACACACACACACACACACACACACACCTGTTCTATATTTAGCCGCCTGTGCATTAGTAAATATTTCCTTGTAATTCTGGGATTCAATGTTAATCTTTTCCTGCACCACCACCACCACCACCACCTTCACCACCACCACCACCATCACTGTACTTTTGACGCACCCTTTCTCCTCTTTCTCCTCTCCTTCTCCTTTTGCTTCTCCTCCTCCTCCTCCTCCATCGGCTTCTCTTCGTTTTCGTCCACTTTCTCTTCCTTTCATCCTCCATCCTCCTTATTTTTTTATTTTTCTATTCTTATTCCTCTTTTTCCCTGTCTTCTCTATCTTCCTCTTATCTTTGCTTCTCCTTCTGTATTTGCCTTCTCTTCCTCCTCCTCCTAATCCTCCCTCCACACCTCACCACCTGTAATTACCTCACCACCTGGGAAAGGACAAACCAACCTGCCACCTCGAAACTAATCTCCTCTGACCTCTGCTGCTCCTAAGTTTATTCTCCATTCCTCTTCCTCCTCCTCCTCCTCCTCCTCCTCCTCCTCCCTCCTCCTCCTCCCTCCTGTCCATAGCTCTCAGACTAACTCCCCCACAGATCTCCTGTCCCATTCATTACCCTCTCCCTGTTTCATTATGTTTAGAAGCTGTTTCTTTGTTCTCCGCTTTCATTTTCCTGTTTCCATATTTCTTCTCAACTCGTCCTTCTTTTCCTCCTTTCTCCCCCTCTCCTTTTTTCTTTCCCTCGTCTCTCTATTATCCTCCTATTCCTCTTCTCTCATAAATTCTCTTTCTTTTCCTGCTCTTTGGTTTCTTCCTCCTCGTTCTTACTCTTCCTCCTCCTTCTCCTCTTCCTCTTCCTTCTTTTTCTTTTTTTCTTTATTTTCATCCAAGCAGCAAGAAAGTAATATATTCCCAATTTTCACTTAGTTTAATTTTCATGTTTACTTTTCATTCCAATTTCATTTCTTTTTCATTCCAACTTGTTGTTTCATTGTTCAATCTGCTGCATGCATGACCCAGTTAATGACGTCATGCATACACAGAAGTCATCCATCTATACATACACACATACATACATACATATATACATACACACAGTCTACATTCCTATAAAAGGGAGAAAAAATATAGGAATGTGGAAAAAGGAGGGAAGTGAAGGGAAGTGATTAAGGAAAAAGAAATACACACACACACACACACACACACACACACACACACACACACACACACACACATACACATACACACACACAAACTAACATACACATACACTATATACATAATACACTCATAACTTTTCGAATCTTTATCTTTGCGCATCATGAATCACTTGAATCAATGTATACGTATATGAAGAAGGAGGAGGAGGAAAACTTGAAGAATAACAGCAAAATGAAAGCGAAAGGAGATGAAGACAAACAGCAAACATAGCACTACTGTTCAAAAGCACAAAAAAAAGCAAAATCACAGAGACCCAAAATAAAGAAACATAACGAGAGAGTAGCGACACAAAAAAAACATAAGAAAAGAAAAGAAAAAGAAAGCAAAGTAAAATGAAAGCACAGCCAAAAGAAACAACAACTCAGCAACAAAATAAAATATAACAAAAAAAATAGAATAGAGATATTAATAAAAACAGGGTGTTGTTGCCGGGCACACCCTCATTTCTTAACAAAATGACAAACACAAAATCCACACAAACACCAAGATGAGGCAGGGCTGCCCAGGCATGCAATTCCCAGGCACTTCAAAAGGCTGTTTGTGTGTCAATGTGTGTGTGTGTGTGTGTGTGTGTGTGTGTAACCCCGCTAACAGTAACATAAACATATACGGACTTGGAGGGG
This sequence comes from Eriocheir sinensis, assembly GCF_024679095.1. Lineage (NCBI taxonomy): Eukaryota > Metazoa > Arthropoda > Malacostraca > Decapoda > Varunidae > Eriocheir > Eriocheir sinensis. Next base: position 4,413,606 of record NC_066555.1, on the reverse strand, counting down.
TGGGCAGGGGAGCTTGGGGTGGGGCAGGTCGGAAGGGAGGTTGACAGGACAGGGTGGGAAAAGGAGGTGGAGGGTGAGGGAACAGGGGGCATAGAGGGGGAGTGAGGGAACAGGGGGCATGGGGGGTGAGGAACAGGGGGCATGGGGGTGGGGAGTGATTGTGAGTAGTGGTGATGGTCCATGTATGGAAACAGTAGTAATCATAAGTAGTAGTAGTAGTAGTAGTAGTAGTATCAGTGGTAGTAGTCATTTTAGTAGTATTTTCTTCACCAACAAAGTAAAAACAAAAAAGCCATCCATATTCTCAGAGGCGCAAAGAGGGTCACCAACACCACTACTTACTCAAACATACACAAAACCCTCCAAGAGACCAACACTTAACGCTTCCTTTTCCTCTTAGCTTCTCCTTCCCTCCACTTCCTCCTTTCTCCTCTTCTTCACATGTCCGAGCCACTGACCAGCCACAAGATACCAATAACCTCCTCCTAAATCACTCGCTACCAGTGGACGTGAACCCAATAGACCATCACCAACAAACCACACACACTCACTGAAACACACACACACACACCATTTCGCTCTCCTTTCTTCGGCTGCGACTCTCCCTTGGCAATGACAGTCGCTAGAAGTACTCAATTGCCTGCTGTTTCAGGTTTCCCGGGCCAGCGAGGGCATTTGTGTAAGTGTAGGGCGACGCAGCTAAACTTCCTAATGGGTAGGCGGAGGACTCAGAATGACCCTCACCCCCTCCCTAGGACCGCCTCCCCTCCTCCTATAGCCTTGTACCCGGTATGTCTTTGTCGCCATCCGTTCTCCTTTCCTTGCTTTTCCTATCGTCTCATTTTTGTATCCTCCTCTCCGTCATTTGGACTCCGTTTTTCTCTATAGATTTCACCAGGACACCTTCTTCTCTTCCTCTCTATATATCTCTATCTACGCTTTTATCCCTTTCTCCTTTCCTTCCCTTCTTCCTAATTGTACCCTTCCTGTCGCTTTGTTTTGTTTCTCTCTCTCTCTCTCTCCAGGACACCTTATCCCCCTCATTTCCCTTCCCACAGTCACTCCTGTTTGCCAGTTTTCCATTCTCCTTTCCTTGCTACTTCAATTCTAGTTGTACCCTTTCTGTACGTTCTGTCTTGTTTCTCCTCTCTATCTCTCTCCAGGACATTATCCCCCTCACATTTCCCTTCCCTGTCCTCCTGTTGCCAGCCTTCCATTCTCCTTTTCCTTTTTTACCCTATAGTCTTTGTGTCGTCTCTTCCTTTCTTCCAAAAGCCGTCTCTACCTAACCCTGCCGCTCTTGCATCATGGGATAGCTTCACAGTTCCTTTCCTTCATCTTACTTCCTGACGACCCCTGCTTTCCCCTATCGACTTGCTATCTTCCTCTTTCCTCTTACTCTGCTCTCCTGTCGCTTCCTGCTCTCTCTCTTGTTCCCCTCTCCCCAGCCCTCTACTCCTGTCTCCCACCTATTCTCTCTTATCTCCCCTTCCCATTACTTTAGCTCTGCCAGTCAGCCATCTTCCCTTCACGTTCCACCATTCCCTGTCACCATTCACTTTTTCCCTTCCCATCCCCCAATTACTCTCTACATTTGTCAGCCCTATTTCCTTCTTGTCTTCTTCAGTCTACCTCCCCCTCCCCATATGTTCCTTCCCGTTCAGGACTTCTCCCTTTTCTTTTGTTACGCTGAAAGCTTTTTGTTAGTAGTTGAAGGGGTGAGTGATTTTTTAATTCTTAAATTTGAAACCACTTTCCATTCTTTTCTCGTTCTCCAAAGCTGCGTTTATTAACCTTCCTATTTATTTTTACTCATTTTTTGAAGCATCATCAACATAAAGCAATTACATATATTTTTATTGCAATTACGGCTACTTCTCGCCATAATCCAATTGGGCAGTAATTTTGCATATATATTTTCTATCGTCCTTTGGGTCTGCAGTTGGTTTCCATTGCTTAAAATATCTCTCGTCTTTCAAAGCCTGATTTTTAGTTTTCGTTCTATTTCATTTGTCTGTCTCTACTTTGCTGAGTAAATTTACTATCGATCTGCAAAAACCTACATATCCAGTCTCATCCACAACACGTTTTCAGTGGTCATTACGTTCAGTTTCTTTATTCTGTCTGTCATTGGTAACATTACCATACTTTTACTACAGTTACCCAAGCCTGCATCACGTTCTCATGTCTCCTCTCTCTCTCGAAGACTCCAATACTAATACTCTGAGTTCATTCTCTAGCTAGATTTCCCTTCCAATTCTTTATCCTTCATCCTCCAAACCTGCATTTTTTTCGTCCCCAGTACTTACATCCTAGCTCAATATTAATGCTCCCCTCAGCCACCATCTCCTTTCTCCTTCTAACACTACTTGGATCCTCCTTGTGTTTCCTTTCCACCCTTTGTCACCCTCAACTCCCCTTTCTTCCACATCTCAAAGCTCGTTTTCCAGCTCTGTACACACAAGGCTATTTGATCCTTTCCGTGTTTCCGTTCACATCCTTTTGCCACCCTCCCTGACACCTGTTTCTTCCCTCCTTCAAGCCCATTTTCCAACCCTCTACACAAGGCTCGCTCTCACCGCTGATTCCTGGAACGTCGCGTCGCTCTCCAAGATTTTCGGTCCGTCTCGTCTGATGATTGTGTCTAAAGATGATTGCTATGACACGTAAGATATCACATGCACAACACGCTCTTCCGCTGGTGGTTCCCGGACGAGCAAACCACATCACAGTATACGACTTTCCTTTCGTCCAGCCTCGTCGTTTTGTCCATTCTGGTCGAGTTGGCCGTGAATCGCAGTACCTGCTTTCTCACACACACTTTCGGTTCTCTACAAATATATCAGAAATGCCATAAAAGAGACTAGGGTTCTCATACGTAATTCTTCACATGCATGGTATAGAAGCCTCGTCAAACTATCCACTAAACCCGTAAAACTACCAATGGAAACACCCACAACAACCTCTCCAAAAGCCTTCCAATGTGGGGTATGTAAGCCCTGAGGAAATGCTTGAGAATCCGGGCGTCCCACACAACACTGCACAACACTACACACAAAACTCTCTCCAGCTGTTGATTCCCAGTAAAATGCGTCACGTCCCAAGATTCCCGTAAGATTCCTGTTCCGTCTCAGTTTCATATGTTCAATGAAATCTTACGTCCCAGGTGGAAATGGTCTAAAAGCTGAAGCAGGTGTGAGAACCCAGGTGAGTGTGTGTGTGTGTGGAGGGGGAAGAAGGAGAAGAGGACAGCAGAAAAGGGAGAAGAAGGGGAGAGAGGATAGGATAGGAGATACAAGGAAAGAGAGAGAGAGGAGAAAGGAGAGCAGGTGAAGGAGAAAAGAACAGGTATACAAGACAAGAAAATAAGGGAGAGATAGGGTGAGAAGAGAGGAGGATAGTAGGAGAGGAGAGTGCGTCCGCCAGGTGAACTAGACTCAGGTGGAGCGACTGCCCAGCGTGAGAGGTATTACAGTCCATATTAGAAAACGTATTATGGAGTTCAGACCGCGTCCCGAGCAAGCTATATATGGGATAATGTAATTCGAGAGAGAGAGTGGTTATCCGTTATTGAAATAGGTGTACAATCTCTATGAGACTGCATCATGTACTCGTTATTGTACAGTGCGTGTATGCTTTTTTTATTATTACAGGTCGTTAGCTTATACGTTAACTCAAACCAATGCTTCTATGGATACGTACGAATGTGTGTCCGTGTGCGATATGGAAATTTGCCTTCAGTAAATGTTATGTATATCTGTGGCAACGCTTGTGTGTGTGTGTGTGTTGGTGTGTGTTGGTGTGTAGAGGGCAGGAGGGGGGCTTGAGAGGAAGAGAGAGAGAACCAGTGTGTGTGTATATATGCTATTAAAAGTAAAGCAAATCCTAAATAAAATAACAAATGAAAATAAAATATAAAAAAATAGATCCAGAATAAAATTTTAAAAATCTAGTCGCGAGCAGTTATGAATTTAGCAGAAGTGAAGCAGAGAAATGCGGAAAACACACACACACACACACACACACACACACACACACACACACACACACACACACACACACACACACACACACACACACACACACACACACACACACACACACACACACACACACACACACACACACACACACACACACACACACACACACACACACACACACACACACACATACACACACGTAAGTAAGTAAGTAAGAAAGTAATTAAGTAAGTAAGTAAGAAAGTAAATAAAAATAAGCAGTTTGCGTCACTTTATTTTTTTTGTTTCGTTTCAGCCAGCGTGCGTGGAGAGGTGATGTTCAGGTGTTTCGTGCAAATATTTCCCTCGGCTTATATTCAGATTTAATTTTCCACTCTGTCTGTGAACGAGGCGGTGAGACGTGGAGGAAGGGAAGGGAGGAGGAAGAGGTGAGAGGAGGGGAGGAAAGGGAAGAGGGCGGATAGAGGGATATGAGAATGGAAGAGAGGAGAGGAAAGATGGGAGGAGAGAAGTGAAGGAGAGAAGAAAGAGATGGGAAAGATAAGGAAAGAGAGGAGGGGAGTGGAAAAGGTAGAAGGACTAGAGATAATGAAGATGAGCAAGAGAGGGAGGATTGAAGAGGAGAGAAGGAAGAGAGACCGGAGAAAGGAGAGGAAGAAGGGGAACGGAAAAGGGTAAAGGAGAGTAGATGAAAGGGATGAGAGTGAGAGAGAGAGGAATGAAGGAGAGGAGGAGGAAGTTACCGTAGAGCTAAGGAGGGAGAGGAAGGGTAGAAGGGAAAGTCAAAGAAGATGAAAGGACAAGAGAGGAGGAAGACGAAACAGAGAGAGAGAGAGAGAGAGGGAGAGGGAGAGGATGCGTGAGGAAAGGAAGATAGGAAAGAATAAATAAATAGTAAAAAGGAAAAGGATAAGAAGATAAAAAAAACGGAAGAGGAAGGGCAGTAAAACAGGTGTGTGCAAGAGTCAAGAGGAGGAGGAGGAGGAGGAGGAGGAGGAGGAGGAGGAGGAGGAAAGAAGGAAGAAAGGAAGTGTTAACATATACATTCCCTTCATCAAAATTTAATAACATCACAGTTTTTCCCTCTCTCCCTCTCTTCAGGCTCACTCGCGTCCGGCCTTCAAGTTTACCTCACAAAGTCAAGGCGCCCTTTGATGGCTAACTCTTCCTCTGCAGGCATCAAACGAGAGTGGTCAGTCCTGCCTCTCAGCGCCCCCTCCTTCTCTCGCCACCGCGGCCTCTCCCTTCACACCTGGCAACCCCTCTCATCACGCCGCCGCCCAGGTAAGTTATGAAAAAGTTATCAGTATTAATAATCTTAACACGAATTCCATCAGGCAAAGTTACAAGTGCGGAAAATTGTCGTAAAAAGAAGCAACGAAGGGAAGGGAGGAAGGGGAAGGGAAGATGAGAGGTGAGGTGAGGGAAGGGAAGGTGAGGCGAGATGGTGGATCTAATCAAAGCGGCGGTTGTCGACAGGTGTATAAAACAGGGCTGCCAGGTGCTGTTTATATATAGTGTAGCGTGTGTTTATTTATTTATTTACTTATTTATTTATTTATTTGGTTTAGTTTAGTCTTGATTTGCTTGGTCCTTGGTCGTAAAGTTTTCTGAGTAAAGTTAAAGTTAGTCTTGCATATGTCATGTTATAATGCTTTCACTTTTCCTTACTCGCTTGCTTTTCCGTCAACATTTATTTTCCTATTTTTTTTCAATCTTGCTGTTTTTTTTCTTTTCCGTCTTCATTTTTTCGGGTTTCTCTTTTTTCAGCACTTTTCTTTTTTTCATATTCCTCTTTTTCGTCTTCTCTTTTTTTCAGTACTTCTTTTCATCTTTTTTGTCTTCCTTTTTTTTCGTTTTCCTCATTTTCGTCCTTACTCGTCCTCGTCCTCGTCTTTCTCGTCCTCCTCTTCCTCCTCCTCCCCTTTTGTTCTTGGTATTTTCTCAGCCTAAAAAATTGCGTTTTCACTCGTGTTTACCTTTATTTTTTTCCTCTAACCTTTCTCCCAGCTCTTCTTTTCCTCTTTTTCGTCTTCCTCGTCTTCGTTCTCCTCTTCCTCCTCCTCCCCTTTTGTTCTCGGTATTTCCTCCGCCTAAAAAGTTGCGTTTTTACTCGTGTTTAACTTTATTTTTTCCTCCTTCCTTTTTTCCGGCCCTTCTTTTCCTCTTTTTCGTCTTCCTCGTCTTCGTTCTCCTCTTCCTCCTCCTCCTCCCCTTTCGTTCTTGGTATTTCCTCCGCCTAAAAAGTTGCGTTTTTACTCGTGTTTAACTTTATTTTTTCCTCCATCCTTTTTTCCGGCCCTTCTTTTCCTCTTTTTCGTCTTCCTCTTCCTCCTCCTCCCCTTTCGTTCTTGGTATTTCCTCCGCCTAAAAAGTTGCGTGTTTGTCTTTCAGTCGGCCGTGCCTTTGTTAACAAGATGTCTCGCAAAGTTATGAACGGATTTCAATGAAACTTTGGAACTTGGGCCAAAGTTAGTCGACGGGCCGCGGAAGAAGTGATTAGTTTTCCTGGCGGATCCACTTCGAAAACCGATCGCTGGTTCGCTGGTCCATGAACCGACTCTCATGAAGCTTCATTGAAATTCGTTAATGCCTCGTTTTTTACGGATATCTCGCTAACAAAGAGAGGGCAAGGGAGAAAGACAGACAAAGAAAGAAAGAAAGAAAGAAAGACTTGACTCCTTTCTTCCTTGCCCTCCTGAGCTGACTGAATGCATGACTGACTCCCTTTAAAAAGTTCATTGGAATCTATTTGTGTGTTTTCTGTTCCGGATATTATGCTGAAACACACACACACACACACACACACACACACACACACACACACACACACACACACACACACACACACACACACACACACAGATACTTCCTCCTCCCCCTCCCACCCTCCTCCTCCTCTTCTTCTCTCTCTTCTTCCTCCTCCTCCTCTTCTTCTCTCTCTTCTTCCTCCTCCTCCTGCTCCTCTTTTGGCAACTAGAATTTTCCTCCACCTCCTCTTCTCCTTATTTTCTCTCTTCTTCTTCCTTGTATTCTTCCTCCTCCTCTTCATACCCCTAGTATTATATCATCCTTCCAATCCTCCTCCGACTTTTCCTTCTCCTCCTCTTCTCCTCTCTTCTTCTTCCTTGTATTCTTCATCCTCCTCCTACTCTTCATTTTCCTTTTCTTCCTTTTCTCTTTCTTTTCCTCCTCTGACCTCTAATATTTCCTCCTCCTTCCCCTCCTCCTCTTCCTCCTCCCTCCTCCTCTTCCTCCTCCCTCCTCCTCTTCCTCCTCCTCCTCCTCCTCCTCCTCCTCCTCCTCCTCCTCCTCCTCCTCCTCCTCCTCCTCCTCCTCGCCTCGGCACCCTCTTCGTCTCCGCCACGCGACAGGAAGAAGCCATAATCTCTTTCCTTAATAATGAAACAAATATTTACAAGAGAGCCGCGTCGCCCGGGCCATTACGTAACACCCTCATTATCCAGAACCATTAATTAAAACAGAGATACCCATTAAAACTCCATACTAACTCCTCCTCCCCCTCCTCCTCATCCTCCTCCTCCTTTTTTGTTGTCCCCCCCCCCCTCCACCACACCCCTACCTTCTCTTCTTTCTGGTCATCCTCCTTCTCCACCTCTTCCTCTTCCTCCTTCTATTCTTCCTTCTCTTCGTTCTTCTGCTCTTTTTCTCTCTTCCTTCACTTCCTTCCTTCCTTCTCTCCTTTTCGTTTTGTCTTACTTTTTCCTTCTTTTCATTTTCTTGCTCCTCCTCCTTTTCCTCCTCCCCCTCCTCCTCCTCCTCCTCCTCCCCCTCCCCCCGCACCTCATTATTTTTATATTTAATTTTGCTTCCGTTTTTACCTTATTTTCCACTACTTTTCCCTGTGATGTTTTTTTTTTTTTTTTTTATCTAAGATTTAAGTTTTTTTTTTAAGTACTGAGAATTTCCTCCTTAGTTAAGAGATGATACTCTTCTAATGATGATGATGATGTATATTTTTTCCTCCTTATTCTTTCCTTTTCTTGAAGATTAAAAACAAACGCCTGTAATTAATGGTAAGAGAAGAAAGGGAATATGGTTTTGCGGTTAGAGAGATTTGTTGTTATTTTCTTTTTATTATCATGGTGGTTTTAAGAGTTGCGTATAGTTTTATTTGTAGTTGTTATTTTTGTTTGTTTATGTTGTTGTTGTTGGTGGTGGTGGTGGTGGTCAACGTAACTGCCCCCAGAAAAACATGAAAGAAAAAAAGAAAAAAATAATGTTGGGTGGATTATATTACTTAGAATTAAAAAATATATATATAGTCGTCGGCTCGCGTTCTGAGTTTTCGCTCTCCGCATGAAACTTTTTTCGTTGTATCGTTTAATATTTGTTTCGTGCTTTTCAAAGACTTCAGACGCGAGTTTTAGACTAATTCCGTCCCTCTGAATATGTATGTCCCTGTTTTATCTGGGATTTTGTCTACCGTGTGTGTGTGTGTGTGTGTGTGTGTGTGTGTGTGTGTCTATATATCAATCTTTCTATGTGTCTGTATCTATGTATCTGTCCGCTTTTCTATGTATGTATGTGTATCTCTTTGCGTCCATGAATATCTATGAATATCTTCTTTGTTTTTCTTCTCTATTCTTTATTTTATTTTGTGTATCTTTATTTATTTTATTCTTTTCTTTCTTTCATTCTCTCTCGATCTTTTTAATGTGTGTTGTTTTTTAGGGATCGAGTTTCCTTGTCTGCTTGTATTACATTTTATTTCTTTGTTTTTCCCTCCTTCCTTTGTTCCTTTTTAGTTTTTTTTTTTTTGTTTTTTGTTTTGTTTTCCTCGTATTTCTTTCCCGCAATTCTCTTCTTTCCCGTGCCAGACATTTTCTCTTTTTCTCTCTCCTTCGCAGCCACATTTTCGTTTTGTCTTCGTTTGTTTGTTTGTTTCACCTTTCCAGGAAGCTTTTACCGACTAATTATATGAAGGAAGAAAAACCTGAATGTATTTTGTATGCGTCGTTTTACCTTTCATTATTTTTCTCTTTGTTTTATTTTATTTTATTATTATTTTGTTGTTGTTGTTGTTGTTGTTGTGCGAGGTCACCAATGTTCGCATCTGTTTGACTTCTTCAGAAAAAAAAACATGTATTAGGGTTATAAGTTTTGCGTCCATAAATTTTCCTCTTCCTCTTCCTCACCATCTTAAAAAAATATCTGTATAAGGTTTATGAGTTTTAAGCTCATATATATTTTTTTCATCTTTTCATTATCATCTAAAAAAATGTATATAAGGCTTATGAGTTTTGAGTTCATATATTTTTCATCTTTCTCTTCATCATCATCTAAACAAAAAAAAAATAGGTTTATGAGTTTTACGTTCATTTATTTTCCCTTCTCTTCATCATCATCTCTTTTCCTTCTTATTTTTTCCTGTCTTGTTCTTTATCTTCTTTTTCATCACCATCCTCTGCAGGTTTCATCTTTCCATTCGGTTTTATTTTAATCATTCTCCCCTTCCCTACATTTCCTTTTTCTCTGTACAGTGTATTTTCTATTGTAAATCCAACTTAATTCGCGTTCTCTCAGCCCAGTTTTTGCATCGTATTCGTGGGATATCTGGCTTTGTCCTTGCTATGTTACAATGTGTTCAGATTTTTTTCGATGATTTCCTGCCTTTCCTGTACAGTTATATTTTTTTCCTACGTTCTTTTCCTGATGTAATGTGTTCAAATTTTCTCTTCATAGTTTCCTGCCTTTCCTGTACAGTTATATTTTTCCCTACCTTCTTTTCCTGATGTAATGTGTTCAAATTTTCTCATTATAGTTTCCTGCCTTTTCTGTACAGTTATATTTTCCCTACCTTCTTTTCCTGATGTAATGTGTTCAAATTTTCTCTTCATAGTTTCCTGCCTTTCCTGTACAGTTTTATTTTTCCCTACCTCCTCTTTCTCATTTATTGTGTTAGAATTTGTTTTCGTTTGATGACTTTTACCTTCTTTTATTTTTTTATTTTTTTCCTCTTCCGCCTGTTCCTCCTCTTTTTCCTGATGTAATGTGTTCAAAATTTATCTTTATAGTTTCATGCCTTTCCTCTACATTTAATTTTTCCTGCCTCCTGCTTCTCATATATTGTGTTTGAATTTGTTTTTCTTTATGACTTACCTTATCCTTATTTTTTTTTCTTTATTCCTCTTCCGCCTGTTATATGTTCAAGTTTGTTTTCTTTTCATGACTTTATTTTCTCTTTATTTTTCTCTAATATTTTTCACCTATTTTCTATTATAGTGCGTTCAAGTGTGTTCCTCTTTCATCACTTTCTATCTTTTACTTTTCCTATATTACATTTCTTTTTTGTTTTACCTTTTCTTCCTTTTCTAAACGTGATCAAATTTGTTTTCCGTTCACGACTATAACCTTCTTTTCCTACCTTGTTTTCCTTTCTTTCGTTATGTTGTTTGAGTCACCGCGTGTGTGTACGACTCCTCTGGTCTGGAATTGAGGGGACACCTGTGAACACCTGGCTGTATTGTAGTTGATTAAGGGAGTTGTGACGTGTTTGAGGGAGTGGAAGGAGTATTTTTTCATTCCTTTTTTTTTTTTTTTACTTTCATTGTTGTCTGCATTTTTCTGTGTAATTTTTCTCTCTCTTTCTTTCTTTCTTTCTTTCTTTCTTCATTTATTTATTTATTTATTCATTCATTCATTTATTTATTGTCTTCTTTTCGTTTCTTACTTTCCTTCTCTTTCTTTCCTTCTCTCTCTCTCTCTCTCTCTCTCTCTCTCTCTCTCTCTCTCTCTCTCTCTCTCTCTCTCTCTCTCTCTCTCTCTCTCTCTCTCTCTCTCTCTCTCTCTCTCTCTCTCTCTCTCTCTCTCTCTCTCTCTCTCTCTCTCTCTCTCTCTCTCTCTCTCTCTCTCTCTCTCTCTCTCTCTCTCTCTCTCTCTCTCTCTCTCTCTCTCTCTCTCTCTCTCTCTCTCTCTTTCTCAGCCCTCTTTCAGCCCTCTCCTCCGCTCCCTCCTCCTCTCCTCCCCTCTCCCTCCCCTCCCCTCCTCTCTCCCACTCTCTTCCACTTCCTCGCTCCCTCTCCCTCTCTCTCTCTCTCCTGCATGCAGCTTTAAGCGACACTCCGGAGCTCACATTAAGGGCTTTTCACAATTCAAACAAAAGTTCTTTCTCCTCTCCCAACTTGGCCCCTTCTGTGCAAATGTGGCGGAGTGGGATGAAGACCACGTTCGATACCAGGGCCGAGAGAAAACGAGAACAAGAAGGAGAAAGAGCGAACGAGTGGGTGTTGTTAGGAGGAGATGAAGGAGGAGGTAAAAGGGGAAAGGAAGGTATTTGGATGGAAGAAGGTAGAATAGAGATGGAAGATAAATAGAATGAGAACAAGAACGAGAAAGAAGAGGAAAGGGTCTGTTAAAAAGAGGAGGAGGAATGGAAGGAAAAAGAAGGAGGAGAAGAATGAAAAGGAGAAAGAGTGGGAAAGGGAGAAGAAGATGGAAGAGGCATAGGAGGGAAATAAAACGAGAACAAGAACGAGAAACGAACCAGTAAGTGATGTTGAAAGGAAGAGGAGGAGGAGTGAAAGGAGGAAGGAAGGGGAGGAGAACAAGGGGGAAAGGGAGGTGTTTGAATGGAAGAAGGTGGAAGAGAAGTGGAAGTTAAATAAAACGAGAACAAAAGCGAGAACGAGCGAGTGAATGATGTGAGGAGGAGGAGAAAAGGAGTGGAAGGAGTGAAAGAATGGGGAGGAGGGAGTGGGAGTGGAAGATGCTTGAATGAAAGAAGGTGGAAGAGAGATGTGAGGCAAATATAATATAAACAAAAAAAACGGTTTGGTCCTTCATCTACTTCCTCTTCCTTCTCTTCCTTCACCTTTTCCTTCTCTTCCTTTCCCTTTAATGACCTTGCTTCTGTTGTGTCCTTCCTTTCTTCTCTTTCTTATCCATTTACTTTTTACCCTCGTTGCCCCTCTTCTTACTCTCCCTCTTCCTCTCTCCTCCATCATCATCATCATCATCATCTGCAACAGTATTATCACCTCCTTCCATTATTTTCCTATTGCCATTATCTATGCCTATTAAGCCTTCTTCAATAATGGTAATTTTCTCATCGGCTCAAGTTATGATAGTGTACAACTTTATTTTGTTTATCTATCTTTTGTTATTTTTATTCCTCCTCCTCCTCCTCCTCCTCTTCCTCCTCGTATCATTCCTCTCCTCATTCTCATCGCTATTTTCCTTCCCCTCACCTTTTTATTCTTCTCTTTTTCCCTCTCATATTCCTCCTACTCCTCTCCGTATTTCTCCTCCTCCTCCTCCTCCTCCTCCTCCTCCTCCTCCTCTTCCCAAAAAGTGTCAACCATCGCCATGCTTCCTTTCCTCCACATGCTAAACATCTGTGCAGCTCTCCCCCTCTCTTTCTCCCCCTCTCTTCCTCCTCCTCCTCCTCCTCCTCCTCGGGGCCTCGTGTTTGATGTTGTCCGGACCATTTTGAAAGATCATTTGTCGCCCGGTTTAATTGGAGTCTGTGCCGGTGGTGGTGGTGGTGGTGGTGGTAGTGGTGATGGTGGTGGTGGTGATGGTGGTGGTGGTGATGGGTGGGGCCGGGGAAATTGGGTGTGGAGGGAAGAGAGAGAAGGTGAGGAATGATTTATGAGAAGGATGGAGAGGCTTAGGGGTGATGGGGAGGTTACGGAGAAGAAGTTGGGGGGATTGGAAATACAGAAGGTTTTAGGGGAGAGAAAAAAGGAAAAGTCTCTGTTACTCATCTATAACATCCTTCGCTTCATCGTCCTCGCTCGCTCGTCTCCTGCTCCTCCTACTCATCTGTTTCTACCGCCCTGTTGTCCTCCCCTACCTATATCTACCTCTCCTTCATGTTAAACCCCAAGGCATTTATCGCATTTGTTCCTGCTTCTCTCTCATCCTTATTTACTCTGCATACCTTCCCTCTTTCTTTCCCTAATATTGCCTACTTTCTCTATTTTTATTACCTTGGTTTCTGCTTCGTTTTTAGCTTTTCCTACTCATACACACGTTTTTTGTCTTGTTTTTAATCTGCTTCCTCCCCTTTCCCTCTTCTTCCTTTCTGCACCCCGTCTATCCCTTCCTTTCTACCGCCCTTTTGACCTTCCTTCGTTTCTTCCTTATTATCAATGTAGCCAGTCTCTTTTCTTCCTTTCTTCCATTCTTCCTCCCTGCCTTATTATGTCCTTTCTTCTTTATTATTATCAAACTAAACGCTGTATCATTTCTATTCTTACTTATCCATACACACGTTTTCTATCCTAATTGGCATGTCAGCTTCCTCTCTGTAAGATCTGCCTGGCTTCTGTTATCCCTTTCCTACTCTATCCAACCTTACCCTACCCTACCCTACCCTTTCCTGCTATCCCTCCGTTTATCCCTACTTCTCCTTGCCTGCCTTTCTTCCCTTGGTTTCTGATCCTCTCCTATCGATACCTTTCCTTCTCTACCTTCTTCCCCTTGGTTTTCGAATCCCTTCTATCCTTACCTGCTCATACACGCTCACCTCTGCTTAATTCTCCTTAGTCTCTGCTCCCTACCTCTCAAGACCTCCCCTTATCTCCCCTCCTCCTGGTTCAGCTCCCCCTGCGTTCCTACCTCCCCATCCCCACCCGTCTCCCCGCCCCCCACACGGCTGTCTGGCACCTGTGGACGCAACATGCACCTGGCGTTCGTTAGTGTGGCCGCCCCTTAATTAAGCGGATGCAATCAAAACACCTGAGTTGGCGGTGAGAGGCTGCGACAGGTGATGACTGGGCCAGGTGAGCGTGGGGGCGTGCGGACCCGTGTATGGAGAGCGGCGTGAGGAGGAATCGATGTTTTTGTTTAAAGATATGCTACCTAACCCACCTGTGGTACGGCGGCGGTGGCGGTGTTGTTGTTTTTGTTGTTTTTGTTTGTGGTGGTAGTGTGGTGGAGACGGACATAGTATCATTTTCACTGCCACAACTACCAATGTCACCACTACCACTGTCATCACTACCACTGTCACCACTACCACTGCCACCTCTAGAACTGTCATTAAAAGAACCTATATCTTACCTTCCCTAACCTAACTTCCACTACCTCTGCCACTGAAAGTTCGATCGTTACCTAACTTAACCATCATCACCACTACTGCCTCTACCATTAACGATCCTATTCCTTAACTAACCTAAACACTACCATCACTACCACCTCTACCTCTACTACTGCCACCTCTGATACTATGTTACCTGTGTTCCCTTCCCCTCTCCCCTTTCCTCCCCATCCAGCATCCCATTCCCATATTTCCTTTCGTATACTCCCGAATCCCATCCCTCTGCTGTATATTTCCGATCCCTTCTCATTTAACACGCTGTCAAACGTTCCCTTCCGCCCACCACTACTCTCCTTTTCCTTTTATTTTCTCCCAACCCACCCTCCCTTTTCTGGTCCTTTCCTATGCCTCTTCCAACTATCTCTTATCTCCTGGTCCCTTTCCAATGTCTTTTCTCACCTTCCCTTTCTTTTAAAACCTTCCATTGCCTTTTCCCATCCTCTCTTTCCCTCTAGTCCCTTCTTCTTACCTTCTCTCTCTCTCACTCACTCCATCGTTACTGCTTCTCTATAGCCTCTGCCAAATCTTTCAGTATTATTATAAATGTCCCGTTCAATCCTCCCTTCATTACTCTTTGCCACTGCGACACCTCCTACCTGCCTCCCCCACTGCCTCTGTTGCCATACCTCTACAAACACGCCAGTCATTCTAACCTTGCTTCCCCCTGCCATGGTGTCTTGGTTAGAGGTTTTAGCTGAAGGTAGAGTAAGGGGAATTTATTATTTATTTTTCATATATATAGAATTAAATAAAGTGAATTTCCCGTTTCTGTTTGTTTGTCTGTCTCTTTCTCTGTGTCTGTGTGTGTGTGTGTGTGTGTGTGTGTGTGTGTGTGTGTGTGTGTGTGTGTGTCTCTGTCTGTCTCTCTCTCTCTCTCTCTCTCTCTCTCTCTCTCTCTCTCTCTCTCTCTCTCTCTCTCTCTCTCTCTCTCTCTCTCTCTCTCTCTCTCTCTCTCTCTCTCTCTCTCTCTCTCTCTCTCTCTCTCTCTCTCTCTCTCTCTCTCTCTCTCTCTCTCTCTCTCTCTCTCTCTCTCTCTCACCTGCCTGTCGCCAGCAGACTTTTACCGCCTCAGGATGTCAAATTATTCACGGGAACATGACATATGACCGCCGCAGGTGACACCCCTCCCCCCCCCCTCGACCCCCGCCCCCTTTCCCTCCTTACCTGGCCTTCTTACCTTTCCCTCTCCTTCTCTCCCTTATTTTACCTCTTCAGCTATAGGTGTTTCCCTCTCTGCTTCTTATATATTTTTGCTTTCCTCTTCATTTTTTTGGTCTTCACACTTTTTTTTCTGTATTCCTCTTCCTCGTCTTTCCTTCTCCTCCTCCTCCTCCTCCTCCTCCTCCTCCTCCTCCTCCTCCTCCTCCTGTTTTTCTTTTCTTATTATTTTTAGGTTTCTCCTCCTTGGCTTTGTTTCTCTTTGGTTTGTATCTCTCTCTCTCTCTCTCTCTCTCTCTCTCTCTCTCTCTCTCTCTCTCTCTCTCTCTCTCTCTCTCTCTCTCTCTCTCTCTCTCTCTCTCTCTCTCTCTCTCTCTCTCTCTCTCTCTCTCTCTCTCTCTCTCTCTCTCTCTCTCTCTCTCTCTCTCTCTCTCTCTCTCTCTCTCTCTCTCTCTCTCTCTCGCGATCATTATTTATCTATCTATCTATCTTCTTAAACACACACACACACACACACACACACACACACACAGAACCCACACACACACACACACTGACCCTTCCACTCTCACACACACACACACACACACACACACACACACACACACACACACACACACACACACCTTTTTATACCTTTTCAGCTCTGTTTCCTGCATCACGTCACCGGGTCTCGCATTAATAGCTCGACGTAGCGAACCTCGTTGGCTGCCGCGCGCTGTGGAGTGTAGGGGTGGAGTGGATGGGAACAAAGGGTGGAAGGGAGTGGAAGAAGTGGAAGCAAGGAATGGAGCAGGTGGAGGCAAGGGATGGAAGAGGTTGTAACAAGGAGTGGAAGAGGAGGAAGCAAGGGGTGGTAGAAAATTAGGTAGAAGGAAAGGAGACGGCGGAGGGGAAGTTGAGAGGGTAGAAGGGAGGTAGAATTATTGGTAGGGTGGAAGGTTGAGTGTGGGAAGAAGAGAGAGAGAGAGAGAGAGTTGTGAGTCCAAAAGGGAGGCTGAGAGGGAGGAAGGAAAAAAGGGAGGTAGAAGTTGAGTGGGGGTGGTAGGGTGGATGGGAAGGAGAGTACCAAGGGGGGGGAGGTAGAGAGAGGGGGGCAGGGTTGAATCTGTGGGCTGGAGTTTAAGTTGGAATGAAGAATGGGGAGAAAAAGTAACGAAGGGACGAAGGTTGGTTTGGAAGGCTGCTGGACACGAGGGATGGGAAGGAGGAGGAGGAGGAGGAGGAGGAGGAGGAGGAGGAGAAGTAGAGAAAGGAGGAGAAGGAGGAAGAGAGAGGTCACAGGATACACACACACCCTCACACACACACACACACACACACACACGGATCTCCAGCAGAGTCCAGCATCAGTAGTAAATTGCTTAGATGATGATGATAACAACAATCACATCAGCACATGCGTTTAGTCGGCGTGTCGAGAATGGCTTTACTTCATCCCCAATGCGCCGCCGCTTTCCCGCTGGTCCTTTGTGAAATTAGTTGGTATTTATTGAGTTAGTAATTACCACCACGACTACCACTGTCACCACCACCACTACCACCACCACTACCGTCACCTAAACAATGCACGTGTCCCCCTCCTGCCTCTCCCTCCCCCGATGTCTCCTTACACGCGCAGCACCAAGTGGAAGATAATGGCCATTTTTGAGTGCTGACGAGAGGACGATGAAGCTGCAGGGAGATGAGGAGAAGAAGGAGGAGGAGAAGGAGGAGGAAAACAAGGAGGGTGGGATGGGAGGTGGACGAAGAAGTTGTGGGATAGACAAAGTTAGGTAAGGTTAGGTATAGTTAGGTTAGCAGGAAAATAGGGAAACAGTATAAAGGAAGAGGTAGATAAGGTATAAGCTATAGCTGCGCGTGGCCTCAGTGCTCATTTTCATCACTTTGGCTCTTGGGTTAAGAAGAAGAACTGGCAAGGTGAAGATAAGATAGATGATACAAACTAACTTGGAGCCAGCGTTGCCAGACTATCGTACTCTGAGCATTGCATTTATCATGTTTAGGCTCCACGACTGTCGTACCACACAAATAACGATAGAAAATTAAAGTTATCATTAAAACAGTTAAATATTCTTGGGTTTCGTTCTTTTTTGCTATAGGTATTAATCAGAAACTACGAAAATGCGATGCGATGAGTACGATAACTTGCCAACGCTGCTCGGAACGTTCCTATAAAGAGGATGAGCTGTATGAATCTAAATTTAGTATAGTAAAATGCAGACCACTGACAACCCGACGATGTAGAAAATCACACATGTCCTATTTCCCCCGCACAGAATATCACATACCATTTCCAACACAGGAAGCAGCGAGTAGCGGGCTTTTTTTTTTATTATTGTTTTCTTTTTTTTGTTGCCCTTGAGTTGCCTCCTTTGTTGTAAAAAAAAAAAAAAAAAGAGAGAGGTCCACGTTTACCATTTCCAGTGCATAATAATTTAGTTCTCCGGAAAGTTTTATAGATTAGTGCCAACATCCAGCTGCCGAAGACCAGACTTTGGAAGAGTACTCACTGGAAACAATTGGCAGAGCTGAAGGCTACGAAAACCTGAAGGGTCGCATTGCAAGACATTTCGGCGCCCAAGAACACATATTTGACAAGGCTTTCGTAGGAGTTGTGGGCTTTTCCAAGAGTAGTTGTATGACCCTGGTGGTAGTGTGACCCTTCTTCTGTATCATGAACCTGAAGAAACAATCATTAGAACCCGACTGACCCCCTCTTTGACCTTTAGAAATAGCTGATATGAGAACCAAAAGTGTCTTATTATACTGACCTAAATGCCTTTCCAGTTATTTTAAGGTTCTGAGCGGCAAGAGATCCCTTTAAACGAGTGTGGGATTCAGGTGTTAACGTAGAATCTATAGTGACACCAAGAAGCATTATTTTACACATTTTTAACTAAACGAAAGAGAGTCAAGGAGAGATACAGTAGAAGAAAATATGACTGAGAGCCACGAAGATTGCTGACTGCTGAGACGTTGGAGGAGAGGTTAGGAAGTAAGCGATTTAGACGGGTGAAAGTGGCGAAATAAATTGAGTATAATAAATAAATAAAATAGGAACAAATAATAAGAAAAAGGAACGAAATGAGAGAGAGAATACTCCCCACCCCCTCCCCCCTTTCACACCGATATGCAAAACGTGGTAAAGGAAGGAGAGAAGCGAAGGAGGAAGAGAGGGAGAGAAACATTTGTAAGGGAGGAGAGAAGTAGTAAAGGGAGGAGGAGGGGGAGGAAGATGAGATGGAGGGAGGGAGAGAGGGAGGGAGGGAAGGAGGAAAGAACGTGTGACGGCCTCTGGAGGGAAAGTGGAGGAGACCAAGAAATCATTTGTTATTGCCTCCGAAGCGTAGTGGAGGAGGAGGAGGAGGAGGAGGAGGAGATGGTCGTGTAGGTGGTGGTGGTGAAGAAGGATGAAGAGGAAAAGAACGAGAACAAAATGAACAACGTCAACAAAAAAAAAAAGGAGGAGGAGGAGGAAGAGAAGAAGAAGAAATGTTGCCTCCTCCTCTTCCTCCTCCTCCTCCTCCTCCTCCTCCTCCTCCTCCTCGTTTGCTTCTCCCTCCCACTCTTCCTCCTCCTCCGCCACCTCTTGTTCGTCCTTCTCCAATTTGTCTTTTTCCTCATTTTTCTCCGCTTCCTCTTTCTCCACCTCCTCCTCCTCCTCCTCCTCCTCTTCTTCCTTCTTCCTCTTTTCTTCCTCCATTATCCTTGAGCTCCATTCAACACTTCCTTTTGTCTCATCTACTTACCTCCTCCATTCCTCCTCCTCCTCCTCCTCTTCCTCCTCCTCCTCCTCCTCCTCCCTGACTGGTATGGAAGGCGACTCGTTATAAGATTTCGGTTATCACGTAAGTGGATCATTAGATTAGCCATTATCAGGGAGCATAATTAATGGAATGGTGCTGTAGAATGCTAATTAAGCCCCCCAGCGAAGAGAGAGAGAGAATGGACGCGTAGGAAAGGAAGGAAAAGAGGAGCAGGGGGAGGAGGAGGAGGAGGAGGAGGAAAGTGTTGGAATTGGAAGATATAAAAGTTGGATGTATCTTTCTGACACACACACACACACACACACACACACACACACACCCACACACACACACACACACACATCGCTTATTTTTTTCTGTGTGTGTGTGTGTGTGTGTGTGTGTGTGTGTGTGTTGCTTTGGTTTTGCTGGTTTGTTTTGCTTCATTCCGCCTTAGTATTTGTGTTTCTGTGTTTTCTGTGTATTTCTAGTCCTTGTGTGTGTTTGTCTGTGTGCCTATCTCATTATCTCTCTCTCTCTCTCTCTCTCTCTCTCTCTCTCTCTCTCTCTCTCTCTCTCTCTCTCTCTCTCTCTCTCTCTCTCTCTCTCTCTCTCTCTCTCTCTCTCTCTCTCTCTCTCTCTCTCTCTCTCTCTCTCTCTCTCTCTCTCTGTCTCTCTCTCTCTCTCTCTCTCTCTCTCTCTCTCTCTCTCTCTCTCTCTCTCTCTCTCTCTCTCTCTCTCTCTCATTAGTATGGCTTAAAAATCTAATTCTCTAATTGCGTGGCTTTCATTTGCGAAATTCAAAGTTAAGAGTTGTCCTTTGTTGGAATGACCATGCACCCCCCCTCCCCCCTCCTCATCCCTCCCTTTTTCCATCCCTTTTTGTCTCTTTCCATCCTATTGCCTTCCCTTTTCCTCCTATCCCATCCCGTAATTATCCCATTTTCTAATCAAACAACTCCTCTCCTACTTCCATCACCATTTCTTCTTTCTTTTCCTTTTGCATCCCTTTTCCTCCCAACCTCCCCCTCTCTTCTTCCATCCCTTTTTGTCTCTTTCCATCCTATTGCCTTCCCTTTTCCTCCTATCCCATCCCTTATATATCCCATTTTCTATTCTAACATATCCTCTTCTATTTCCATCAACGTTTCTTCTTTCTCCTCCTTTTTCATCCCTTTTCCTCCCAACCTCCCCCTCTCTTCTTCCATCCCTTTTTGTCTCTTTCCATCCTATTGCCTTCCCTTTTCCTCCTATCCCATCCCTTATTTATCCCATTTTCTATTCTAACTCCCCCTCTCCTATTTCCATTACCTTTCTTCTTTATCCTCCTTTTTCATCCCTTTTCCTCCCAACCTCCCCCTCCTCTTTTTCCATCCCATTGCCATCCCTTTTCCATCACCTTTTCTTTCCTTTGTTTTTGTTTTCCATCCCTTTCTTCCTTCCCCTCCACCTTTTTCTTTCCCTTTTCGTCCTTTCCTTTTCATTTCCTTGCCCTCTCTTCTCCTTCTCCACCTTTTCCATCTCTTTTCTCCTTCTTCCCCACTTTCTCTCCTTCCGTCCCCTTTTTCCCCTCCTTTTCCATCCCATTATCTCCTTCCTCCTCTTCCATCCTCTTCCTCCTACTCTGTTTCCCCCTTCCCCTCGCCCTTCCCTTCCCACCTTTTTCGTCGCATCCTCCCTACTGATCTGCCCCCTTCCATCTCCTCCCTCCTCCCTCTTCCCCTCAACACCCTCGCTTCTTTCCATTTTTTTTTCTCCGTCACCCGTTCAGTACAATTTTCCTCTACGCCCTTCCATTTCCTCCCTCCTATACTGCCTCTCGTCCCTCCCCTTCTTTCCTCCCCGCCCCTCCACTTCCCCCCCCCTAGAATTCTCATGTATTCATTCTTATCTCTCTTCTCCTCCCCTTCCATCCCTTCCTTCCCTCTCTCCCTCCCTCCTTCTCTCTTCCATTCCTCATAACATCTGTCGTATGCTTGTCCTCTCTCTCTCTCTCTCTCTCTCTCTCTCTCTCTCTCTCTCTCTCTCTCTCTCTCTCTCGCGCTCTCTCTCTCTCTCTCTCTCTCTCTCTCTCTCTCTCTCTCTCTCTCTCTCTCTCTCTCTCTCTCTCTCTCTCTCTCTCTCTCTCTCTCTCTCTCTCTCTCTCTCTCTCTCTCTCTCTCTCTCTCTCTCTCTCTCTCTCTCTCTCTCTCTCTTAGGTCATTTCCCCACATTTTTCTATTTTGCCTATATTTTTTTTAACTCATTTTAGCTCTCCTCTCCCTCCCCTCTATCTATTTTTTCTCTCCTTTTCCCCTTCTACTTCCCTCCCCCATTCGTTCATTCATTTGATCCTATTTTTTCCTTCTCTGCTTCGTTTTTATTTAGGGGGGTCAGGAGGGTCTCAATTTTCTCTCTACTCGTTATTTGTTTATTTCCACCTCCTCGCTCGAATATCATTACAAAGGGATCGGAAAACAAGAGAATATTCGCCGTAAAAGATGAGGTATTTTATTTTCTAAGTCAAGGTTCAGTGCTTATCGGTTTCATATGTTCGTTGTTTGCATTCTTCTTTTTAACTTTCTCTATATATTTCTGATCCTCTTTCTGTTATGCATATTTTTCTGCCTATTTAATGTGTGTTTCTAAGCCTTTATCTGCATTTCAATCTTTCCATTATGTGTATTTCTATATATATGTATCTTAAACTTTTGTATATTTCTGTTCCTCTTTCTGTTACGTATATTCCTGCCCTTATAATGTGTGTTTCCAAGCATTCATATGTATTCCGACCTTGCCATTATGTGTTACTCTTAGGCCTATGTATATCTCAACCTGTTTATGTGTGTGTGTGTGTGTGTGTGTGTGTGTGTGTGTGTGTGTGTGTATGTGTGTGTGTGTATTTTCTTCTGTATGTGTATGTATTCTCTGTGTATTTTCGTCTGTATAGTCTTCAAGCATTTATATGTATTCCAACTTCATGATCATGTGTGTCAGTTAGTCTTTAATGTGTCTGTATCTCAACCTTATTATGTGTGTGTGTTCGTTTTCTTTACTATTATTTCAAGAGCACTGCAGTCTAGTTGAGTTCACCTTCAAAGTTGGAAAGTTGACAAGCTGCCGTGTTTCTTTTTTGTCTTGTTCGCGTTTGATGTGAACTCGATTAAGGGATTTTTTTTATGTTGTCTCAGTGTAAATTAGAGAAGAGGACAGCTGGATGTGTTAAGTAGTAGTAATAGTAGTAGTAGTAGTAGTAGTAGTAGTAGTAATAGTAGTTGTAGTAGTAGTAGTAGTGACGTTCTTATCTCCGTTCACACTTGCGTAATGACTTTCTCGTGTCTTGCTAAGCGTTTCATCTCATTTCGCTTCATTAACCTCCATTTTGGCAGCACGCAGAGAGAGAGAGACGGCTCCGGCTGGTCGTTGCCCGCTCATCGACATATATGTCATTTGCAATATGTAAGATGTAAAAATAAAGAAAGAATAAAAAAAGAGAGAGAAGGAAACACACACACACACACATACACACACACACACACACACACACACACACACACACACGTACACGACAAGTCATATTCCTTCCCTCACAGCACTTTCACTTTTTTTCTACTGTCACCTGCAGCCTCACCTGTCCCCCGTGCAATTAACCTGTCTAGAGGTGGCGAACATCCTTTACCTGTAGCTGCGCCTGTACGTGTGTGTTTGTGTGACCTCGCGACCACGCCCTCTGACCTCCCACGGAATAACAAAAAAATCACAGGCAACAGTAAGGTCAGGTCAGGTCAGGTCGGGCGTTTTAAAAATGGGTGAAAGTTTAGGGACATAACCCGCCTTCGTTCTCACCACATTCTTTTTTTTTTTTTTTTTTCGTGTTTTTTAGTTTTCTCTTCTCAGTCGAATTTACTCTTTTTTTTTGGTTTCGCGGAGGGGTTTTCCTCTTCTTTTTTGTAATTTTTTGTGGTGTTTCGTTTTCTTTTTTTTCAGTCGCCATTTTCCTTTTTTATAGTCGTTTTTTTGTTTTTTTTGTTTTTTTGCAGTAATTTTCTCCCCCGACATCGATATTAATCTTCGTAATTAATCCCGCCTCGAGTAAGTTATTGCGCGCTGCACTCCTGATTAGAAGATGGAGTCGCAAGTTTTTGTTCAGGATGTTGCGAAAAATTACTCCCTGATGCCTACTGGGAGGACGTGTAGGAGGAGAAGGAGGAGGAGGAGGAGGAGGAGGCATAGGTGGAGGAGGAGGAAGAGGATTAGAAGTAGGAATGGTTAGAGAAAAAAATAAAGGAAAGGAGAATAATAAAAAAAAAGAAAAAAAGAAGGGAAAAATATGAAAAAGAAGGTTAGATAGGGCATAGTGACACACACACACACACACACACACACACACACACACACACACACACAAACACAAACACACGATTAGGTAAGTTTGCCTCCATGGTTAGGAAAATTGACCTCCACTATCAATAATTTTCCTTCCCTTCCTTCCCCTGCTCTCCCCTACCCCTTCCTCCCTCTCCTCCTCCGTCTTTGCCTTTCCCCTCTACGCATTTCAGCATCTGTGTTACCTCGATTCTCTGGATTTTCTCGGTAACGAGGTCTTGGATCACTATTATACTTTGCCACAGTTTATTTCACACCTTGCGCTAATTTCTGACTGCATAGTGCATTTCCAGAAGTGTATGAGCTAGCTACATACTCTTGACAGTTGAAAGAAATGCCCAATATCCAGAGACAGTATTCGGACACAGTCATCACTACGTTACTCCCTAGACCCAACCCACCTCTCTCCCCCTACCTGTATGATCCCTCCTTCCCTTTATCCCCCTTATCTTCCTATCCTATTTTCGGGGTCATGACCACTTATCCCAATTAATCAGTCAACCTCTTTCCGTCTTTTATACCTTCCAATATAAGTTTATTTTCACGTGTTTCAGCAGAGAGTGGATCCATGTAAGTCGCTCTATCAATAAAGTCTCACTACACATTGCCTTTCAACTACACCCATTGCCTGCAGTCCCTTTCTCCATGCATCTCTTATTTTCTATTGCTTTTTAACTCGTAACATTGCTTTCAGTCTCATTCCTACCCACCTCTTTATCATTTAACTTTACTATACTTTCTATTGCTCTTCAACCATACGCTTCCCCTCCACTCCCTTCCCATTGCCTTTCAACTACACCCATTGCCTCCATTTACCTCTAATTTTCTATTCTTTTTAACTCGTAACATTGCTTTCAGTCTCATTCCCTCCCACCTTTATCATTTAACATTCCTACTTTCTATTGCTCTTCAACCATACGCTTCCCCTCCACTCCCTTCCCCTTTCACCTCATCATTTGCTATCTATACCCGTACACTCCTCACTTTCTATTACCCTGACTTTCCATTCCTCACTTTCCATATTGCCTTTTAGCTGTACGCATCTCATCTAGTCCCTTCCCCTTATCTCCCCTCTTCATTCTGGGTGTCACGTTGCTCCTCGTTATAGTCAGCTGGTGGAGGAGGAGGGACTGTAAGTTGAGACAAGACAGACCACTTAGAGCACCATGAGATTTCTCATGACTTCATCACTAATAGTTTGATATATTTGACTCATAACGAATGACTTCCTAATTTCCTGCTCCTATTAAGAGACAGACAGACCACTTAGAACCTGCCAGGATTTATATCGTGATATCACTTCCCCAAGTTTGATATTTTGTGACTCACTTAACGAATGACTTCCTAATTTCCTGCTCCTCGCCTGTTTTTATTTGTTCCTCTACTTTAATTTTTAGTGCTTTATATTCACGTATTTATCAGTATCCTCCTTTTAACCTCCTACTCTCACCTCAGTATATGATTTTGGATTCAACTTCTAACGATACCTAAATTTCCATTCCTTGTGCTTTCGACTTCCCACTGTTCATATTTTGCACCTGATCACACCTTTTCATTTTATTTAGGAGTACAGAAACTAGAGCTGCATCCATCTCGCACCTTCGAACATTATGTGAGAGAAAAATAAATAGACCTATATATCTATCTACATCTCTCTCCTACTCATTCCTTGACACATGGATTCAGAGTAAAACAAGGCCTTAAAAAAACAGTAGGAATATAGTCTCTACCCTGACCTCCAGTCTCGGGAAATCGGACATGAACTCTATTGATGAAACCAGGAACTCTCTCACCCCAGGCAGGAAGGCGGTGGAGGGGAGGGAGGGAGGAACAACAGGGATTATACATGAAAAACACTCGTTAGGTAGATTGTTTTGTTGTAATTATCCTTCACCTCTGTTCTCTAATGGGAAGTTATGAATGGGTTCCTCTCTCTTCCTTCCATTCATGATTTTCTTTTCTTCCTTTGATATTGGTGTATTTATCTTTAGTCTTTGTCATCTTACGTAAGGTGAAGTACGGTAAAATAAAGCTAGTTAATGTAAAGTATAGAGGTAAAGTAATGTTAAGTAATGTAAAGTAAGGTCAAGTAAAGTAATAAAAGAAAGTAAAAGACAAGAAAAAATGAAATGGAAAGAAAAAATGAAATGGAAAGAAAAAAATGAAAAGAAATAAAGATGAAATGAAATACAGAAAAATAAGTAAAAAATATATAAAACATAAAAAAAAAAAAACACTACCCGCCAATGCCGTCTCGCGCGTGAAGTCGGACGTTAAAACGGATGAATTAGTGGCGTTCTGAGACGCTTCCGCTACGTAAACACGAACAATTGAACTCCACTATTGATTTACGACACTCAAGATTCGCTCGGTGGCGGTAGCGGCGGAGGCGGAGGTGGTGGTGGAAGTGGTGGTGGATGGAGGTGATAGTGGTTGGAGGTGGTGGTGGAAG
This sequence comes from Eriocheir sinensis, assembly GCF_024679095.1. NCBI lineage: Eukaryota > Metazoa > Arthropoda > Malacostraca > Decapoda > Varunidae > Eriocheir > Eriocheir sinensis. Next base: position 4,387,833 of record NC_066555.1, on the reverse strand, counting down.
TGGTGGTGGATGGAGGTGGTGGTGGTGGGGGTGGTGGTGGTGGTGGTGGAGGCGAGTTTCTGGTGTCTCAAAGGGAAGGTGGGCGAAGTGAGGACAAGAAAGAGGAGGAGGAGGAGGAGGAGGAGGAAGGGAATGAAACACAAGGGAAAGAGGAACAGGAAGAAAAAGTGTTTAAAAGAGAAGACAGGAAGGAGGAGGAAGAGGAAGTTATGCATGATTAAGTAGGAGGAGAGCAGAAGAAGTGAAGCAAGAACTGGAGCATTAAAAAAGAAAAAAATGATGTAGAAGAAGGAGGAGAGGAAGAATAAAAAAGAAAAAAATGATGTAGGAGAAGGAGGAGAGGAAGAATAAAAAAAAAGATGAAGAAAAAGAGGAAGAGGAAAAGAACGAGAACGGAAACTGGCGTGCATGAAAGAACAGAGACGAAGAAAAGAAAACGTTAGAGGTAAAAGAAAACTGAGAGAAAAAATAAAAGGCGGAAGGGGAAGGAGGACGAGAGAAAGAAGATTGCGAGGACGAAACTCACAAAAAAGAAAAGACGAAGAATGACAAAATTAAAGAAATGAAAAGAAAGGAGATAAAAAAATAACGTAGTAGAAGGAGAGAAACAAAAAAGGAAAGGAAAAAAAAGGAGGAGCATAAAAAGGAAGATAAGAAAGAATAAAAACAGAAGGATGCAAAGTTGTAAAGGAAAAACGAATCAAAAAGAAGTAAAAGGAGAAAGCAGTTCGGTTGTCTGTGAGTTGATGGCGCGAAGAGAAGGAAGTAAAAGCAGAGAGAGGAGGAGGAGGAGGAAGAGGAGGAGGAGGAGGAGGAGGTGGAGGACAGTAAAACATGAGGAAGAGAGGGTAGAAAGCTGGTCGTTTGAAAGGTGATGAAGTGAAGAAAGAGGCGAAGGGAAGAGCAAGAGGAGGAGGAGGAGGAGGAGGAGGAGGACGACTATACGAGGAGGAGGAAAAGAATAAGGAAGAGTACGAAAAGACGAGAATAAAAAGAGAACGAGGAAGAGAACAACAAAGACGAGGAGGAGGAGGAAGAAAAATAGTCACAAACAACCACGATTTAAACCACACAACACAACCACCTTCAGCCCTAAAAAAACACATATATGAAAAAAGTAAAACAAGGAGGTGAGTCTTGGCTTGGGAGGTCGTTTCGGAGGGAGATGAAGCTGTGCAGGTGATGAAGAGAGGGGGTGTGCATTATTCGCATATACCTGTAACAGCTCTCACCTGATTATCTTCCCATGAAACAGTCTTGGCACATACACGAGGAGGAGGAGGAGGAGGAGGAGGAGGAGGTTAAGTTAGAAGGAGGAGGAGGAGGTATACAGGTCCCGGAAGAGTGTAAGGCTGCATATAAGAGGAGGCGAGAGAGGAGGAGGAAGAGGAGGAGGAGGAGGAAGACAAGGGAGGCTTTGTAATGAGAGTGAAAGAGAGTTAATGAGGTGACTGACGTAATCTCAGGTGTTTTAATTTCTTATGGGAAGCTGTAAACACACACACACACACACACACACACACACACACACACACAGTAGCAAACAGACAGGCACTTGTGTTTGGCTGTCTTTACTTGAAAGAGAGAGAGAGAGCAGAGCAGAGCGAGAGAGAGAGAGCAGAGCAGAGAGAGAGAGAGAGAGCAGAGAGAGAGAGAGAGAGAGAGAGAGAGAGAGAGAGAGAGAGAGAGAGAGAGAGAGAGAGAGAGAGAGAGAGAGAGAGAGAAACTTTGTACTAAGCCTCCTCTTCTACCACTATCACATGCCTCCTCCTCCTCCTCCTCCTCCTCCTCCTCCTCTCCTCCTCCTCCTCGTAACACCAAAGGTAAGGTGTTTCATTTCTCTTTTGTCTCAGGTAATTTGGAAGGGCGCAGGTAACTTCCTTCTCTTTCGAATACTTTTTCTCTTCTACCTCTTCCTTATCTTTCCTCTCTATACAGTATAGTTGAGTTAGTATATGTAGTTGGTCTTTTCTTTCTCTCTTCTTCCTCTCCTCTCTTCTTTTTCTTAGTGTTATTACGAGTGGCTGGTTGCTATTTTTCTTTTTCTCTTCTCCCTTTTTCTCTCTCATCGTTAATGTTAAAGTCAGTGGTAATAGAATGGTTTGTGTGTTTTCTTTTTTCTCTTCTTCCTCCTCCTCTTTTTCCTCTCAACAGTTTAGGAAGTGTTAATGTAAATGGCTAGTGTTTGTTTTAATTTCTCTTCTGCTATTTCTCTTTTCTCTCTTTCTCTACTTTTTTTCCTCATTTCTCTCAACGGTTTAGTGTTAATATAAATGGCTGTTGTCTTCATTTTCTCTTCTTACTGTTTGTGCTCCTTTTTCTTCTCTTTTTTTCTCTATTCTCTTTCTCTTCTTTTTCTCTTCTCTCTAGGGTTTGGTTGGTGATGATGTAAATAGCTGATGTCTCTTCTCTCTCTTCTCACTCCTCTCCGCTTTCCTCTTTTTTGCAAGTCTTAATATAATGGCAAGGTTTTTTTTTCTTCTTCACCTTTTCATCTGGCTGGAGGTGTGTGTTTTTTCCTTCCTTTCTTCCACCTGTTGCTTTCCTCGTTCGCCCTCCTTTATTTCTTTACCTGTGAGCTCCCTTTCTTGTATGCTTTTCTTTTTATTTTTACTCTCTCTCTCTCTCTCTCTCTCTCTCTCTCTCTCTCTCTCTCTCTCTCTCTCTCTCTCTCTCTCTCTCTCTCTCTCTCTCTCTCTCTCTCTCTCTCTCTCTTCTCTCTCTACTCTCTCTCTCTCTCTCTTCTCTCTATCTCTCTCTTCGTGTAATGTGTGTGTGTGTGTGTGTGTGTGTGTGTGTGTGTGTGTGTGTGTGTCCCTCCTTGGTTGGACTTATTGGAAGCTTGTTATCTCAGCTCCATATTGACTCAACAAACTGTGGCTCCTCGTGATATGATGGTGGTGGTGGTGGTGATGGGAGGTGGTGGTGGCGGTGAAAATTGGTAAAGTGATTTATGAGAATGGTGGTGATGGTGGTGGTGGTTACGTGGACGATTGTGAAGTATTACGTATAGTTGTAGTAGTAGTAGTAGTAGTAGTAGTAGTAGTAGTAGTAGTGGTAGTGGTAGTGGTAGTTTAATAAGAGGTTGAAATGCATGCAGTTGTGGTAGGTGATAGGTAGTAGTAATAGTTATTTTTTGGTGGTTATGGTTAGTGTGGTGGTAGTGGTGGTGGTGGTGGTAGTGGAGTATTGGCTGTCTTGCTGATCCGCTGAAGAGTCCACATATAGCCCCCATCCCCCTTGTTCTCCTCCTCCACTTCCTCCTCCTCCTCCTCCTCCTCTCCTTCTCTTCTCCTCGTTATTCTCATCTTGAATATTCGTTTTTTCTTTTTCTCTACTTTCTTATAACAAGAACTAATGAAAGGGCAGATTAGCGAACGGAAAAAAAAGAACAGGATGAAAAAGGGAAATAAAAATTGATAGGTATTGTTTCCTTCATTTTAATAAGCGATGACATACTTTTTTCCCTTGATTTCTTTTCTTTTCTTCCTCAATTTCTCACTTTTATTTCTTCATTATCTACTTTCTCGTTTCTTCTGCTTTTCAATATGTCTTTGCTAATTTACACTTAGGCCTCCTCTTCTTTATAAACCTTTCTCCTCTCTCGTTTCCTCCTCGTCTCCTCCCCTCTCCCCTCTTCTCCTCTTCCTCTTCTCTCCTCTTCCATCTCCTACACTCTCCTCTCATCCCGCCTCTCCTCTTCCTCCTCTTCTTCCATCCACAACACTCTCCTCCTCCTTCCATCCTCCTCCTCCTCCCCTCCCCTCTCTCAAGTCCTCATAGTTCAGTGCAACACTCTCTGGCTCATCACCCCCCTCATCACTCCCTCGCCCTCCTCCCTCTCCCTCCCCCTCTCATCGCCCCCTCCCCACTCCCCCCTCTTCTTGCTCCTCAGCACTAAAACCAGAACCGTGCAAATGCTGTGGAGTGGGATTGAGAGAGAGAGAGATCAGGGCAGGTGTGTTATTGCAGGTATCATCATTATTATTATCATTATTATTATTATTATTATTATTATTATTATTATTATTATTATTATTATTATTATTATTATTATTATTATTATTATTATTATCATGCTAAGAATAATGAACCCCGGAAACAATGCAGCGTTTTCTAAAGTTTGCCAAAGGCGCCCTCTCGTGCCAGCAATGAGGAGGAGGAAGAGGAAGAGGAGGAGGAGGAGGAGGAGGAGGAGGAGGAGGTCGTCAGAAGCTTAGAAGAGAATGTAGACGAGAGGAGGAAGAAATTAAATGATAAGGAATAAGCGGAAGTAGAGAAGGAAAGGAGGAGGAGAAGGAGAATGAGAAAGATAATGATGGAGAAAATCGGGTAGAAGTAGCCGAGGAGGAGGAGGAGGAGGAGGAGGAGGAGGCAGAGACAAAGTGGGGTTGGAGGGTATTGATAATGAAGGAGAGAAAGGGAGTAGATATAAGCAAACGAGGAGGAGGAGGAGGAGGAGGAGGAGGAGGAGGAGGAGGAGGAGGAGAAAGAGGCGGAGGTCACTTCCCTGGAGGAGAGCTGGAGATGAATATAACATTACTGTACTGGAGGATTTTCACATTATCTTAACTCCAGGGAGACGAGGCGACCATAGGAAAGGAGGAGGAGGAGGGAAGAAGGGGGGGAGGGAGGGAAGGGGATAGGGATGTGATGGTAACGGATGGGAAGAGTGTGAGAAAAAAAATGGAGGAGAGAAGGAAGAAGAAGGAGAGAGGAGAGGGAGGAAAGGGGAACAGAATATTAGGGGAAGAGGGAATGAGAGAAATTGAGTGAAATTAAGAGGAGGAGGAGAAGGATGAATAAGAGGGAAGAATACTAGAGAGGGAAGGGAAAAGAGGGTGACGAGGAAGAAAAGGAGTATAGTATAGATAACATAGGAAGAAGAGGAGGAAATAGGGAGAAAGTGAGAGAATGAGAGGAAACGGGGAGGTACAGGAGGAAGAGTGAGGAGAGAGAATACAGTGAGGGAGGGAAACTGAAGGGAAAGGGAAGAGAGAAGAGAATACACTAAATTATATAAAGAGGTGGAGGAAGGGAAAGTGATGATGATGATGATAATAGGAATAATAATAACAACGAGCACACACTTAATATATGCACACACAAACACGCCTTCATCTCCTCCTTTCTGCTCACCTTCCTCGTGAATTAAACGCTTACTACGGCCCTAAGGAGGAGGAGGAGGAGGAGGAGGAGGAAGAAGAGGAGCAGAATGTCGCCAAGGAAAATGTATGATGATTTAATCCAAACACCTTGCATAAAATTACGTCCTCACCAACCGCTTACACCAACACCACAACACCACAACACCACAACACCACCAGTAACGCTCCCTTTCTCTCCTTCACCTCCCTACCTACTCTCCTTCCTCATGTCACTCTTGCTTCTCATCCTCCTTTGTCATGGTACTTTTTCATGCTTGTAAAGGAGGTAGAGAAAGTGTTACGCTATCTCTCCCTATCTCCCTCACTTCTAACTCTCCCTCCATCCCACACTCACTTCCCTACCTACTCTCCTTCCTCATGTCACTCTTCCTTCTCATCCTCCTTAGTCATGGTGCTTTTCATGGTAAGGACGTAGAGAGAGGGTGTTACGCTATCTCTCCCTATCTCCCTCACTTCTAACTCTCCCTCTCTCACTCCTCCTTCCTCCTCCCCCCCTGTGTCACTTTCCTTCTCATTTTCCTTGAGACTTTCAGAACTAAGGAGGAAGAGTGGAGGTCCTACACTATCTCTCCCTTCTTTCTCCCTCCAACACTTCCTTTATCTCCCATCTTCTGTCACCCTTCCCTACTCATGTTCCTCTCAATTCTCCTTCTCCTTCTTCGACATTCGACTTTTCACGAGTAATTATATCACTCATTTCCTATCTCCTTATTTTCTCCCTCCTCCTAACATCCCTCTACGTGTTTACCCTTCCCTCTCATTCTCCTTCGTCAACTTTCCTTCTCACGGATAAGGAAGGTCAGTGAAAGGTACTACATCTCAAAATACTCTCCTATCTCCTCACCTTTCCTCCTCCTTCCCCTTACATTAATCTCCCTCCACGTCAATCTTTTTCCTCCCATTCTCCTTCGTCAGAATACTTCTCATAGTTAAGAAGTCCCAGTGAAGGTACTTTATTTAAAAAAATACTCTCCCTATCTCTCTCTCCTTTCCTCCTACTTCCTTCCTAATCTCCTACACGAGTCAATTTTTCCTCTCACTCTCCTCCATCACACTACAGATCACGGTTGAGGAAATAGAAAGGATGTCCTACACAGTATCTCCTACTCTCCAGCACCTCCCTTTTCTTCCTCCTTAATCTCCTCTACGTGGCACACTTCCTCCTCTCCTCCGTCCTTCTTTTTCACGGTTGAGGAATGTCGCGTCGAGGGTGAGCAACCTTGTCTCACTACCTTTTTCCCCCTCCTCGTGCCTCGCAAGTGTGTGTCATACTGGGCCAGTGCTTCCTCGCTGGTATATGTCACCCAGGTTAATTTATGATGGATGAGTGACAGCGGCAGGAGTATCTGGGATGTGTGTCTGAAAGTTGGGTTGAGCTTATGATGAGTAGGGTAAGGGGAGGGGAGGAATAAAGAGAGAGATGGTAAGGTTGGAAGGGTGGGAAGGGAAGGAGGGAAGGGTTGAGATGGTTGAGTCTTGGTTGTCTCCGTTCATCATCTTTGTCGTGTTCTTCGTCATAATCATTTTCTTTCTCCTCCTCCTCCTACTACTACTACTACTACTACTACTACTACTACTACTGCATCATCATCATCATCATCATCTCCATCTTCTCTTGCATCTTATTTTCTGCTTTCCTCTTCCTCTTCATCTTTTTTTTCCTTCTCCTTCTTCTTTTCATTTTTATTTCTTTTAGGTGTTGTTTGATTAATAGATAGATAGATAGATAGAGAGCAGGAGAAGGTGCAGGAAGGGTATACACGAAAAGTTAATAAAATGCACCAAGTAATAACTCTCTCCGCATCCCTGACGGCTTTGACAGGTGGGAGACGCGACGGCCGAGGGGGGGTGCCACGTGTATGTGTGTGTGTGTGTGTGTGTGTGTGTGTGTGTGTGTGTGTGTGTGTGTGTGTGTCAGTGTGTACCCTACGAGAAAACATTAGTAGGGAGTCGCTTGATTATATTTAGAAATGCGTTCCCTTCCCAAATATTCTTCCCCTTCCGAATTATGAAAAGATACACAAGATTACTAAGGGATATAAATAAGGTGGCCACGAACCGAATATTCGCTTGCTTCCTTTTATTATGTTTTTCTTTTCTTTGCCGGTTAACTTAAGTATTGGAACGGAACTCTTTTTCTCCGTCACGGGTTTGACTTCTCTGGTGGACACTACAAGGGAATGAATCATAAAGTCTTTTCGCATTACCTAAGCACTCCAAGATGTTTTAGATAAATAGAAATGTAGATTGACTGATAGATAGATAGCTTGAATTTTTTTTAAAGAAAGCGGGTCATTGGTAGAAAGATATAGATAGATAAAAGATACAGATAGATAATATAGATAGATAGATAAATAAGTAGATAAAGAGGTATATATACATGCAGATAGAGAGATACAGAGTGAAAGAATGTAGCTTCCTTTGATAAGGTTAATAAATATACATGGTTTAAGCTGTTTCTTATGTATTTGCTGCTCTTTCCCTTTCCTCCTCCAAATTTCTCCTCTTCAATACATTTTGTCCTTTCTCGATGTTTTACTTTTTCTATTTTGTCTTGTTCCTTGTTTCCCTTCATTATCCTAACTTTTTCTTTTGTTTTTTCCTCCCCCCTTTCCTTCATTATATAGTTTCTTTTTCCTCCTTTATTTCCTTCCTTCCCTCTATCGTTTTATTTTCCTGTAGTGTTTTGTAGTATTTCAGTCATTCAATCTAATCTCTCCTTTCTTCTTACTCTATAGCATCTATCTTTTTCTTTTAATTATTCTTGTAAGTCATTCACTCATTGTCACTAAGCCTTTCCTTTCGTCACTTTTTTGTTTCGTATTTTTTTACAGTTTCATATTTCTCTTCGTACTTTTTCTTGGTATAATTTTCTGCTTTAACTTCTAACTTCGCCAACTTTCCACATTTTACCAGCTCTCATTTGCTATTTCCAGATTTCTATACCCTTCCCTTCCATCTTTCCATCCTACCCCCTCTTTCACATATCGTTCGCTTCTGCCGTCACCCTCCATCCTTCCCTCCTTTCAATTCCATCCTACCCCCTCCTTCCCTTTTTTCCAGATCATCTTGTCTTAGTCCCCCTCCTTCCCCCGCTTGCCTCGCTCAGGTGTGCCGGCCCGTGCAGGTGTAAAGTACATTAGACGGCGACCCATCGTAAAAAAGACTTAATGGGCTTTGTTTATGTTGCTGGGCATTAATATTCCGCGGCCTAATGGGGCAAGGGAATGAATGGGCAGGTGTTGGGAGGAAGATTAATAGAAGTTCAAGGCAGATTAGATGATGATTATGACTTGATAGAAAGATAGATAGATAGAGATAGGTAGATAGCTAGATAGATAGAAGGTAAAGATAGATGAAGAGTAGATTAATAGATAGGGAAGAGATTAATAGATAGATGAATGGGTAGATTTTTTATAGGAAGAAAGCAGGTCAAGGAGCTAAAATAAGTAGAAACAAAAAAGCTCACAAGATAGATAAATAAAAGGTAGGTAACTAGATAGATAGAAATAAAGAAGACAAAACAACACAGTGATTGATAGTGTATGAAAGTATGTATGTATGTATGTATGTATGTGTGTGTATAAGTATGTATGTGTTTGTGTTTGTATATATATGCACGTGTGACATTTTCAGCGCAATAATATTTCGCTGTCCGTCATTAGTTATTCATTCAAAAGTCCACTAATCGGGTAGTCATTGTAGTCTGGATTAGAAAATATACGTATATGTCCCTGTGCGTGTGTGTGTGTGTGTGTGTGTGTGTGTGTGTGTGTGTGTGTGTGTGTGTGTGTGTGTGTGCTGCTCATGTGTCG
>NC_066555.1:4175722-4225620 GCF_024679095.1 Eriocheir sinensis | reverse complement strand
ATTGGCCTTTTCATTTCTGTCTAAATCTTAAGCCAAATGAGATGATGACAGGTCTTTTATGATTTCCTGTAAAGTAGAAAATAATGACTTAGGCGGTTTGTTAGCGAAGGTGACGATATCTTCTTGTTTATGGCGGAATGGGGGTCATTTTCGGAACTATATATTATTTTTCGCGCGTTAGGTTTAGTATTTTGTCTAAGTTAGTTACCTCATTTTTTCCTTAAATTTTTCATTCCTGTCCATTTACAAAACTGCTTCCGTTGGTCTTCTTTTTTCTCTTCTTACGTTTGTCATCTTCAGCGTTTTAGTTGTCATTCTCGCGGCTCACTTTGGATCTCTGTTTCGGAGTCACGTTTCTCTCTAATTTAAGCACCTTGTCTGTTTCGGATTAGGTAGGCCTTAGACATATAGCTCTGAATCAAAGCTTATTTAATTACAGCTATTTAAGGCCTACGTTTAGATATCTGCATACTAGACTTTATTTTCTTATTCGGTTTTCTTTTAACAAACTACAGTACGTATTCTACAGTCGGTAAACATTAGAAATACAGATTTAATCAAAGGCCCAACAATCGTCTGTACACTCACCAAAGCCTTCCATTGTGTCTGCCAGGCTCACACGCTCTCACGTACGAGGTAGACACAAACCAACACGTACCTGCGAGGGAAAAAGAGAAAGAATTATCAGCCACAGTAGAAAAATGGGATCCTCTCGAGCCTGATTCATGTTATAGCAGGTAACAGATAACCTCCCAGGTGTGTGATGACCAGAAAATCACACCCGATAAATCCAATCGAACACGCCTTAAGGGAACGAAGCGCTTGCAATACCTCTCGCCTCCCCCAAACATCAACACGTCCACACTTCATCCATCATTTAAAAGTACCTGATACTCCCTCCTAAGCCTTTGCCCTTGCTGTCCTTCATCTTCCACCTTTGATTAGATAGTTAGTGTTGCTTGTCACAAACAGCCTCGTAAGGACCATCAAGTCTGCTGTTGTTTGTTCCTCCTTCGTGTTTCTTTGTATTCACTCTTCGTCCCTGCACTCTTCTCTCCCTCTATTCTCTCTCCCACGCTCTCTCTTCCAGCCATATCATCACTACCTCTTCACCTTCCCCCTCTTCCCATCGTTGAAAAGTACCAGACACTCCCTTCTCTCCCTTCTCCTTCCCTGCACTCTCTCTGTCCCTCTCATCTCTCCCCCAAGCCCTCTCTTCCAGCTATATCACCACCACCTCCTCAGCTTGCCTCTCTTCTCATCACTGTACCCTCCTCTCATCGTTGAAAAGTACCAGACACACCCTTCCCTTTCCTCTCCATCCCTGCACTCTCTCTGTCCCTCTCATCTCCCCCCCACCTACCTATATCCAGCTATATCATCACTACCAACTCAGTTTGCCTCTCTTCTCATTGCTGAAGAGTACCTGACACTCCCTTCTCTCCCCTCTCCTTCCCTGCACTCTATCCCTCTCATCTCTCCTCCACCTATCCCTATCTAGCTCCACCACTACCCCATATCGTGTCCCCCTTTCCAGCTCATCTACTATTTAAAGTACAAGATTGCCACTTCTCACACCATGCCATCTTGCTCTCTCTCTCTCTCCCTCTCTCCTCTCTCCCATGCACTCCTATCCAGCTGTATCATCCCCACCTCCTCATCTTGTCCCCTTCCCAGCTCATCTGTCATCTAAAAGTACCAGATGATTACTCCTCTCCCCTCTCCTTTCTCCTCTTACTCCTCTCTCTCTATCCCATACAAACCTACCGAGCAGTCTCATCACCACCTCTTCATGTTGTGGTCTCCCTCCTTCTCCCCCTCCTTCACCTCCAGGATCCAAAAATAGGGACAGGTCTTGCTTCAACACCGCCACGTCACTTCATCGCAAAGGCATGAAAATGACAAACTCGAAGGGGAAGGAACATGGGTGGAAGCCGGCAAGGGGAAGGTTAATTAAGGAAGCCCCGTTCGTGCAGGAGGTTCTATGTTTTCCGAAGGGTAGCGCGAGAGGAAGAAAGGGTAGAAAAAGCGCGTTGACGGATTTGCGAAGGGCGAAGGTGATGCGAGTGACGTGGTGTTGAGGGAGCCGTGAATGATGGGAGGGAAGGAAGATTAGGTGAAAATAGGTAACTGGGAAAAATAAGTAGCTACGGACAGGGGAAAAGAGAGAGAGAGAGAGAGAGAGAGAGAGAGAGAGAGAGAGAACAGGCAAAGAAACAGACACACAAGAAGAGACAAGCTGACAGACCGACATGAAAAAACGGAGGTGGAAAATAAAAGGAAGTCAAATAAAAAACAAGCAAAAGAGCAAGAAGGAAGTAAGAGAATATGAAGAAGAAAAAAGAAGTCTTGGGCGGCATATAAGAAAAACTAAAGGAGGACTGGAGGGAGTGAGGGAGAGAGGGAAGGAGCGAAGAGAGGAATGAAGGAATGAGAGCATATACGTGACCCAGACCTATTATTATGGCGCTGGCTGGCGTGGCGGGGAGGACTGCGTTCCTGCGAGCCTCCGGAGATGAAGCCGAGGCGTGGAGGCAGACGAATGAGGGGAAAAGAGGCGAGAGAGGCAAGGGAGGAAGGTCACGGATGAGCAAATGAGACGTAAGGGAGGAATATGCAATGGAGAGAATGAGGTTTGCGAAATGACCCGCGGAAAAGGAACCAGACTTGAACGTTAGGAATAACTGGAAGATAGGAAAACAAGGTATAAAAGGCAGGGAGAAAGGTCACGGATGATTAAATGAAACGCAAGGAAGAATATGCAATAGAGACGAGTGGAAGGTTTGTGATATTGTTTGTGGTAATGGAACTAGACCTGAACGTTAGGAATACTTGGAAGACAGGCAAAAAATGTGTGTAAGTAATTAAGAAAGGGAAGAAGGTCACCGATGATTAAATGAAACGCAAGGAAGAATATGCAATAGAGACGAGTGGAAGGTTTATGATACTGTTTGTGGTAATGGAGCTAGACCTGAACGTTAGGACTAATTGGAAGACAGGCAAAAAATGTGTGCAAGTAATTAAGAAAGGGAGGAAGGTCACGGATGAGGAAATGAAACGCAAGGGAAGAATATGCAACACAGAGGCGTTGAAGGTGTATGCAGTGGCTTGTTAAGGAAACCAGATTGAAGGAGAGGAATAAATGGAAGTTGGGAAAAAGCGATTTGTACAGAAGGAAAGAAGGAAGGAAAGTCACCGAAGAAGGAATTCAATAGAGACGAATAGAAGATTCATGAAAATGGTTTGTTGTAGTGAAATGGCTTCAGTGTTAGCTATATATTATTTGAATGTGCGCAAAATAGGTATCGTTGGATCAAGGCTTAGCAAATGACTATGGAGAGAATGCAATAGAAACGAGCAGACGTGTTAAGTAAACTATATGTTGAAAATAGGCAGAATCGGCAGGGTTTTTTTTTTTTTTTTTTTTTTTCATCAAAGGATACGGCTCAAGGTGAACAAAAAGCCCACTACCCAACTCACACGTGAAAAACGTTATGCATAAACAATTAGCTTAGGAAAGGAAAACTACATTGTGTGAACTTTGCTGTAATGGATGTAGATGTGTAACCGAGAGAAACATTAGAATAAGTAATTGAAATAAAGGAGAGAAAACGAGGAAGAGACGAATGAGAGTAAAAGAACCATTAATACGTTGAAACAAAATTGAATGGCACTGAACATTAACAAAAAAAAGGGTAAAGAAGGAAGAACAAACACTGAATAAAAAAAAATAGGCAAAATTAGTGTTAAAAAGTTGAAGTCAGAAAGAAAAATGGAGATGGAGATGGGAAAAGAACGTTACAGAAATTACATAAACACGTCCTATTTTTGGGGGTGGGGTGGGAGAGTTTTTCTTTTTAGTGGGTAGTTTTATCTCCGTCACACTGCTGTCTCTTCCATCACATCCTCACACTGCCTAATATCCGCCGTTTACTCCCTAACACCCTTCCTCCCTCACACACTCTACACAAAAGTCATTCCAGTGGTTAGAAATGTTCCCTTGAATTTCCCATCACGTTTATCATCCCCTGCCCTCTGCCAGTGGACGAGGGCTTCGGGAAGGGCGAAGGAAGGAAAACAGAGCAAAACAAAAGTGGAGATGAAGTCGCTAGAGGAGGAGAAGGAGGAGGAGGAGAGGAGCTGAGAGTGAAGAGTAAAGAGCGACAGGGATGGAAGTTCGAATGGTTTATAGTGTTTGTGTGTGTGTGTGTGTGTGTGTGTGTGTGTGTGTGTGTGTGTGTGTGTGTGTGTGTGTGTGAGAGAGAGGAGGAGAGAAGAAGGAAATACAAAACAAAAGAAGGAGAATGAGATGGCAAAGTAATGATGGAATGAGGAAATGAGAATCCATGAAGGGGGAAGAAAAAAAAAAAGAAGAGGAGGAGAAATAGGAGTAGGGGGAGGAAAGGGCTCTGGGTAAGAGCGATAGGGAGAGAAAGCGTCCGACAGAGTGAGAGAGGTGGAGGTAGGAAGGATCAGGGATAATTCAATGAGGGCAAGGGAAGGATGACGGTGGAGAAGGTGGAAGGAGGAAGATTGCGTGAAGAGGTGAGAGAGAGAGAGAGAGAGAGAGAGAGAGAGAGATTTGGGCATCTTTAAGCTCACCAAACGCACTCAGCTCATAAGACAGACTGGCATTCGTTCCATTAGCAGTCTCTCTCTCTCTCTCTCTCTCTCTCTCTCTCTCTCTCTCTCTCTCTCTCTCTCTCTCTCTCTCTGTAAAGTAAGTAAAAATATCGTATAAGTTTATTTTTTTTTCTATTGATTTCCCTCTTCGTATATAAGTCTACAACAGGGTGTGGAAAATGTGGAGTATGTGTTTGCTAGTTTTATTATTTCATTTTTTTTTACGATGGCATCTGTCTACGCATTCCTCCTACCTTTATTTATTGTTTTGATAAGATGTTCAGCAAAATGTCCAGGTCTCTCTACAGTCTACACTCACACCCTTTCTCTTCCCTTGGTCTTTCTCCTCTTTCTTAATTTCTTTTTACTCCTGCTTACACTTCGACCACCTCTTCAACTATTCATTGGTCTCTTTCTGACTTGTTTGCTCTCCTTCTTCCTCTTCCTTTCCCTTTGGTTCTTTCATTCATTCTTCATTTCTTCCTACTGCTACGTGCCTTTCCATCTATAATGTTTTGTTTTTCCTTTCTCTCGAGCTGCTTAATTCTTCTTACCCTTACTGGTCATTTCCTTCTTCATTTTTTTTTCATTACTTCGGTCATTTCCATCTCTTCAGTTTTTGTTGATTTTTTTTTTCGACCGTCTTTTGTCTTCTTTCATTTCTTCTGATTCTCTTTCTAGCTTTTATAATCTTCCTTCTTCTCTTCTTCTGTTTCTCTTTCTAATTTCTTTACTTTTCTCTTCCTACTTACTTTTTTTTGTTTCTCTTTTTAACTTCTCTATTCCTCTCTTCCTTCTTATCTTCTTCTGCTTCTATTTCCTACTTCTTTACTCTTCTCTTCCTCTTCCTTCTGCTATTCCATTTCGTCGTTGGGTTCCTCTTCCTTCTCTTTATAACTGACCTTCCCGTCTTCACCTTATTTCTTCCCTTTTCTACGCATATCCCCATCTCCTCCATTTCCTCTACTTCTCGTTCTAACATCTTCATTCTCCTGTTCCTCTTTCTTCCCATGCTCCGTTTCGTCTTCATGTTCCTTCTCTCTTTAAAATTGACCTTCCCTTCTTCACTTTATTTCTTTCCATTAGTATGTACAATTCCAACTCTTCATGCGTTCCTGTTTCTCTTTCTAACTTATTTTATCCTTATCCTTCTGCTGCTCAGTTTAGTCCTTTGCTTCCTCCTCCTTCTCTTCTTTATAATTGACCTTCACCTCCTCGCCTCCCTCGACCTTGGCTCACCCCCATTAACCATTTTTTGTAGGCTCTTCGATAAGCCCCTTAAGGAAATCTGCTGAGTCAAAACTGTCTTCTAAAAAATATTAAACACGCATTTTTTTTCCTCCAGAGAGACTGAGAGGAAGATTTAGCTGGATCATTGTCTAAAGCGTTTTTCCTCCTCCTTTTTTTTCCTCCCTCTTGTTCTCCAAACTTCTTCTCTCTCCTATTTTCCTCTTGTCTTTCGTTGTTTAAAGGGTATTTCCTCGTTCTTTCTTTCCCCCTCTTTCCTTCTTCCCCTTCCATCCTTCTTCTCCTGTTTTCCTTCATTGTCTAAAGCGTGTCTTCTCCCTTTTTTCCTCACAACCTTCTTCTCCCTCCTCTTCTCTGACTCTTCATTGTTCAAAGGATTTCGCCTCCTCCCTCTTCCCTCCCTCCTATCCTCCCTACCTTCTTCCCCCTCCCTACTCTTCTCCATCTCTCCTGTCTCTCTCAAACTATACCTTTTCTTTTCTCTTTAGTCACGTAATAGAGTTGGCGATGATGTTCTTTTCAAATCGTGTTGTAGATGTTAAACTGTAAGGGGGAAGTAGATAAGTAAGGCTATAGAAGGGAGAAAGAGAAAGAAAGAGAAAGAAAGAAAGGAAGATAGAAAGAATGAAAAATAAAGAAAGAAAAGAGTAAAGAGAGAGAGAGAGAGAGAGAGCGTCTGTGTGTAGGTTTCCGCGTGCCGGGAGAGAAGAAAAGACTCGAAATTGAATATGAGAGGAGGAGGAAGATGAAGAAATACGAATGGGCGAGGCAGAGGAATGCGAGGGAAGAAATGCTGGAGATGGAGGAGGAGGCGTGATGAAAGGAGGGGGAATGGAGGGCGAGGAGGGAGGGAATGCAGAGGAAGGAAAGAACTTAAAGGACGATATGAACTGTTTTTGTGAATAGAAAAAACAAACAGAAGCAACAACGAAGACGAAACAATTAAGTAGAGTTAACAGGATTCTCTATTTTCTTTACTTTTCATCACGTTATTTTTATTTTTATTTTAATTATGGCTTTTCTTTCTTTACCAGTTATTTATAGTTTTGTTTTTTATTACTCCAGTTTTATATTAATATCAGAGTTGGTGTGGATTTATTTTTTATTTTAGTATTTTTTTCCTGTTCCCAGTTTTGTTTAATGTAATATATTCTTTTTATCGCCTCTCTTCTTTGTTTTCAAGTCACATAGGCCTACTGATTGGTATGCTTCTAATTTGCATCTTAAGTTTTCTTTTTATCATAAAACTCAAGTATTTTCATATTCTCAACAGCCTTTACTTTCCTTTACTCATATTTCTTCTTCCCATTTCAGTGTTATCACGGTTGAGTTGGTGTGCTTTCTTATTTTACTCTCTTTCATCTTTTTTCTCTCCCTAACTCTTTTGTTTTCTTTTTATCATATAACTCAAGTATTTTCATATTCCCAATAGCTTTTACTTTCCTTTATTCATATTTTTTTCCCATTTCAGTGTTAAGTTAGGTTGAGTTGGTGTGCTTTCTTATTTTAGTCTCTTTCATCTTTTTTCTTTCCCTAACTTTCCTTAGAGATGATCATACTGTCATTTTCATTTCCTTCCTTTAATAATGTTTTCTGCTTCCCACTTTTTATGCTATCACGGTTGAGTTAGTGTGCGTTCTCATTTTACTCTATTTCATCTTTTACACACCCAACTTTTTAACGCATTGCTTATATTGCCATTTTCCTTTGATTCCCTTTATTAACATTCTCTCCTTTCCTCCTTTATGCTATTCCGGTTGAGTTGGTTCACTTTCTCAGTTTTAATCTATTTCGTTTAATCTATTTAGCTTTCACGTATGCTCCTATTGCCATTCTCCTCCAATTTTCCTTTATTTACATTGTTTCTCCACTTTTATATTCTCACGATTGAGTTGTTGTGCTTTTTCTCTTTTAAGTCTCTTCCGTCTAATTCTCCTGACTTCCATGTATCCGTGTATCCCCCTTTCTCTTTCTTTCTCGGTCGATGTACTTTTCTCTCCCAACTCCTCGGGTCTTATTACAGTTTCCCTTACGCAACAGAAAACGGGCGGCGTGTGTTTATTTGTAGAGTGCCCAGTTTCAATTTTCTTTTCAAGCTCGGAACTTAACTTTATCAGCGTTAATATCTGGCGGAGAAGTCTGGTAAATCTGATTATATTGTTTGAGTCTGTAAAGGCAGTAGACGACTCGAGCCTCAGCCATTCTTTCTGCCTTTTTTTCCTTTCTTTCTTGCTATTGTTTTCTCTCTTGTCTATTGTTACTCTTTCCTTCTTATTCTTTTAGTCGTGTTCTCCGTTCTTACTCTTGGTTTTCTCCACTATTCTCTAGTTATTTTTTTCCTTCCTTTATCTTGTTATCCATTCTCTCTTTCTGTTTCACTTTTCCTCTACTTTCCTCTCCTTCCTCGCCTCTTTTTTCCTTTTTTTCTTGTTATTCATTCTCTTTTCTGTTTCATTTTTCCTCTCCTTTCCTCCCCTTCATGGCCTCTTTTTCCTTCCTTTATCTTGTTATCCATATTCTCTTTCTGTTTCACTTGTCCTATCCTTTCCTCTCCCTCATCCCCTCTTTTGTCACGTTGTTCATTTATCCAGTACTTTCTTTTGGTTATATCTGCCATTCTCTTGTTTCTCTTTCGCTCCCTGTATTGTTTTCCATCCTCTCTTTTGTGTTTTTCGGCCACTGTCCTGTTTCTGTTTCTATCCTGCATTTTCGTCCTCTTCCTCGCCTCATTTAATCTGTTGTTCACTTACTCCATGTTCTGATTTGCCGACACTTAGTTCTTCATTCCCTCTCCTGTTATGTTTTACCAGTGCCGTGTTTCCCTCTCCTCGTTATTTTATTTTCCCCTTGTATATTTCCAACACAGTTACTCCTTTTCCTCTCCTCTTATTTTCCTCCTCTTTCTCTCTCCTGTACCTCCGTTTCATTGTTACTCTTTCCCTCTTCTATTTCATCCTCTCTTTTTAAATCCACTTGTTATTTTTTCTTTTCTGTTTATCCGACTCTGTTACTTTACCTCTCCACTTTAATCGTCTCTCTTTTAATCCTCTTTTCTTTTCCCTTTTCTATACATCAAACTCTATTTTCTTTCCATCTCTTGTCTTCTCCATTCCTTTATATACACTCCCAAAACCTTGTCACCCTTTCCTTCTCTTCTCTTCTTAATACTTCTCATTTATCTCCAGTTTTCCGAGATTAAGAGCTAGACGCTTTTCGTGTTATTTTACGATTTTGCAAGAGCCATAATTTCCTAAGTAACGTTTCATTTGGTTAATAACATGCAACTTATGATAATTGGGATGTACTGCAGCGCCCGTTATTAGTTTTTATTAGTAAGAGCACAACTTTTAATATCAGTTTTAATGTGATAAATTGTGGCATTTTTGTAGTAATTGCGGTACTACGTAATACAGTAATTGCGAGTGATTTTGTTTATGTAATTATAACATCCCAGTACTAATTGAGTAGAATGTAGCGGTTTGATTCTTTTTTCTGCTTCTCTTTGTCTCACTCACTCACTCATACAGTCATCCACTCTCTGCTCTCCTTCCCTCCATCCCTCCTTCCCTCCCTCTTCTTCCCTCCCTCTCTAACTCACTTTCTTACTCACTCACTCACTCATACACTCCCTCCCTCCATCCCGCCTTCCCTCCCTCTTTCCCACCCTCTCTTCTTCTCTCCTTCACTAACTCACCTTTCCACTCACTCACTCACTCACTCACTCATACACTCATACACTCCCTCCCTCCTTCCCGCCTTCCCTCCCTCTTTCCCTCCCTCCCTTCTTCACTCCCTCACTAACTCACCTTTCCACTCACTCACTCACTCACTCACTCATCCACTCATCCACTACCGCCTCTCCTTCCCTCCCTCCCTCCCTAGTTCCCTCCCTCTGTAACTCACTTTCTGACTCACTCACACACACACACACACACACACACACACACACACACACACACACACACACACACACACACACGCACACGCACACACTCCCTCCTCCACCCACCCACCTCCCCATCCCCACACGCCTCATAACTGCTTGCCTCCCTTTCATCCTCAACGCCCTCGCACTCACCTAATTTGTAATCAATATATAGTGTTCTGTTTACCCCTCTCATCACCCCTCCCTCGCACGATAACCCTCACTCGTCGCCCTCTCTCTTTCTCTCTTCACCCCCTGAAAATGCTCTCACTCACTCATTCACTCAGCTCTTTAACTCGCCTTCATTTTTCTGGACTTCCCTCCTGACCTTGTCCTCATTCACCTCGTCATTTAATTGGCTCTCATCACGCCCATTACGCAAATAGAAGCTCATTTATTGAGGTCTTTTTTCGAGGTAAAGCGTCATTGAGTTGGATGTAGAAGACAGACAGACTGACAGACTGACACACACACAAAAAGATGTTTGCTTTCTCCCACCGTCTCATGATTTCTATAGTTTATGTTCGTTTCATTATCTTCCTTCTCCTTTATTTGCTCTCTTTTTTACGTCAAAGGTCAAAGGCAACAAAAAGAGTACGAAGGAAAAAAGCCCGCTACTCGCCGCTCCCCTAAAAGATAAAAGTAAACAGCACCCAAAAGAGAGGTCAATTTCGGGTGGAGAGCTCTGTTTTTGCTCACTTTCACTTTCTACCTCCCACTCTTTGACCCAATCCTTCGACCATATATACATTTTTTTCTGTATTTCCTTTCCTCTTATTTGTCTAGTTATTCATCATACCTGCACTGTGTTCTTGCCATCTTCCTCCTCATCCTATTCATCCTCACCTCATTCTTCTCTTTCTCCATTTCCTCACGAAAAAGTCACATATCCAAGGGCCTCCCACAGGTGCTCCCTCAGCTTCATTAGTGTGTTAACGGCTGGCTCCAGGTGGGCTTCTGAACAGGGCAGTTATCTTCGTCGCACGGTCTTTGTGGTTGTGACAATGTTTTGCAATTCATATGACCTTTACATTTTAAGTGGCATGTTGTAATTCTGTTCTACTACATTCAGACTTTCCCTTCTTGTTCTTCGTTTCCATGTTCTTCCCCTTCTCTTCCTCCTTGTCGCTCTTCCTCGACACTTTTATCAGTTCACTTAAATTCCCATTCTTCACACGTTCCAGTCCGATATTACACACTTTCGATCTTTGTGAACATCGACTTTTTCATAACCTTAACTTCCGTAAACTATTTTCACTCCATTATCAATTCAATGGTATCTACGTCTTTTCTTTTTTGCATAGCGTCGTAGGTTCCTATGTTCTTTACGTAATATTCACTTCAACACGATATCTGTGAACTCCCTTTTTGGTGTTGAATTTTTATGTTATTTTGATTCTCGGTTGCCCCGCCTCCCATCTCAGCACTCATCCTACTGTCGCTCTCCCACGCCATCTAAGCCTTTCCTCTCCCGAGTTAGTTTTCTCTTTCCAACATCTGTCTCTCTCCCTCGTCTCTCTATCCTTGCAAAACGGAGAAACACTATATTGCGTTTGCACTTTTCGTTATAAACCTCAACCCACGCGCACACACACACACACACACACACACACACACACACACACACACACACACACACACACACACACACACACACACACATACACACACACTCAGATAAGAAAACTCATAACTTCCATTCCCTCCTACCACTTGCTTCTCTGTTCTGGTCGGGAAATACTTCAAGGCGAACCTCAGATGATAAACATTGATAAAACGAGCAACATTTTGAACAATAGTATTTGTTTTTCTTCGTCCTGGCCTTTGTCCTCTCTCTCTCTCTCTCTCTCTCTCTCTCTCTCTCTCTCTCTCTCTCTCTCTCTCTCTCTCTCTCTCTCTCTCTCTCTCTCTCTCTCTCTCTCTCTCTCTCTCTCTCTCTCTCTCTCTCTCTCTCTCTCTCTCTCTCTCTCTCTCTCTCTCTCTCTCTCTCTTTCTCGCTTTGTATTTTTATCTTCTACTTTCTCCCACAGTCCCTCACACCTGCTACCTCATTTTTTTCCTTCCTCCTGCTATCCCTCATCCTTCTTCCCTCCACACCTGCTCTCAGTTTCTCACTTTTCCTCTCTCTCCATCTTCACACACCCTCCTCTCTTTGTTTTGTATCCTCCCTTCTATCGCGCAGAGCTGTTCTTCACCTTATCTCACTTCGCCTCACCTCACCTCACCTCGTCTCTGACCTTATATAACTTTGCTTCACTTCTACTTTACGAACTCTTCACATCGGTTTTGCGTTTATCTTCCTTCACTTTATCTCTCCTAACTTTGCTTTACCTTACCTTACCTTACCTTACCTTACCTTGCCTTACCTTACTTTCTCTTACCTTAATTTGCTCCTTCTCTACTCACTTCTCACCCCTTAGTTGACCTCTTTCATCACTGTAATTCATCCTTTCCGTAACTTCATCTCACTTCACCTCACCTGTACTTCCCTCATTTCAACTTAAAGCACTATATTCTACATACTCCTCATTCCTTAGCTAGCCTTTTTCCTCACTATCTTATCTCTTCCTTTACTTTATCCCACGCCTCACCTTAACATATCTTATCTTACCCCACCTTACCTAAACTCCTAGTCTGGTATTATAAGACACTTTTGCTTCTCACATCAACAATTTCTAAAGGTCAAAGAAGGGATCAATCGGGCTGTAATGAGTGTTTCTTGAGGTTCATGGTACAGAAGAAGGGTCAAACTACCACCAGGGTCATAAAACTAATCCTGGAAATGACCAAAACTCCTACGAAAGGCTTGTCAAATATGTGAACTTTGGCGCACGAAATATGTAGTAATACGGTCCCTAGTCTTTACCTCATCTTTCACAATTCCTTCCTTGTCGTTTTTCTCGCCTGCTCTCACGCCTCTCTTACCCCGTCCATTTTACAAGACACACATGGCTAACCCGGTCCTCCTCTTTCTTCTACATACTCTTCTCCGCATTTTTCTTTAATCTCCACCTTAGTTCCTCATCTTCCTCACCTCTGGCTATACTGTCACCACCTCTACTCTACGGACTTCTCACTCCATACTTCACTTATTTCTTAATTATTAACTATCTGACAGCTCAACTTACCCTACCTTACCTTACCTTACCTTACGTTACCTCACCTTACCTTACCTTACCTTAACTTACCTTACCTTACCCTACCTTACCTTACCCTACCTTACCTTACCTTACCTTACCTTACCTTACCTTACCTTACCTTACCTTACCTTACCTTACCTTACCTTACCTTACCTTACCTTACCTTACCTTACCTTACCTTACCTTACCTTACCCTACCCTACCTTACCCTACCTTACCTTACCTTACCTTACCTTACCTTACGTTACCTCACCTCCTCACCCCGTCTTACTTCCTTGTTTTTCTCCCTTGCTTTCAAGCCTGTCTTACCCCGTCCACTCCACAACACACACATAGCTACCCCGCTCTTCCCCCCTTCTCTCTCCTTCCCCCTCTTTCCCTCTCTCCCCCCTTCTTCCCCCTCTTCTTCCCCGCTCCCCCAAGAGTAACGCAGCATCCCTGTCCCCCGCATCACACGCCCCAACACCCTCCGCCGGGCAGGAGCTCCAGGAGAGGATGAATGTGGGAAAATGTGTGTGTGTGTGTGTGTGTGTGTGTGTGTGTGTGTGTGTGTGTGTGTGTGTGTGTGTGTGTGTGTGTGTGTGTGTGTGTGTGTGTGTGTGTGTGTGTGTGTATTGGCTAGAGGAAGCGTGAGGAATGGAGATGCCTGGGGATCGTGAGGCCCTAGAGAGAGAGAGAGAGAGAGACCAGGACAGCATACAGACAATGACAAACAAACAAAGGGACAGACAGGAACAGAATGAGAAACACACACACACCCACACACACACACGAACCCAGACACACACACACAAGAACAACAAACACACATACAAACAAACACCCGGACCTTCACAGACACACACACGACACAGACAAAAAGAAGATAAGAGAGAGAGAGAGATAAGGGAGCAATGAACTTCAGGGGCAGAGGCGTCAGCAGGAAGGAAGGAAGGCACGCGCAAGTCTCACCCGCCAGTACAGAGCTGCTGCCGGCGCTGCTGGTAGTGTGGGTAATTTTCCTAAAAGCTCTTCCCTCATCTTCTGTCCGCAAGCCACACAAAGGATGACGGCGTGGGCGGTGAGTGAGTGAGTGAGGAAGTGAGTGAGTGAGTGTGGGACGAAGTAAGGGAGTTGGGGGGTAACATTGAGTGATTTGTCTATGAGTGTGTGTTAGAAAGATAGGTAGATAGACAGTTAAACAGATAGAAAGATAGAAAGATAGAAAAAAGGAGTGAGAAACAGACAAAACAGAGACAAACAGATAGACAGACATGCAGACAGACAATTAAGGAAAAAATTATGAGAATAAGCCCATTGTGTGTGTGTGTGTGTGTGTGTGTGTGTGTGTTCGTACATCCACGCCACCATTACGTAAGATAAATCCAATCCTTCCGTCCTGGCGTTCACTGTTTCCCTTTTCTTAACCTTATTTTTCCCTCCGCCTTTGAAAGGAGACTTAAAAGCTTTTCCTGTGTGAGGGAATTTTCCTCATCCTCTTTTAAAAACCCAAGACAATTTATTTTAGTATTATTTTCTTGTTTTTTTTAATATTTTTGTGCTCCGTATTTTTTTTACAGCGAAGGAAACAGCTCAAGAGAAAAAACAACAACAATAATGAAAAAAAAGCCCGCAAATCACTGCTCCTGTAAAAAAAAAAAAAAAAGAGTTAAGAGGAGTGGCCAAAAGAGAGGTCAATTTCTGAAGGACAGATAGAGAGGTAGTTCGACGCGATTGGTAGATGAGAAAAAAATACTAAATAATAAATTTGCTGAGCTCATCTTAATCTGTCCGTCTGCTTGTCTGTCTGTTTGTTTGTCTGTCTGTTTGCCTGTCTTTCTGTCTCTCTGTCTCTGTCTGTCTGTGTCTGTCTGTATGTGTCTGTCTGTCTGTCTGTGTGTGTGTATGTGTCTGTCTGTCTGTCTGTCTGTCTGTCTGTCTCTCTCTCTCTCTCTCTCTCTCTCTCTCTCTCTCTCTCTCTCTCTCTCTCTCTCTCTCTCTCTCTCTCTCTCTCTCTCTCTCTCTCTCTCTCTCTCTCTCTCTCTCTCTCTCTCTCTCTCTCTCTCTCTCTCTCTCTCTCTCTCTCTCTCTCTCTCTCTCTCACGGTAATAAATGAAATCGCGCTCCCTAACGGATGAAAGACTCCGACCATAAGTTGAGAGGAAGACCGAACTTCGACGAGCCATAATTGTTCCTCGCGGCTGAAAATTTCTCCCGGGTAAGATCTTTGATGTTGTTCCTCCCCCACTTTGTACGATAGACACTTTGCTACACGTTAGGTAAGGCGCGGGTGTGTGCGGATGACGGAATACGCCTTGAGGAGGGATGAACATGTGGAAGTGATTGGGGTGCGGGGGATGATATAAGCAACTGTCAGGCGAAGGCGGTGAAGGTTGTGTGTGGTGAGGTGATCGTAGTAGTTGTGGCAGTGGTGGGAGTTGTAGTAGTAGTAGTAGTAGTAGTGGTAGTAGCAATAGTAGTAGTAGTAGTAATGATTGATTAACATATAGATACACTAATGATTTTCTAGTGTTATGTGTGATGTACATACTTGTAATACAGGTAGTCATTTTACTGAAAGCGTCCAAAACTTTTGCTAATATATCTATTATAATTATTAGATTAAAATAGATTATTACATCGAAAGGAGAATTCTGGCACTCAGTCTCCTCTCCTCCACAGATACTCAATCCTGTTTTTTAAGTTCTAGTCGTTGCGTCTCCCGTCCGTAAAGTAACAGTAGCGATACAGAAATACATTAGTGGAGTGAAGCGAGCGAACAGCCTTGTGGCGATTGCCTTGAAGGGACGCTCGGATGTACTGCACGCGGGAGGGAAGACCGTTCTATTATTATTATTATTATTATTAGTAGTAGTAGTAGTAGTAGTAGTAGTACTGATACTGCTTGTGGTTGATTCTCGTGGCGCCGGCGATTATGAAATATGTTTTATAACTGGTAGTGTGTGTGTGTGTGTGTGTGTGTGTGTGTGTGTGTGTGTGTGTGTGTGTGTGTGTTTGCTATGCTCGGGGCTCCGTCGAGTGTGAAACGTGTTCTGTGCAGCCCGAGGAAGCAAAGGACGGGGATTGCTTTATAGTTTGATTTCCCGATTGTGGGTTCGCGTCAAGAGCTTTTGTTGAGAGAGATGATGTGGCATGTGATTACTTTATATATAACAGTTAATCACCACCATTGTCTGTGTGTTAATGATAATTTTGAATATATTAAAGATGATGACAATAATAATAATAATAATAATAATAATAATAATAATAATAATAATAATAATAATAATAATAATAATAATAATAATAATAGCAACAACGGTAATGAGAATATATTATGCTGGCAAGAATTTACCACATTCACTATATGCAAATACAAATGAAACACACACACACACACACACACACACACACACACACACACACACACACACACACACACACACACACACACACACACACACACACACACGGAAGAGGGAATAGCTTACACAACAATATTCTCCTTGACACACTAAAGTTTATATACATTAACCACACACACACACACACACACACACACACACACACACACACACACACACACGGGGCTCAAGAACACTGCACTCCTAAACGCTGCCCATTAATTTCCATAACAAATTAAGTCTTCATTATGCAAATGGAGTTAGTAGAAATTTGAGTCTAATACATTTCCTTTATATAATACCCGCAGCTGCTCTCCTCCTCTTCCTCTTCCTCCTTCTCCTTCTCCTTCTCTCCTTTCCTCTCTTCCTCCAATTGCTTTATCTCCTCTTCTTAATCTTCTTTCCCCTTCTTCTGTTTCTCGTTCTCGTCTTTCCCCCTTCTCTTCTACCTCTTCTTCTCTCCCATTTTCTACCTCCTCATCCACCTCTTTTTCCCCTCCTTTACTCCCATCATCTTATTTTCCTTCCTACTTTGTTTTCTTTCCCCTCTTCTTTTATTTTGTATTCTTCTTCTTTCTCCTTTTCCTCTACCTCTTCGTCCTCTTTTCCTTCTTCCTTTATCTCCTCTAGTTCAATCCTCTCTTCCTCTACCTTTTCTCTACCTCGTTTTCCTCTTTACTCTCCTCCTTTTCCTTTTCTTCTCCATCCTTCTCCGCCTCCCTTATCATCTACATCCTTTTCCTCTTCTTCATTTCCATCCTTTTCCTCCTCTCCTATCCTCTACATCCTTTACCTCTTCCTTCCCTTCCTCATCTACCCCCTCCTCTTTCATTCATCCCTCCTCTACCTCCTCATTCTCTTCTAATTGTGTGATGGTGGCTGGTTTAAAAATGCCTCAGTAATGTTTTTCCCTCGGTCCTGTTGCGCCACTTTCCCGCATATGACTGTTTGGTTCCGACGCTAAGTGGACGAGGTAAATATTTGTGAAGGGAACCCCAAAAACCGTAAACTCATTATCGCGTTTTTTGTGTATGTTTTGGTACGTGCGAGCGATTGATGAGAGAGAGAGAGAGAGAGAGAGAGAGAGAGAGAGAGAGAGACGTAAACACAAGCAAAAATATACACACACGCAAGACATATAAACACACACACACACACACACACACACACACACACACACACACACACACACACACACACAGCCGTAAAGGGAAAGGAATACCCACGCTATTTATCACGGAAATTAGATTATCTACGAAAGATTTATCTCCAGGCATAATATGTACGGATTTTATGACGCTCTTACACTCCTCTTCCACCTCCTCTTCCACCTCCTACTCCTCCTTTTCCACCTCCTGTTCCTCCTCCTTTCTGCTCCTGCTTTTCCCGTTTCTCTTATTAACGTTTTCATTCGCCTATCTTTTTCTACCTTCCTTCTTATCTTCCGTCTCCTTCTCTTCCTCTTCCTCGTTCTCCTCCTCCTCCTCCTCCGGTTACTCTCTTCATTCTCCTCTCCTATTTCTACCTCCGTCCTCCTCCTTTCTCTCCTCCTCTTTCTCTCCTCATTATTATCTTCTTACTTTTCTTCTCCCTCTTCTACCTTCATTATTCTTCTCTTTCACTCCGTCTCCTCTTCTACTCCTATTTCAACCCTCTATCTCCTCTTCTTCTCCTTTTTCCTCCTTTTCCTCCTTTCTTTTCCTACCTTCTTTCTTCTACTCGTATTTCCACCCTCTCTGTTCTCTTAATCTCTTTTTTGTCTCTTGCTACTCTCCTCCTTCTCTTCCTATTTTCATCCTCCTCCTTTTCTTGTCTTTTTTCATTTTATTTCTCTTTCTGCCTCTTTTTGTCTTTCCAACTTCCAACTTCCTTCTCTTTGTTCCTCCTCCTCCTCCTCCTCTCCTTTTCTCTTGGGGAATCTACACGACACTTGCTACTCTCCTCCTCCTTCTCTCTCCTCTCCTCCTCTCTCCTCCCTCCCTCCCTTCCTCTCCCTCTCTCCCTTCCCCTCGAACGCTGACAATGGCTTGCTCTCCATAAATCCACATTGCAGCACTCACTCTTCATCACTCCTCCTCCTCCTTCTTCTTCTTCTTCTTCCTCTTCTTCCTCCTCCTCCTTCTCTTTCCTCCCTGCCTTTTTTTCTTCCTTCACCTTAACTTTCTCTACCAGTTTATTTCTCCTTCTCAGCATCTTCGTCCCCTTTCTTTTCCCCCTTCTCTACCTCCTCCAGTATTCTCCCGGTTTTATTTCTTCCCTTTCTCTGACTTCTCTTTTTCCTTGATCCGTTTTCTTTAGCTATCAAGTTCTCTTTTATCTCTGCCATCAGTTATCTTTCGATTGATTATATTTTTTTCAGTTCTAATATTTTTTTTTTCATTTTTTTTTTCATTTACCGTTTCCAAGGCTTGCGTATTCTGTTCACTAAAGTTTTGTCCTTTTTTTTCTCCATGTCTTTCCCTTCTTCGTCATGGCTGTTATTTCATCTCATCATTTTCTTTCTAGTGTCCCCTACATGGTCGATTTTTATTTTTGTGCACTCTCTCCCTTTCCCTCCCTCCTTTTACCTCTCTCTCTCTATGTCTCCCGCTCCCATTTCTCGTATCACAGGAGCTGCCAAGCATACTCCTTTTGGCCTCTCACAGACTCCTTATGTTCTTATGTTCACCGCCCCCTTCCCTTCCACACACATCCAGGCCTCGCGTTTCACCACAAAGCCTGGTACCCGGTTTCATCCGTCTGTCCCCTTTCCTTCCCCCACGCTTCACCGCCCTTCCATCGCCCCCTTAGCCCAGCACAACGCCGTCTATCCGCCTCCATAACACCAGTCTTACCTCCCATCCTTCACTGTCCTCTTTCCCGCACACCCCCTGCTCCTCCTTCCTCCTCCTCCTCTCTCGCCACCGTCTACTTCTCTTTCTTCTGCTTCTCTTTTCTAGTCCTCTTCCTCCTCCTCCTCCTTCACTGTCCGCTTCTTTTCACTCTTCCTTCCTCTAATCCACCTCCTCCATCTACTTTTTTTTTTATGCGTGCCCTTCTGCTTCTCCTCCTCCACCTAGTCTTCTTCCTGTTTCTTCTATTTCTCCTCCTCCTCCTCCTGTTATTTTGCTCTTCCTCCTCATCTTCCTCCTCCCGTTTCATCTCTCCTTCTCCTGTCCCTCCTCTTCCTCTCCTTCTCCTCCTGTTTCTATCTCTGTTCTTTCCTCGCCTACTCTTCACCCTTCCTCTCTCCTCCCTTCTTCCCCTACTCTTCTTCTTCCTCCTCCTCCTCCTCCTCCTCCTTCTCCTCCTCCAACATTTCGAGGTTTGCTGACAACACCAGAATAGGGGTGAAGGCTCCCACACGGCTGATTGCGAAGCCACTCTAAAGGACCTTGACCGGGTTATTGAATAGTCTGAGGAGCGGCTAACGTCCTTCAACCTCAACAAGTATAATCTTCCAATTTGTGTTCAAGAATTCTCAGTATGCTTTTAACATGTGTGTGTCGCCTCTGCAGGTCATACGTTAGGGCTCAGATGTTAAGGGCAGTATCAGCTGTTGCCTCAAGTCCACCGCTTTTGATTATTTTTTTAGGAGCAGCGAGTAGCGGGCTTTTTTTATTATTGTTTCCTTTTTTTGTGCCCTTGAGCTGTCTCCTTTATCCCCCTCACCTCTTGCCTGTAAACTCCCCTTCCAATCACCTTCCATTTCCCCTTCCACCCTCTCTTACCTCTTCTCTTCCCTGCATACCTCCCTCCTCCTCCTCCTCCTCTCCTTTTTCCCCCTTCCTCCTCCCCACCTTCACTCTTCCCCACATTCAACCCCCCCCCCACCCCACCTTCACTCCCCTCGCCTTTTACTGTAAACTCTCCCTTCTTTCTTTGTGAAAATAAAAAGCGGATAGCATGCTTGGGTTCATCTCGAGAAACTGTGAATGTAAGAGACCGGAATCAATGTTATCTTTGTATTTACATAACTTTTTTTTTTTTTTTTCATCTCAACTTATAGCGCCTGTAGGCTTTCTTCAGGGGCCTAGCTGGTGGTCGGCCCAAGCCCGTCATGGCGCAGGCAAACTTTTTTTATAGTGGCGCCAGCTATTGATGAGAATTGACTTGGAAAACGTATTGCATTAAAGGTTCCCCAGTTATAAATACATGCGACTTATTCGGGAAAGCAAAGCGTCGCACAGTAAAAATGGCGCCATCTCTGAGGCATAGCCGTGTGAAGAATTACTCAAGCGATTCATAGGTTGGCATTATAAGACACTCGCTTCTCATATCAGCCATTTCTAAAGGTTAAAGAGGGAGGCCAGTCGGGTTCCAATGGGTGTTTCTTCAGGTTCACGGTACAGAAGAAGACTCACACTACCACCAGGGGCATAAAACCACCCCTGGAAATGCCCACCACTCCTACGAAAGCCTTGTCAAATATGTGATCTTGGGCTGTGATATGTTTTGTAATACGACCCATAATTTGACGACCACAAGAAATAATAGAAAATAATAATAATAATAATAATAATAATAATAATAGAAAATACGTTGCACTCAGTCAAGTATAGTGATGCAATATATACAAAGGCGGGAGCTCTTTTCACCTCTCAAAGCAAGTCATCCAATGTCGGACCAAACTTCCTGCAAAATTAGTCAGTGCGAAAACGGTCAGTTCATTCTAAATACACTTTAATTATGAGTCCGATACGACACGTTTGAATTTACCGATTTCACCCGTACATACAGCAAGTGCCTTAATCACTAAAGCGCCTGACGAACACCTCCCTTTGCGATAACAGACAGCCTCGCTATAAACTAACAGGATTTGTGTTGCCTGCTCTTCCATGTTTTTGTTTTCATGTTTCTACGTCCTCTTCACCCTGCCTCACTCCTCCTCCTCCTCCTCCACTAGATCTTCCTTGCCCTCCCTCAGCGCCTCCTCCTCCTCCTCGTCCCCTTCCGCCATCCTTCACTCTGTCTCATCAGCATTTCCTTCGCACCCGCGCGTCGCCTCGCCGCCTCCTCGCCGCCTTGCCGTGCTCATGTGTGACATCGCGCGGCTGTGTGCTTATGTAGAGCAGCCCCGGAGCAGATAAATTAATATGCGTGGGAAATTAACTCTACTGAATTCTAGGTCACATGAATATATGACTTAACAAAGACAGAGTTGCCTCGACCGTTGACATCTGCAACAGGAATAATGAATAAAAGCAAAAACTACGCAAGGGGAAGGAAGAGGACGAGGAGGATGGAAAGACTCGAGTATACAAACTAAGAAGAGATGAAAAGCGTTAATGAATATCTAATAAAAGCAAGTGTGGCGGTAATAGAAGGGGAAGGAAGAGGAGGAGGAAAAGGAGTAGGAAGAGAAGGAGGAAGAGGAAATAAAGGAGAAAGAATAGGAGGACTTAAGAATATACAAACTTATGAAAGATTGAAAAAGAAAACTTAGAAAACTTATTTGAATAGGTGTGTAGTTTAGGGGAAGACAAACAAAGGTACGTTTATTTGTTTATATATGCATAGATAAAAAACACACATTACAGAAATTCAAGAGGTAGAGAGACGATAAAAAAGTAAAAGTATCCGGAATAAAAAAAAAAGGTCCAAAATCAACAGGTGCCTTTCCCTTTCCAGACCCAGATCGAGAAACATCCATCCACGCCCGAGAGACAAAAATAAACAAAGAAGAAAAAGAAGAGGGAGAGGCAACAGGAAGATAAAAGAGACAATGGAAAACATAGAGACACAGGTAGCACAATAATCAGGTAAGTGGCAGAGAACGAGATAAACAGAGAACCGAGAGGAGAGAACGCTATTGACTTGACCCCGTTCCCCGCCTCCCCTTCCTTTCCCTTCGCTTTCTCCATCCCTTTCCCCTTCCCCTCCTCCTCTCCTTCCCCTTCCCTTCTTTTCCCTTCCCCTTCCCTTCTCCCCTCTTCCTTCCCTTTCCTCTTTTCCTTCTTCTTCCTCTTTCCTCATCCCTCCACTCTTTCCCTTTCCCCCTTCCCATCCCCTTCCCCTCTCATTCCTTGCTTGCCTCGCCACGTGTCACCTCGCCTGCCCTAATGCCACAGGGGACCGACACTGCACAACATCCCTGCGGTCCCCCGACGGCGTTTCCTCGGCGGGTTAAAGCTGCGGCCAAACCCTCGACAGCCCCGCCGACCCGAGACACTGCCGGGGAGAGAGGGTTCGAGGCCGCCATGAGGGAGGGATGAATGGAGGGTGGGAAAGGAGAAAAGAATAGAGAAGAGGAAAACAACATTGAGGCTGCCATGACCGAGGGTAGAAAGGAGGGGATGTTTGGAGGGTACGAAAGTGAGGAGGGAAGAGAAAAAAGAACTATGAAGAAAAGAAAGATGAGGGGATGAATGGAGGGAAGGAAGAGAAAATAGATGAAAGAAAGGGAGGAACAGAAATACTGAGGCTGCCATGGCCGAAGGAGGGAAAGGAAGTGGATGATTGGAGAGAAGGAAGGGAGGAAAGGAGAAATAAATAAATAAAGGAAAGAAAAGAAATATCAAGGTTGTCATTAATAAAGGCAGAAGGGAGGGAAGGAGGGAAGGGAAGGAAGGGAGAAAAGAAGAAAGAAAGGAAAAATGTAAGCTGTTTTGAGACTGCTACAACTAAAGGAATGAAGAAAGGATGAATGGAGGGAAAAGAGTGAGGATGGAAGGGGAAAAAAAGATGGGAAAGGATAAAAAATTCGAGACTGCTGTGACTGAAGGAAGGATGGGGGGAAGGGATGAGTGGAGGGAAGAAAGGGAGGAGGAGAGGAAGGAGAGAAGAATGAGATATACATAAAAAAAAACTGTTGGCGTTGCTGTGATGGTAGATGTGGAATGAAGGATGATAAAGGAAATAAATCCAGGAAGAAAGGAAGAATAGGAGGATAAGAAAATGAGGGAATCAAGTAAAAGGAAAGAAGAAAGGGAAGAAAGGGGAGAAAGGGGAAATCGGATAGGGAAGGGCAAAGTAAAGTGAAGGGGAAAGCCACACTGAAAATAAAAGAAAACAACAAAGAGAAGGATAAAGAAAAGAATATCGAGGCAAACGAAAAAAGATACAGTTCGTGTCTGTAAAATATAAAGGAAAAATAAAGGAAAAGTAGAGAATGAATGGAAAGGAAACAAGGGCGAGGAAAGATTAAAAATAAGAAAAACGAAACGGTAAAGAATAGAGAAAGAAAGAAGGGAGGGCTTACAGGAAGAGGCGAGGGAGTGAAGGTGGGGAGGAGGAAGGGGAAAGAAGGGGAGAGGAGGAGGAGGAGGAGGAGGAGTTGGAGGGAAGCATGCAGGAAAGAGAAGAGATGAATGAGAGTGGAAGGAGAAATGGAAAAGGGATTGCACGTGTAATTTACAGGCAAGAGTTGAGGGAAGTGAAGGGGAGGAAGGGAAGATAAGGAGGGGAAGAGCTAAACTAGAGTGGAAGGGGAAGAGGTAGGGAGGAGGCAGGGATAGTTTGCAGGTAAAATGAAAGGGAAAGGATGGAGAGGAAAGGCAGGGGAGTGAATGAAGGAAAGGGAAGCACATAATAGGAGGAGGATGGGGAGGGAGGAGAGAAGGGAAGGAAGAGAGGAACAGGTACTTCTCCGATCTCCCGTGGAATGATCACTGCTTTCAGGAGAGAGACCCCTCTGTGTGTGCCCAGCGCATCACAGAGGTGATTGTCTTTGGAATGGAGGCACACATTCCACTTACTTTCTCTCTCTCTGGTTTAATCACGCTTGTTCTCGTGCTATCAAAGATAGAGAGGCAGCTCACAAAAGGTACCAGAGCCTTCGCACCCCTGAGGTTGGGCGTTCTGTATCGTCTCCGCCAGTTTTTCTCCCCCGCACAGATGCTGTCCATATATAGGGGCCTCGTCCGCCCTCGTATGGAGTATGCATCACATGTGTTGGGGGGCTCCACTCACACAGCTCTCTTAGACAAAGTAGAGTCAAAGGCTCTTCGTCTCATCAACTCCCCTCCTCATACTGACAGTCTTCTACCTCTTAAATTCCGCCGCCATGTTGCCTCTCTATCTTCTATCGATATTTTCATGCTGACTGCTCTTCTGAACTTGCTAACTGCATGCCTCCCCCCCTCCCGCGGACCCGCTGCACTCGACTTTCTACTCGTGCTCATCCCTATACTGTCCAAACCCCTTATGCAAGAGTTAACCAGCATCTTCACTCTTTCATCCCTTACACTGGTAAACTCTGGAACAGCCTTCCTTCGTCTGCATTTCCTCCTGCCTATGACTTGACCTCCTTCAAGAAGAGTGTATCAAGACACCTCTCCACCCGAAATTGACCTCTCTTTTGGCCACTCTTTACTTTTGTCTATTATGGGAGCGGTGAGTAGCGGGCTTTTTTTCTACACTCTTTTTGTTGCCCTTGAGCCGTCTCCTTTGTTGTAAAAAAAATTAAAAGGTGGAGGGGAAGGGGGAAGGGAGGGAAAGTGAAGCACAAGGGGAGACTAGGGGGAGAGGGAGGGAAAGAAGTATAAGAGGAGGTAAAATTGAGACCGTTAGTGAGTGGTCGTGAAGGACTGGAAGGGACGCTTGACTAGATTTCCATTAACTTCCGCCGGAACTGCCCTTTTCCCCCCCTCACTCCCCCCTTCCGTCCCTCTCCTCCCATAACCTCTATCTACCCCTTCCTCTCCCCCTTTCTCCCTCCTTCTCCCTTTCCATCCTTCCATCTCTCCTCCTTCCCTCCATTCCCCCATCTCTCCTTCACTCCTTTCCTCCCTCTTTTCCTCCGTTCGTCTGTCCCTCCATTCTTTATTCCTTATCTCATTTATTCACCCTTTCTCCTCTTCTTTCCCAACTCCTCTGTTTTGCCTATCTTTTAATTCCCTCTGCTTGCCTACTACCTTCCTCCCTCCGTCCTTGTCTCGTTATCTCTCTTCCTCTATCTATCTATCTCGCCTCCTCACTGTGTCTCTTCCTCGTTCTTTCCTCTCCTTCCTTCTTTCCTCCAGTTCTTTTCCTTCCTTACCTCCTTATGTGCAGCCTTACCTACCCATTTCCCTTCGTCACTACCTGTTCTCTTTGTTCCTTCCTTCCTTCCTTCGTTTCTTACCCAGTCTCTTCCACTCTCTTCATTCGGTCAAAACTTGTTCCCTTCGTTCCTTTCTTCTTTCCATCCTTCGTTTCTCCCCCCTTCCTTCCCACACTGCCTCACTTCCTCGTTCATGACCTTTGCGTTCATTCCTTCCTTCCTTAGTTCCTTCCTTCGTTTCTTCTACCCTCTTCCTCCTTCCCTCCTTCACCTTGCCTCACTTCCTCCTTCCTCCACTCCAAGACAACCACGTGTTTTTTTTTCGTCCTTTCTGCTTCGCTACGCGTGAGAAATTATATACACTCGCGTCTGCAGTGTCCTGATAACACACACACACACACACACGCACACACGCACACACGCACACGCACACACATACTCACCAGCTTGTTGATGTTTTCTTGATGTGCAAATATACATCTTATTTTTATCTTGAGAGAGAGAGAGAGAGAGAGAGAGAGAGAGAGAGAGAGAGAGAGAGAGAGAGAGAGAGAGAGAGAGAGAGAGAGAGAGAGAGAGAGAGAGAGAGAGAGAGAGAGAGAGAAGGATGGCAGGGAGGGGATTTTGGAAACTTTTTCGCTGGGATTACGCAACTCCAAACTTTCTCTTGCCTCGACGTGTATCTATCTATCAGTCTGCCCTTCACCTCACTATCTTCATCACCCCCTTCACCATCACTTCACCCATCACCACCACCCTCACCACCCATATCAACACCTAACACATCATTTCTCATTATTTTCTCATCTTTCTATTTTTCCTTCATTTCACATCTTCATCCCCCCCATCGGCATCACTTTCACCATTCGCCACCTCCCTCAGCACTCCCATCAACACCTCACACATCCCTTCCTCCCTTCCCTTCTATATATCTTCCCTTCACTTCACTATCTTCATCATCCCCATCACCTTCATGTCCTTCACCAATACCCTCAACACCATTTTTTCGGTCCGTTAGTGGCGCACGCGAATTTTTTTTATAGTGGCTGCCGTGATGTATGACTCTATGATAGCGAAACTGTTTCCCTTTCTTTTCATTCCCCTCATCATCTCCCACACTGTTATCATCTCTCTTATGCCCCTCATCAATCTGCCCCCTCTTCTTTTCCTTTTTTTTCCCCTTTCCCTCTTGCTGTAAACCCTCCCTCCTTCTTCCCCTCTCTCTTTTCTTTTCCGCTCCGTTTTTTTTCTTATTTTAAATCTTTCCTTGCCTTTGTTTTCCTTTCTATGCATTCTCTTCTTTTCCAGTATTTTTTTCTTTATATTTTGCAACCACGGATTCACTTTCTCTCTTTCTTTCTTTATTTATTTATTTGTGCTTTTTTTATCCTCCCCTTTATTTTTTTTATTTTTTTACAATCTGCCTCTCCCTTCCACTTAGAAGAGACAGGAGGAAGAATAGTATTAGGAGGAGAAGCAGAAGGAGATGGAGGAAATGAAACATGGGACTAGCAGGGAAAGACATGCCTGTTGGCTCATTACTGAGCTTGCCTGGTTGCGGTTCATTCAGTGATTTAATTGCCTAAAATCATTTATCAATTTCATTAAGAAGCTTGTGGGAAGGATTAAAGCTACTTCAGTACCTCAGGAACGTTCCTGTTGTTCCAAAGTGGCGATCAATGCGTTTCAAGGCGTTTCTTACGTTCTTGTCTCCATTCTGTTCTGCAGGAAGCAGAGGAACTCGTTCCGCGAACTAACTTCGAGAAGTAACTCTCCACCTGATCGGTATTTTTGCATCTTTTGCTTGTTTTTCCGTTGTTCTTTGTTCTCAGGTTTATTTAGAGTGAAGAGAGTTTGGAGGTTCACGAGCGTTTTCAGGTACGTAGACTTAGATTCATGTATGTCTCCCCGCAGTCGTCTCTTTTCCAACGTGAAGAGGTTGAGTCGCTCGAGTCGTTCTTCATAGGGTTTCGTCCTCAGTGATGGTATCATCTTCGTGGCGCGGAGGAGGGGGAGGAGGAGTGAAAAGAAGCGGACAGCGAAGGAGGAGGAGAAGGAGGAAGAGGATTACAAAAATAAGCAAAAGGGAGAGAAGTAGAGAGAGGCGGGAAAAGAGGAGAAGGAGGAGGAAGGAGGAGCAGAGGGCGTGCGAGAAAAGGGGACAGTGAAGGAATAGGAGGAGGAAGAGGACTAGAAAGAGAAGCAGAAGAAAGTGGAGAAGTAGAGGGTGTGAGGGTGGTGGGGAAGGAGGAAGGAGTAGTAGGGGTGTGCGGGAATGAGGACAGTGAAGGATGGGAGGTAAGACTAGTGTTATGGAGGCGGGTAGACGGCGTTGTGTTGGGCGATGAGAAGTGAGAAGTGGATGAATTTACCGCAGAGTTAAACGTGCGAAGAAAACATTTGAACATAAGAAAACAACCTAAACAAGAAACGAAGAAGAAAAAGGAAGAAAAAGAACTTAAGTATATATTAAAAAAAGAAGAAAAAAAGATGGAGGCGATGGGAGGGCGGTGAAGCGTGGAGGAAGGAAAGGGGACAGACGTATGAACCCGGGCACCAAACTTTGTGGTGAAACGCGAGTCCTGAATGTGTGTGGAAGGGGGTGGGGGGTGAACATAAGAACATAAGGAGTCTGCAAGAGGCCAATAGGAGTATACATGGCAGCTCCTGTGAACCTAACTCCACCTAACATCACCATCCATGACTTTATCTAATATATTTTTGTGAAAGAGTCTCCCGTATTGGCACTGCCCACACGACTGCCAAGCCTGTTCCACTCATCCACCACTCTGTTGGTGGACGAGTTTTTGCCAATGTCCTTGTTGAATCTGAATTTATCCAACTTAAACTCATTACTATGTGTCCTACCCTGCTCTCTTATCGTCAAAACCTTATTTATATCCCCCTTATTAAAGCCCTTCATCCATTAAAAACCGCGATCAAATCTCCTCGAAATCTGTGTGTGTGTGTGTGTGTGTGTGTGTGTGTGTGTGTGTGTGTGTGTGTGTGTGTGTGTGTGTGTACAACCAATACAGACTGACCTTGTGCGCCGCAGAGGAACCAGAGCCAAAATTCGAAAGTCTTACCTGAAAAGAGAAAAGAAAGAATCAACATTATTATAAGGAAAATGTAGTGAATCGTAAGAATAAAAGAGTGTGTGTGTGTGTGTGTGTGTGTGTGTGTGTGTGTGTGTGTGTGTGTGTGTGTGTGTGTGTCTGTGTAATTCTCGTTATCTCTACCCCTTCATTCCTCTCTCAAACTTACTACAATACCCTTGACATATTCTCTCTCTCTCTCTCTCTCTCTCTCTCTCTCTCTCTCTCTCTCTCTCTCTCTCTCTCTCTCTCTCTCTCTCTCTCTCTCTCGTCCAATAATGCAGTAATACTTTTCACTGCCTTGCCAACTCGACAGTATCGCCACCTATTGCCTCTTCTACGAAACTGTGACCTTCTTACTGATAATCGAGGAAGAGGAGGATGAGAATGAGGAAGAAGGAGATGAAGATAAGAAGAAGGAATATAAAGGAAAGGAGAAATATAAAAAAAAGAGAGGAAATCAAGAATAAGAACACAAAGAGTAAGAAGGAACCCGGAAGAAGACAAAAGAACGATAATAAAAATAAGAGGAAGAAAAAAAAGGATATGGAAAGACTAATTGACCCCATACTCACACGACCATATTTTGTTATTACTACCGAACAAAAAAACTCTTACTAAAATTCGAAGAGGAGGAGGAGGAGAAAGAAGATAAATATTAACAAGAACAAGAGTAAGATGACAAAAAATAGAATGAGCAAATGCAGGAAGAAGATAAAAACTGAGTAAGATTGGAAAAGAAGAAAAAATAGATAGACAAACTGATCCTCTCACTCCTGTTTCCACCTCCCACTAAAATACGACTCCAAGAAATACGAATCAATATAGGCAGTTCCTAAGGCCGGGTCCTAACGATGTAGAGAGAACACCCCACACACAACACAACACACAACACGACACACAAAAACCCGGGTATTGGCGACCTCGTGTATTGGTGCAGTTTACTAGGGCTGCCTCGGGTTTTATTTTACTGAACCGGGACTCTGCTGCTACCCGTCTCCTCCTCTCTGTCCTCTCCATCTCACTTTCCCTCCCGCCACCCCGACCTCCGACCGTCCTCCTCCTCCTCTCCCTCTCTCCACCAGTTAGACCCTCCAGCAGACTAGGCAAGACTCGTAGTGTGTGTGATAGGAGGGGAGGGAGAAAGGGAGTGAGGGGGGAAAGGGAGAGGAGGGAGAGACCATTCTTCCACCGTTGTTTTCTTGAATCGTCGTTGAAGTTTAAAGCGTTTGTATGCCTCGGTTCGGGTGAGGAATGGAAGTTTTATGTTATTTATGAAGGAGTTTAATCACATGTTTTTTAGGTCGATAAGGAAATGGAGACGTTATGTTTAGTTGATGCGTTCGTTTTTCCTTCGTTTTAATAATTGGTGTGATATAAAGTTAAAACGTTTGTGTGCTTTGGTTCATGCGAGGAAAGGAATTAGAGTTCTATATTGTGTTTATTAGTTAATTTGATTCGTTCTATATACTTGATGCGTCACTCTTTCTTTTGGTTCTGAATACTTCGTGTGATATAAAGTTAATGTGTTTTGTGTGGCTTCGGTTCGTGCTAGTGAAGGAACGGAAGTATAGAATTTCATGTTGTGTTTACTTATTATTAATTCGATGCAGAAACTGGGACGTCATGTTTAATTAATGCTTCCGTCCTTCCTTGGGCCTTGAATAATTGTCATGACATAAATAAGCTGCAAAAAGAAGAATAAATATCTGTCATAAAACAAGGAAAAAAAAAGCGCATCGGTGAGAAAATCGGTACAGAAAAGCAATAAAGGTGCCAATTGTTATTATTTGCATTCCACTCACAACTTTGCAGAAACATAATTCGCTGAAAAGTACCGCGATAATAAAGGGCGAAAACAGCTTTAGAGCGAAAGACTTAAGGCCCCAAATAATCTACTTAAACACCATAAATCACACGCGCAAAAACAGCCGCCAAACACGCTCGCCTAGCAGTTAAGTGGGTTCGATACCGCATTAGGGGGATCGAACGCTTTGAATCTATCCATAAAAGCATTAAAGCGAATCATAAGCAAATTAAGCCAAGTCCACACACAGCGTTAACCACGAGGCACAATGTTACAAAGGAAACAGGATCAATAGCTGGATTTTTAGAGGGTTCGATGCAGCGTTGGATGGAGTAGACGCGTTAGCCACCACTTTAAAGGCGATGTTTTAGGATTTTGTTTATAAGATAATTACGAGAGAGCGGCAAACACGGTCAGTTACGCAGAGCTACACTCTCACAAAGGGAAGTAGAATGATTATACGCACGAAATCTAATATAAACGACGTAATAGAAAACTAATCCAATATTATGACAGAAAGCCATGACAAAGGAACAGAATATTAAAACAAGTAATGATTATAATAATTCTTTATTCGCACTAGGTACAGTTTTGGGGGACATTAAACTTTAAAACAAATATTAAAACACTAAAATTCAAAGACTAATTGCTAGATGAAATATAAAAGTAACATAAAAGGACAAGAGGTACGTAATCCTTCCATACTTTATATTTAATATTTATCCTTATTCTTCATATATTCCTTATGGAAGTGAGATCACCTATCCCTCAGATATAACAGGAGAATTTTCTACACATCAGCGCTGTGCGAAGGCCAATTTTGGTTCTGTTAACCCGGTAGCAGCGACGGGCCAAATTTGTGGCATTACCGTGAAGCTGCGACGGGCCAAATTTGTGGCCTTACCGTGAAGCAGCGACGGGCCAAATTTGTGGCCTTACCGTGAAGCAGCGACGGGCCAAATTTGTGGCTTTACCGTGAAGCAGCGACGGGCCAAATTTGTGGCTTTACCGTGTAGCAGCGACGGGCCAAATTTGTGGCTTTACCGTGAAGCAGCGACGGGCCAAATTTGTGGCTTTACCGTGAAGCAGCGACGGGCCAAATTTGTGGCTTTACCGTGTAGCAGCGACGGGCCAAATTTGTGGCTTTACCGTGTAGCAGCGACGGGCCTAATTTGTGGCTTTACCGTGAAGCAGCGACGGGCCAAATTTGTGGCTTTACCGTGAAGCAGCGACGGGCCTAATTTGTGGCTTTACCGTGAAGCAGCGACGGGCCAAATTTGTGCTATGATATAAACCCCCCCGAAAAGATGATACATAATCTGATCACAAATGCTTTGATATGTATTATGAAATGGTTTGCGTGAGGGGTGATTTTTTCTCATTTTTCTCGCTTAGGGGGACCATTAAGTTAAGAAACATGATCCCCACTGCTACTGTTAACAGCTGACTATAGCGGTGTAAGGATATTCGTGTTAAAGCAACCTCAGTGAAGTGTAGATTCTAACCGACATTGGTTCTAATCAGGAAAGGCTACTACCATGCTCAACGTAAAACTAGTGCCAATCCTTCGTTTTCTTACTGGATATCTCAAAATACTACTTATTAATGACAACAATACAAACACAGAAATAACCCCTAAATGCACCAGTTACACATACTCATTACACAAAGAGGAGAAATTACGAAAATCCACTTACAGGAGCGAAAGTGCCAACAAAATAAACACACCCTTAAAAGTTATATGATAAATAATAATGAGTGGACAAAGAGAAATGGAAAGGAGAACAAAGTGGATTACCAAATGAATAAAGCAAACACGTCAGGGGAGGCAACACACACACACACACACACACACACACACACACACACACACACACACACACACCGTCTGAATGTGGCCAGGGGGGGGGGGAGGGGGGGCAACCAATATTTTTATGGGTTCCGTCAGGACACAGGTGGAGAGGAAATCCCCATGACTCCTAAATCTTCCCCTTCCTCCGCCAAACAATGAGAGAGAGAGAGAGAGAGAGAGAGAGAGAGAGAGAGAGAGAGAGAGAGAGAGAGAGAGAGAGTGAGAGTGAGAGAGAGTTAGTTTCAAGTCCAGAAAATTACTCTTTTTGCATATTTAGTAGTTTGAAAGCATGCAAATGTAGAAGTAAAAACAGTATTGGTAGTAGTAGTAGTAGTGGTAGTAGAAGTAGTAGTAGTAGTAGTAGAAGTAGTAGTAGTAGAAGTAGTAGTAGTAGAAGCAGAAACAACAAAAAATATCACCAGCTCAAATTCTAGCAGCATAAACAGCAAAAAACAAAACGATTCCATAATAAAATAGTAGTAGTAGTAGTAGTAGTAGTAGTAATAGTAGTAGTAGCTCAATCCCCAGTATCATACACGGCAACAAACAAAATAGATCCCGTAACAAAATATTCGCCACAGCCACCCAGCGCCGCGCACCATGGAGTAAGATGTCTGCATAATATTGCCGTCAAAATGTATTGAAATGTAAAGCTTTGATAGCGTCAAACGGGACGGACGTGACAGCTACAGCGGTGCGAGAATTAAAGCCGTGTGGAACCGAGCAAAAAATACGGTAAATGTTACATACGTCTGTCGAAATTATAATGTGTGTAAAGGTGTTTGTGTGAATATTCAACAAAGTGAGTGCGTGCGAAATGTTTGTCGTTGCCTCGTGTTGGAAGTGTGTGTGTGTGAGTGTGTGTGCGTGTGTGTGTGTGTGTGTGTGTGTGTCTCCGGTAAAGTTAACTTGTAATAATGAGTAATGTTCGTAAGTTAAGGAAAAAAATATGTAGCAGTTTTATTCATGGTCGTGTTTCCATGTCGTGTTTCATATTTGTGTGTGTTGGGTGTGTGTTTATTGCCCTTGACGGTTTGTTATATCCACCGGCAGAGGGAATAAATGTAAAGAAACAAGGAATGCGTATTAAAAGTGAGAAACAACCAAGGGAATTTATAAAGATATGAGAATAGAGAAAAACGAATAATAATCTTACCCCAAGAATCAACCAACAAAATTTTATACAGCTACCAAAATAGAGAAATAAGATAGAAAAACGACGCCAAGAAACAACCCCCAAAAAAGTTCATAAGATATCAAAATGGGGCAAAAGAAAGGATAAATTTCATCCTTAGAAACAAACAATCTTAATTTCTAAAGACATCAAAATGGAGATATACAAAGTAGAAAATAAATCCCTTAAGCAAAAAACAATCCAATTTGCAAAGACATCAAATGGAGAATAAGTAAGTACAAATTTACCCTAAGAATCAAACAGAATTCATGAAGGATGTAGAAAAAAAATCGGATAATCAGCTTCATCATCAGACAGAAAGGAAGAGCGGCGTCTTTCCCTCCATCCCTCGCCTTCTCCTTCGCCGCCAACTCGAGTCAGGGCTGGAAGTGGCGGGCGGCGCTGAGTGACGCAGAGGCGGTGTTTGGAGGCGGCCGCGCGTACCCTTGTTAGGAACGACGGACCGAGCAACAGCGCCCCCCACCCCCTACCCCCCGCGCGTGATGGTTGTCGCCCCTCCACCCCGTCCCTCTACTTTGATCGTCTGTGTTGCCTCGTCCTCTTTCTGCTTCTCTCATTTTATTTTCCCTTCTTTCACATTCCTTTCCCCTTTCTCGATAATCTTTTGTGTTGTTTCGTTCTCTTTCTGCTTCTCTCATTTTTTCACTTCTTTCATTTTCCTTTTTCCTTTCTCGATAGTCTGCTGTGCTCCCTCGTCCCCTTTTCTGCTTCTCATTGCGTTCCCTTCTTTCATTTCCTCTTTCTCGATAATTTCTGTGTTTTCTCGTTCTCTTACTGCTACTCATCGCCTTTACTTTCATTTCCTCTTTCTCTATAGTGATATGTGCATGTTGTCTAGTTCTCTTTCTCCTTCTCTCATGCTTTCACTCTCATCTCTTTCTCGACGTCTCTCATGTGTTTGGGGGCAGCTGAACGGGTCGTATAAAGTGTCCGCAGTCCTCCCTCTTCACCTGATTCGTCTCATATAATCAAAATATTCGTACCAGTGACGTGCATGTTGCCGGGTCTGTGTGTGGTATGTTTCCTGTGTATTTACCCACTGACGCGTACCCTCTCCCGCGGGTCAGTCATCCGCACTCACTCTACTCTTCCCCCTCACACAAACGCACACGCACGCGAGTCAGCCAGCCAGACACCAGCCGCTAATTGGCGTCTAAACATTTCTTCCTGAGGGTGCGACGCTCCGGGCAGTAACAGTTTGGTGGTGCTGCTAAAAGGGAAAGAAGCGGCTCAGTGATACTCCATCGTAACGTTTCTTCTTTGAGGTTTTACAGTGCAGTAGTTAGGAGTGGTGTGCTACTGGCCCTGCTAGATTCCACTGTTATAATGAAGATAAACTGTCTGGTGAGCTGGTATTGTAGTTTTTATTCATGAGGGTGTTACGCAAAAGACTTTAGCGAGGTGATAGTGAGCAGTGGAGGGCGGAGGCGGTGGCTGAGTCGACAGCGTGGCGGCGCCGCGTTCAGGACGGCGCGAGCTCAATCCCCGCCCGGTGCCACCAAGCTGGGATTTTTCAGCCGCCGCCGAGTGGCTTAAAACTACCCACATGCTGTCCAGAAGACCACCTATCAACCCGGACTCTAGATTCTAGGATTAAGATGAGCTCCGGGAGGGCAGCATGAGTCAATGCAAGATGGCGCCACTATAAAGACTGGCCTGCGCCGCAACGGGCTGGGCCATACCATCAGGCCTCTCCAAAAACAAGCCTACCGGCGCCACAGGCGAAGATGTAAAAAAAAAAAAAAAAGTAGTGCTATTTCGTGCTGACAGTCTTAAGTGTTTGAATGAAGAGAACTTGCCTGGTGATCGTGTATCGTGCATGATTGTGACGCGTAAAACAGTACTGGCTAGATGATAGTGAGGTGAGGCCCCGTAAGATGGCACCACTAGTTGGCACCGTTGGAGGTTTAACTAAAGTGCTTCATCTCAAGGCAGTAGGTGGGGATGACGTCTCGCTAGAGGGCACCACTGAAGGGAAAGAATGTGAATGCACTGAGAGCGTCCTTCGTAGCGGGACAAAGGCAGATCAATGACCGTGAACGCAAAAGAAATTAAAAAGCCGCGAAGGACAGTGAAAAATTTAGGGAGGAAGTCGTTTATTTTTAGCGAGAAATCTTTCCTTCTCTTTCTCTTCTTCCTCCTCCTCCTCCTCCTCCTCCTCCTTCTCTCGCCGTGTGCCTGTTAAATATTTCCCTGTTCCTGCCGGAGTCTGATTAAAAAAGAAATATTGCACGCATACTGAAATTTATTAGCGGGCGTCATAAAAGGCAGGA
Organism: Eriocheir sinensis; assembly: GCF_024679095.1. Lineage (NCBI taxonomy): Eukaryota > Metazoa > Arthropoda > Malacostraca > Decapoda > Varunidae > Eriocheir > Eriocheir sinensis. Next base: position 4,190,114 of record NC_066555.1, on the reverse strand, counting down.
AGTAAAAGAGCTCCGGCAGCAAATGTTTTAAGCTCCCGCGACCCGCTTTGTCACAAGAATCTCCTTGATAAGTTCTTTGATAAATTATAAGTTTCAGAGCTGATCCGGGTAAGGTCATATCGCCAGCAAATTACGAAAACAAGCTGAGGAGGAGGTGGTGGTGGTGGTGGTGTGGGAAGAGGCAGCGAGGAAGGCGTTTAGTGCAGGAGGAGGAAGAGCTCAGTAAGGAAGGGAAGGTGTGTGTGTGTGTGTGTGTGTGTGTGTGTGTTGAAGAGCTGGTAGTGAGCCTTTGGTGCAAGTTAAACCAATAGAATACAACAAAAGTAAAAGATATATAAGCTTGATCTAATATATCACGACTAAGCACTATCAAGGCATTGTTCCTGCTCATTACTGGAAGGAGGACAATTAAGTACAGTGCTTTTGGAGAGGTTAATGGTGTTTTGTTTCACGGTAATCACCGGCTAAAAAGAGCGTCGTATATTGTGAACTGTAAACCATGCAGGAACGCGTCGAAAAGTAGTAGATTTATGAGGTACTTCCGAAAATTTACGGTTTATGAGATAGTCCTCAAAATTTATGGCTTAGTACTAGTTGGCTATCACTCCTGCTTTGTATGTTGTGCTCGGAAAGGATGAATAACAACACTCCTACTACTTGGGGAGGCGGTGGCTGAGTGGTTGGCGTGGCGGCGCCGCCTCCAGGAGGACGCGGGCTCGAGTCCTGCCCGCCGCCACAGCTGGGATTATTCGGTCACCACTGAGTGACCCCTTCGTGGTGCAGCGGTTAGCACACTCGGCTCACAACCGAGAGAGCCCGGGATCGATTCCCGGGCGGAGTGGAAAAACTTGGGCGGCTTTTCCAATACCCTACGCCCCTGTCCACCCAGCAGTGAATGGGTACCAGGTATTATTCGGGGGTAGTGTTCCGTCTCCTGGGATCTGTTCCCTTCTATAATTCCTTCCCCTTCTGCCTCTCTCCGGCATATGACCACAGATGTTGCGCCGACTAAATGAAACTGAAGACCACCTACGACCCGAATTCTAGATTACCTCTAAAGAGAGGCTCAAAGATGAGCTCGGGGGTGGGGGGGGGGGGGGAGCGTCATAACGGGTTGGGGCCGATATTGGCCCCCACCGAAACGTAAAAAAAGAAAAAATGTTGCTAAGGAAAGGAAAGGAAAGATATGTAGGTTAAGTAGTTACTATTCACGGCTTTACAATACCTGGTTATCACATTTACTCCATGTTGAAAGAGCAACAAGAAGTAGTTGATTAATAAAAGTAGTAGAAGTAGATTTGTAGTAGTCGGTTAGGTTAATATGTTTGCCCCTACCCACTACTTAAACACATTCAAGACAGGATTACCAAGACACCTGTACGACCAATTTTAAAATTTTAATTTGGATTTTCTGTAACTTGCTTTTTTGGAGAGACGCGACCTAGCTGGGGGGGGGTGGTACCCTGAGGAAAACGTGAAAACTGTGTAAAGATCCCGGCAAACAAGTAAAGGAGCTAAACTTTCCTATTTACATCATAATAAAAGCAGATTTTTTGCCCACTCTATTCAGGAGCATCAAGTAGCGGGCTTTTTTTTCATTATTTTTTTTCTTCTTTTTTTACGCCCTTGAACTGTCTCCTCTGCTGTAAAAAAAAAAAAAAAAAAAAAAGATAAAATGGATGAGTTGAGGTTGCTTACTTTCTTGCAAATTTCAGTTGCAAAAAAAAACCTTGATTCGGGATGGATTAATATTTTTTTACGAGGATCAACGGCGAAATGAGACCGGGTGACAAGGAAAGAAGATGAACTCGGCCATTTAATTTACACTAAAATGAGATAATGACAAAGGATGAGTCCAGGTGCCTTTTTTTTTTTATCGAGCATCAGGTAAAATGACTGTGACCCAAGGAAGGTGATCACGGCCTCCATCCCTCCCTCCCTCCCTCCAACCCTCCCCCCCTTCCCCCCCCTTCTCCCTCCCTCCGGCTCTTGAATAGGCTCTTAAGGCTCTAGTTGTTTGGCTGATGATGGCGCGAGGCGTGTGATGGGGAGGCAAGTAGCGCCCTTACTCGGGATCACGGCGATTCCTGCGGTTAGTGGCGGTGTAAAGTTTGTTAGCTCATTCCCGGCAGACGAAGGAGTGTGGGGGGGAGGGTCTAATGGGCTGGAGGTGGAGGGGCCGAAGAGGTGCCTGGTGGTGGTGGTGGTGGTGGTGGTTCAGGTTATGAGGAAGTGACGGTGTTGTGGTTTTATGGTTACTCGTCCTTAGCGAAGAGTGAGAAACGACTTAATTATGTCATTCTCACGTTTTCCTTTTAGTTAATTCCTGATAGGAGATGGGCGGGAGCGGGGCTAGTGCTGATGAGGGTGGGATCAGTTTTATTTGTTCATGCTGTTATTTTTATAGTTCCTCTCCTTAACAAAGAGGGATGACTTAATCTCGGTCTCTCGTCTTCCTTAAGTTCATTCCTGGCAGGGCATGAATGAAAGGGTTAACCCGGTAGCAACGACGGGCCAAATTTGTGGCTTTACCGTATATCAGCGATGGGCCAAATTTCTGCCATGATATAAACCTCCCAAAATAGATGATGCATAAACTGATCACACATGCGTTGATATATATTATGAAATGGTTTGCGTGAGTGATGATTCTTTCTCATTATTTTACTTAGAGGGGCCTTTAACCTAACCTAACCTAACCTAAGAAACATAACCCCCGCAGCTACCGGGTTAAAGAGCGTTTTGGTTAATGGCAGTGTGTTAGGGCAAGGCTGTGAGGTTATTGTTTTATGGTTATTCTCCTTAACAAACAGTGAGGGATGACTTTATTAATGCAATCTCCTGTCTGCCTTTAGCGTATCCCTGACAGGTTAGGGACGGAGGGGGTCAAAGGATCACGTGGTTGGGGTTAACAAGGGTTTTATCAGGGTCGTGTGGTGATGGTTTTGAAGTAACTTTATCCTGTTGTGAGGTTATGCAGTGAGAGGTGGCTGTTATTTTGACCTTTTGTTCACCCTTGCCCATAGCGCCTTGATCACTATTATGAGCCGAGGTGAGGGTCTCGTAGGTAATCTTTCCTCCTCCTCCTTCTCCTCCTCCTCCTCCTCCTCCTCCTCCTCCTCCTCTTCCTTTCAAATCTAGTCTTTTTGTGCCTTTTGTTGAGCTGTCTGTCAAGGCAATTTCACTTCACCTTGGAACGCTACGATTTCTGATTGCTATTTCATGTTTCTTTCAGACTCAATGTTATTATCTGCAGAAACATTCATTATCCAGTAGTTTTTTGTTTGCTTCAAGGCTTAATCTCATCGTAATTTCGCTTTTTTCAGATTATTTTATTACATACGGAAATTGTCATAGTTCATTAGGTTCAGTTTATACATCAGGGCTTTTTTATGATTGGAATTTCACCTTTTTTCTACGGAAATTTTCATCCTTCAGTAATTTATGATCAAGAATTTACTGCAGGCCTTACAGCTTCCTCTGTAATCACCGCCAACACTCGCTGCAGACTTCATTTCAACCTTGGCCTCTCGTCGTGAGCGATTTGCAGTAGATATTCAATCCATTCCGGCACCGCTTCGTCAGACGTTTTTAAACCATTCGCGTCCTGAGTTTAGAGGCTCGTGATAGATGTGTTACGGGGGTGTGCTGAAGCTGTCTTGTTAGGTAAAATGTGTGTTGATGTGTTGAATGGAAGGTGGACAGGGAGGAAAGGATAAGAAATTGAGGAGAGAATGAATAGGAGGTTAATGAAGGGAGAGGAAGCAGGTTGGAGAAAATAAAGAAGTTGTCTTGTTTGGTAAAGGATGTGTTGATGGTAGAGGAAGCAGATGGACAGGAAGGAGGAGATAAGAGAGTGAGGAGAGAATGAGTTGAAAAAGGAGGATAAGAAATTGAGGGGAGGATGAATAGGAGGTTAATAAAGGGAGAGGAAGCAGGCAGGAGAAAATAAAGAAATTGTCTTGTTAGCTAAAGGATGTGTTGATGGTAGAAGAAGCAGATGGACAGGAAGGAGGGGATAAGAGAGTGAGGAGAATATGAGTTGAAAAAGGAGGATAGTGAAATTAAGGAGAGGATGAATAGGAGGTTAATGAAGGGAGAGGAAGCAGGTTGGAGAAAATAAAGAAATTGTCTTGTTAGGTAAAGGATGTGTTGATGGTAGAGGAAGCAGATGGACAGGAAGGAGGGGATAAGAGAGTGAGGAGAATATGAGTTGAAAAAGGTGGATAGTGAAGGGAGATGCAACGGGCAGGGAAAAATGAAGAGAAGTGCCAATTGAAACATATCTTTGACTTCATTGCCTGTGGGTTCACTGTTAACTATAGAATATTATTGTTTGAACCTTCTCTGCAGTCTCGGTTACATGAATGAACGAAGGAAACCCCAAATAGAGCTTCTTCAGTAGGCGTTGAATTCCTCGGACGCATATTTTGGTCGGTACCTTCAGACGCCTCCTCCTCTCACATCAGCTATTTCCAGAGGCCGAAAAATATATCAATCTCGTTCTAATGACTATTTTTGTAGGTTCACGGCACAAGAGAATGATCAAACTACCAGATGGGTCATAAAACTACCTCTGCAAATGCCCAAAACTCATCGCGTTCTGATGACTGTTTTTGTATGTTCACGGCACAAGAAAATTATCAAACTATCAGATGGGTCATAAAACTACCTCTGCAAATGTTCTACCCTCCTACGGAAGCCTTGTCAAATATGTGCACTAAGGCCCCGAAATGTTTAAGGTCATCTAACTACCTCTGTAAATGCTCTAAACTCCTACGAAAGCCTTGTCAAATATGTGTGCTTAGACCCCGAAATGTTTAAGGTCATATAACTACCTCTGCAAATGCTCTAAACTCATACGAAAGCCTTGTCAATTAAGTGCACTATCCGAAATGTTTAAGGTCATATAACTACCTCTGCAAATGCCCTAAACTCATACGAAAGCCTTGCCAATTAAGTGCACTATCCGAAATGTTAAGGTCATATAACTACCTCTACAAATGCTCTAAACTCCTACGAAAGCCTTGTCAATTAAGTGCACTATCCGAGATGTTAAGGTCATATAACTACCTCTACAAATGCTCTAAGCTCCTACGAAAGCCTTGTCAAATATGCGCACTATGGCCCCGAAATGCTTAAGAATATGTCCCTTAGTCTTGGGTTCAAAAGGACACGTACAGAAATAGAAGTAAAGGTAGTTAGGAATGGCACCAGCAGTAACAAGAGACATCAGAGGAGGATTTGTCTCGCTTCCTCCGCTTTGTTATAGTCACCCTTCCCGACGTCTTGACAGGGTCCATTTTTATCGCCAAATACAAGGTTCTCTTTTCTTTATATGTCTGTCTGTCTGTCGTTGGGGGAAGTGTCGGTGTGGCTGGTTTGGGGTGATTGTAAGTGTGTTAGTGTGTTTTATTCTTTCCTTTAATTATGTGTTCTGGTTATTGTATTGTTTATCTATATCTGTCTATATCTATCTATGTGTTTATCTATCTTTCTCCCTATTGGTTATGCGTCTTTTTTTTTTTATGGCGAGTCAAAAGCGGATGGTAATATTTTAAAAAAAGTTTTACGCTTGTCATTTTCAGTTTCTTGATCTTATTCTTTTACTCACTAACTTTCTGGATCGTCTTCCTCATTTTTTTTATTTTTTTTATTCCCAGATAGAGCATGTTAGACTTTCCTTACGAGGGACGAGAACACTATTTTCTACCATTTTATTTTTGGATTTCCTTCTGTTACACCAATACCTAGATTATTTTTTTTTTACTTTAATCTATTTTAAGAAATACAACGAGTAGCAGCTCTCCTTGTATTCTTAGAACGATATTTATTAGTGTTTAGTTTTGCTCTTGGTAACAAAGGGGATGAAAAATGTGTGTGTGTGTGTGTGTGTGTGTGTGTGTGAGAGAGAGAGAGAGAGAGAGAGAGAGAGAGAGATTTGTTACCTGTTTATTATATCATGAAGTGGGAAGGAGGAGGTGGTGATGGTAGTGGTGGTGATGATGATGGTGGTGATGGTAGTGGTGGTGATGATGGTGGTGATGATAGTGGATGTGATGACGCGGGTGCATGTTGGTAGTGGAAACTCTTTATACACTTGCAAGAAAAAACATCGCTGATTAAATTTACCGCGGCTCACCTTCATAATCTTGCAAGGATGTTAAGGTTTGTTTGTCTTTGCGCGGTGACAAGGACGAGCAGGTGGTGGTGGTGGTGGTGGGTGATAGTGGTGATGGTGGTGGTGATAATGCTCGCACTCTCATCCTTGCACACCTCCTTACTGAATGTTTTGTATTTTCTTTAATTCCTAAGTGTGACAAGCAGGTACAGGTGTGGTTTAGAAGGAGAAGGAGGAGGAGGAGGAGGTTAAAAGGGGAAAAGAAAGAAAGTAAAAAGACTGAGGAATGCAACGCCGAATAGAGAGAGGAAGAGAAAGAGAGGATAAATTTGGAGGAGGAGGAGGATAGAAGGGAAAGAGAAAGAAAGTAAAAAGAGGGAGAAATGCAACGTCGAATAGAGAGAGGAGGAGAAAGAGAGGACAAATATGGCCTCGAAGCAGGAAAAGGAGGAGGGGATGAAAGAAGGGAAAGAAGACAGGAGATTACAACGTCGAATAAAGAGAGGAAGAAAAGAGAGGACAAATATGACCTAGAAGCAGGAAGAGGAGGAGGGAAGGAAAAATGCGGAAGAAAATAAGAAGACATAAGATTACAACGTCGAATAGAGAGAGGAAGAAAAAGAGAGAAAACGTGCAGCTTAGAAATAGGAGGAGAAGGGGAGGAGAAGAAGAGAGAAAGGGAGAAGAACAAGAAGAGGGAAGAATAAGAGAACGAGGAGGAAAAGGAAGATGGAGATAAAAAGAGAACATGCCAAAAGAGGAGAATCACTCTGCCTTTTTCCTCTCTCACTCTCATCTTTCATCTTATCCCTTTTCCGATGCTAAATCCTCACGTTCTTCCACCTCATTTAACTCACCATCGCTCTCCTCCTTCTCCTCCTCCTCCTCCTCTTCCTCCTTCCTTTGCTCCTCCTCTTCTACCTGACGCGGCGGATCAAACGAGAAGTCTTACCTGGCGAGTCGTGAAGGAAATGCAGCTCACGCCTCACCTGGACTTGGCCGAAGGTGTGATCGTGGCTGTGAACTGATAAACAAACTTGGCAGTCTCGTGCGTGTGTGTGTGTGTGTGTGTGTGTGTGTGTGTGTGTGTAGTAGTGATAATACACGGTTGTTTTGGTTATTAGGGTTTGTTATTGTTTAAAAGCATGTTATTTTGCTCCACAGTCGTCGACCCACACAGAGAGTAGACAGGTAACCCAATTAATTAGGAGAGTACCTAACCTCGCTTCACCTTCATTATAGCGAAAGTTTCACATTAAAGGGACTGCACGCGCTCGCATTACCTCTATATTACCATCATCATCAGTAATAGTTGTAGTAGTAGTGGTAGTGGTAGTAGTAGTAGTAGCAGTAGTAGTAGTATCTCCGTCAGGCTCAGAATCCACCTCCCAATCGTCTAATTACAGAGGCTAAAAGTGAGAGTAATGAATCAACGTGAACACCTGTGATATAAGTCTGTTTATTACCTGTCGTGCACCTGTCGTTGTTGTTGTTTTTGTTGTGGACTGATACTGGCTTTGGAAAGGGAGAGGGAAAGAGAGAGAGAAAGAAACAGAGAAACAAATGAACAAATATTCTAACAAACAAACAAAAAACGAAAAAAGAATGAAAGAAATAAAGAAAAAAAGTAGAGAGTGAGTTAGGGAGGTGTGCCAACCTAGGTACATAAATAAGAAAACAAGAAAAAAAAATCGATGAAAAAAATGAAAAAAATATCTTACTCTGCACTCAACCTCAAACTGAAGAAGAAAAGTAAACAATCAGAGCGTAATGACACTCCTGATTCTGCTTCTCGGCTATTTCTATCTGCCTAATTATGTTTACCTGCACTAATTACATCCCCCGGTGTTGACCTATTGATCGGCGCGGCGCTAAACTTCTTCAATTAATGCTGGACGACTTGCGTAATTAGTCTCTTTTAATTGTTCCCATTCATTCGTTTATTCATTCCTTCATTCACTCATTTAGTCAGTCATTAAGTTAGTCAGTCACTCAGTCGTTGGTTGGTAAGTGTGGCATGAACTATTTTTGTTATTGTTGTTATTGTTATTGTTCTTACGAGTATGAGTGTTGTTGTTGTTGTTGTTGTTGTTGCTGTTGTTGTTGTTGTTCTATATCATATATTCCCTTCCTCTCTTTCTTCCTTTCCTTCTCCTCCTCCTCTTCATTTTTATCCTTTCCTCCTCCTTATTCTCTTTAATCATATTCTTTTTTCCCTCTTCCGCCCTCTCCTCTTCTTATTCTTTTTTTCCTCTTCCGCCCTCTCCTCTTCTTCTTTCTTATCCTTCCCTAATCCTCATCATTCTTTTCATTCATATCTTTTTCTCTTCTTCCTCTTCCTCATTCTTATTCTTTCCTCCTCCTCCTCTTCCTCCATGTTCTTCTTATCGGACAAAGGAGTTAACTCCACAATTCCTTTCAATGCCTCTCTTCATGTGGACGCTCCTGCCACACACACACGAACACACACACACACACACACACACACACACACACACACACACACGCACACAGACACTTACTTGACCCTAAATTCATTAACATACATAAACGACACGTCCGAGAGAGAGAGAGAGAGAGAGAGAGAGAGAGAGAGAGAGAGAGAGAGAGAGAGAGAGAGAGAGAGAGAGAGAGAGAGAGAGAGAGAGAGAGAGAGAGAGAGAGAGAGAGAGAGAGAGAGAGAGAGAGAGAGAGAGAGAGAGAGAGAGAGAGAGAGAGAGAGAGAGAGGAATCCTACAAGTTTTCCTCCTCAACTAGCTACCTTTAAGACTCTCTCCCTTTTTTTTTATTATTAGGATTCAGGACACACTCGTAGAATTTAACCCCCCCCCCTTTTTTTTTTTTTACCCCGGGGGCTTCAAGTGAGAGCGAGATACCTGCGCGTGATTAAGGGAACCCACCTGAGCGTGACTTGGGTCCTTGTGAGCGATCCTTACGCAACCCCCTCTAATTGCATAACTCTCTCTCTCTCTCTCTCTCTCTCTCTCTCTCTCTCTCTCTCTCTCTCTCTCTCTCTCTCTCTCTCTCTCTCTCTCTCTCTCTCTCTCTCTCTCTCTCTCTCTCTCTCTCTCTCTCTCTCTCTCTCTCTCTCTCTCTCTCTCTCTCTCGCTCTCGCTCTCGTTCTCGTTCATCTTTATCTCTCTCACACACATACTGCATTGCTATCTTAAAACAGAGGGAAACCATATTCAATTTTAGTCCATACAATTATCTTCATTAACTTATATAAACAAGCAACTTCCCTTATGTGTACACAAACTAGTCCCATATATCTCTTTCCTTCTCTGTCCCTTTCTTCCTCCCGCAGTCTCTATATTGCCATCACAACCAAAGACACCACATATAATACACACAATGCTCTCCCTCTTCTTATACTAACAATCCACGTCTCTTAAAAATAAACACAAAGCCAGTCGCATCCTTGATCTTCCTAATGATGCACACCTTTAACTTGCTGCCTCTCCACCTGTCCCCTAATTGTATTCTCCCCAGACACGTGCGGCAGACAGGTAGAGAGGCCGATAAAACCCTGCATTAGTCGAGATTACAGAGAGAGAGAGAGAGAGAGAGAGAGAGAGAGAGAGAGAGAGAGAGAGAGAGAGAGAGAGAGAGAGAGAGAGAGAGAGAGAGAGAGAGAGAGAGAGAGACGAAGCAAGCGACCGAGTGAGGGAGGGAGTGGGAAGGTAAGCGATTTGTAGTCAGGTATTGTAGTGATTCCTGGAGCTGCGATTTCATACACGTAAATTTGGAGTCCCGAGATAGATGGGCTCCGAGCGTGTGCCAAGGTTGTCTTATTAGGTAAAAGGTGTGTTGATGGTAGAGAGAGAGATGGATGGATAGGCGGAGAGGTGTTGCAGCGAGAGGATGAGATGGATGGGGAGTGAGAAAGAAAGAGATGGAGGGAGGGGAGATAGAGGAGGGTACACTGAAGAAAGATTGATAGGTGGAAGGGTAAAGAGGTAGGATTAGGGTACGGAAGAGATGAAAAAGTACGGTAAGAGAAGGAAAAATCGCGATAAAAAGGGAAGGAAAGGAAAGTTACTGTAAAAAATGATAAAAGGGATTGGAAGTCTAGGAAAGAAATGTGTTTATCTACTTTTTTTATATATTTATTTGAATCGTTGGGTTTTCCTGTGTTTGTTGTTGTTGTTGTGTGTGAAGTTTGTAGTCATGGTGTGTTCAACGGAGCGATATATAAATAGATAGAAGAATAGATAGAGGTAGATATGTAGATAGATAGATAGATAGATAGATAGATAGATAGGTACAGCTCAAACCATAAACAGATAAATTTGGGCACACACACACACACACACACACACACACACACACACACACACACACACAGAGAGAGAGAGAGAGAGAGAGAGAGAGAGAGAGAGAGAGAGAGAGAGAGAGAGAGAGAGAGAGAGAGAGAGAGAGAGAGAGAGAGAGAGAGAGAGAGAGAGAGAGAGAGAGAGAGAGAGAGAGAGAGAGAGAGAGAGAGAGAGAGAGAGAGGAGGGATGAGTGCTAAGGTGAGAGGGCAACAAATATGGAGAGGTTTAGGGAGGAGAAGAGGAAGAGAAACAAGAGGAGGAGAAGGAGGAGGCGGAGAAGGAGAAGGAGGAGGAGGAGGAGGAGGAATAGGAGGAGGAGGAGGAGGAGGAGGCGGTGGTGGTGGCGAGTAGAATCTGAAGTGGAGGAAAGAAAAAAAAGGAAAAAAAAAAAGAAAAAGGGGAACACCACACTTGAATAAGGTATTGGTAGATGGACGAGGCAGGATATTGAGGTGTGTGTATGTGTGTGTGTGTGTGTGTGTGTGTGTGTGTGTGTGTGTGTGTGTGTGTGTGTGTGTGTGTGTGAAGATGGAAGGTTTTGAAGTGACTGTAGAGGCGGAAATCGATCTTCGTCCAGAATTGAATGTAAGCCGAGAGTCTATTGATCAGAGAGAGAGGTAAACACTCACCCATTTCTATTTATATCTCCACCTTTTTTATTCCTTGACCTTATCTTGCTACACACACACGCACACACACACACACACACACACAAATCAATACCTGTTTACATATTACTTTCCGCGGTCTCAGCCTCTCCCCTTCAGGAATAACAAATACAAGTGTTGCCAATCGAGGCGCCACCACCATCAGAACACTTTTGGAGCCTCGCAGACGTCGGGAGGGCAAAGATTTCTCGTTTCCTTCTTCTCCTGTTTTTCTTGCATCATGGGAGTCGTTGTTTTTGGTGTGAAGGAGGACTTAATACTTCCTTTTCGCTGCCTATATGTCATAAATCATCTTCTCTGGGTTAGTAACATCATTAAAAGGCTTCTTGTTTTCCTTGTTTCCAGTCCTCGTAGAAGTCAATGTTTTGCTGCGTATGGATGAAGGAGGACTTTATGCTTCCTTCTCGCTGCCTGTATGTCATAAATCTTCTTCCTTGGCCTCGTGACATCATTAATGGCTTCTTGTTTTCCTTGTTTCCAGTCCTCGTAGAAGTCAATGTTTTGCTGCGTATGGATGAAGGAGGACTTTATGCTTCCTTCTCGCTGCCTGTATGTCATAAATCTTCTTCCTTGGCCTCGTGACATCATTAATGGCTTCTTGTTTTCCTTGTTTCCAGTCCTCGTAGAAGTCAATGTTTTGGTGTGTAGATGTGTGCTTGGAGTATATAGTTTTCTTTTGCTTCCTCTACACCGTCATAAATATTTTTGGTGTGCTTAGTGACTGCATTAATGGCTTCGTGTTTCCTGGTCTCCTTTCCTCACAAAAGTCGTATTTATAATGTGTAGGAGGAGGAGGAGGAGGATATATTTCTTCCTCGCTTCCCTTTCACGGTCATTAATGCTCCTCTTTTTGCGCGGTTAAGTGCACTAAAGGCCTCGTGTTTCCTTGCTTTCTGTCCTCTTAGAAGTCGTTGTTGTGGCGTGAAGGAAGAGGATATGCTTCTCTTATGCTTCCTCTACACTGTCTTAAATATTCTTGGTGTGTTTAGTAACTGCATCAAAGCCTTCTTGTTTCCTTGTTTCCTCTCTTAAAAGTCAGTGTGTTGCTACCTAGGGCAAGGATGTTTTTTTTACAGCAAAGTTCAAGGGCATAAAAAATATAAAAAATAATAAAAAAAAAAGCCCGCTATGTATTTCTATGTATATCTTGCCTGCTTCCTTCTGCGTAGTAAAGGCGGTAAGGACATCTTGTTGTTCTTTTTTCACGGTCACAGAAGTTCTTAATCTCATATAATAGTGGATTAAAAAGTACTTGAGTTTCCCTTTAAATTGTCACTTTGGTCCTTCTTTTGCGCCTGTCTCGGTTATAAGGAACCTTTTTAACCGCGGCCTCTTTCATAACGTATCGGATATCATGCTATTTATACCGTCTTCATCATCACCACAACTACAGCTTCCCACTACTGACCCTACCTAACAATTCTATATATACTAACCGTGCACAACTCTACATCATCCCCACAGCCGCCCCCATACAATACCTCCCCGTTAATCTAATCTCCATCTCACCTGTAACCCTTGCCTGCACCACCCACCAGTATTGCCACCTCCCACATTATATATACGTACTGTCGCTACCACATGCTGACCACATACTGAAGTGTTCTCTAGTATGTGTATTCCACCTATAACCACATACAACACACCTCCACATAACACCACACACTATTCAATAAGGTTTTGCACATCCACATAATACCACTAACCACATACTCACATCCACACAACAGCACTCCACATCGCCCCAGTCCACACATCACTTCATCCACAGCATCTCCACATAACCACAAAGCATCACTCCACATAACGGCACATACATTATCACACAAGTCCACATAACATCACTCCACACATAACAGCACACGCTCCCACACATCACCCCAGTCCACATATCACCCCCCCCCCCCGCCCCTCACTCAGCACCCAGCGTCTGCCTCATTTCCCCTCATGCTAAATAAATACCCCGGCCCGTCACCGCTAATGAGTTCGCGCTGTAAGGCTAAGGATAAAAAATTGTGATGAACGGGCTGCCTCATCTCTTCCCCCTCCTCTTCCTTCTCTTCCCCTCCTCCCTCCTCTCTTTCTCTCTTCCCTCCTCCTCCCCCACATTCCCTACCCTTTTTCTCCTCCTCCTCCTCGAACGGTTTGCCCCATCTATTCCTCTCTCTCCCCCCCTCTTTCATTTTCTCTTTCCCTCCTCCCTCCTTCCTCCCCATTCCCATCTCTCCTCCTCCTCCTCCTCCTCCTCCTACTCCTCCTCCTCCTCTTCGAACGTCCTGCCTCATCTATTCCACTCCCCTTCCACCCCTTCTCTCGTCTCCTCTTCTTCCCTTCTCCCTCCCCATTCTCCTCCCTCCTCCTCCTCCTTCTCCTCTCTTTTCTCTTCCCTCCTTCCTCCTACCTCCTACTACTCGTCCTCCTCCCTCCTTATCTGTTTTGTCTTATCTCCTCTTCGCTTTGCCTGCTTGTTTTTCCTTTCCTCATGTCGCCTCATTTATCTAGTCTCCTCTCTTTTCCCCTTTCATTTCCCCATGCCCACCACTCCTTCATGTTAAACCCTCCCCTTCCTCCCCTTCCGTCCCCCAATATCAATTCCTTTATCATTTATTCTTCTCTAATTCTCTTCCATCTCCTACTCATTGCTTCTTCCTCATTCAATCCCTTACCTCCCCATCTCTCCATACTCACCATTCCTTTCCCTTTTATCCTCCTCTTTCTCTCTTCCATTTCCCCCTACCCATCACTTCTCTCTCATTCAAGCCCTTCCCTTTCTCCTATCTCCCCCCGTACACACCATTAATATGTTTTATGTACTGTTTAATCATTATCACGCGCCTTTAACACCCCTTCGGCCGCCCGCTTTCCACCACCACCTCGAGACCAACCGGAGAAGTTTCCTTGCCATAAAACAGCTGCCTGAAGTGATGTACAAAAATAAATCGTTTGGAAAAGATATTAACCTTCAGTCCAAAAAGTAGCTTACGTTTTGATGTGTGTTATAGTTTTCGTTCTTGTTTGTTTTTTGTCTGTATAAGGTGAAAGAGTGATTAGGTGTTTCGTTTTCAATCTTTCTCTTCGATCTTCTTCCTTTGTTGCGGTGGAAGAATGGGATTGGTGGAAAGACTTTGTGTGTTTAGAGAGAGAAAAATAAAGGGTTTGTCTTGCTTTCTCTTCCATTTTGTTAGGAGAACCAGAAAGGAAGGATTTGTCTCGCTTTCTTTTCCATTGTATATGTTTATTTCAATCGAAGGAGGAAAGTCTTTGATGTGATTTATTAGTGAACGAA
>NC_066555.1:4025722-4173222 GCF_024679095.1 Eriocheir sinensis | reverse complement strand
CTCTCCCCTATTTTATCACCACTCACCCATATTCCTTTTCCATCTCAACTCTCCAGCCACTCTCATCAACATCTACGCTCGTCTACCCACTGTCCCTCTTCTCCTTCATTCTCCCCATTTTCATTCCACCAAACTCTCCGTCTCCTTCTCTTCCCTTCTCATTAACCTTTCCTGCTACTCTCTGGGTCCTTGTTCTCCCTCCCTATTGTCCTTTCTACCCTCACTCTCCCACTCTCTTCCGCTCGTGTGCTCAGGCTCCATCATCTCCCTATACTGCGCCTCCTCCTCCCCTTCCCTCCCTTTCCTACTCTCTCCTTCCTCTCTCCTCATTCCTTCAAGAGCTGCTGGTGTCGCGGCCCCGGGCGTCCTGCGGAACAATTGTCGTCGCCTCTCATCTCCGTTATCGACCCCGAAAAACCTCCGTTCGCCCAACTTATCTTTCAGCTTGACGGATTATGAAAGACTGAAGGGGAGATATGTGGTACCCTTCCCCTCCCTCTCCCTTCTCCTCCTCTTCTCCCCCTCCTCTTCCTCCGCGTCTTCATCTTCTCTCTCTTTCTGCTAGTGCCTCTTTTCCTTCCTTCTACTCTCATTCCTGTTTTTTTTTTTTCATGTCTTCTGTGGTACCCTTCCCCTTCCTCCCCCTTCTCCTCCTCTTCTTCCCCTCCTCTTCCTCCGCGTCTTCATCTTCTCTCTCTTCCTGCTACTTCTTGTTTCTCTCATCCCTTTCTTTTCCTTTCTTCTATTTTCATTTTTTTAGTCCTTCTCCTTCTTCCTCTTTCTCCTCCTCCTTATCTTTTCCTTTTTCTGCTAGTGACAATTCCTCTCCTCTTTCTTTTCCTTCATTCTACTCTCATTTTGTTTGTTTCTCCTCCTTCTCCTTCTTCCTCTTTCTCCTCCTCCTTATCATTTCCTTTTTCTGCAAGTGACAATTCCTCTCCTCCTTGCTTTGTTTTTTTCTTCTACTCATATTCCTTTTTTTCTACAATTTTCCCTCCTCTCCTTCTTCCTCCTCCTCTTTCTTTCTCTCATTCGGTTCTTTTTCCATCATTTCTTACCCCTCATTTTGTTTCTTCACTTCTTTTCCTTCACCTTCGTCTTAACATCTTCTCTTTCTTCTCCTCCTCCCACTTTTTAATCCCTTCCTCCTCCCCTTCCTCCTCCTTGACCCCCTCCCCCACCCTCTTCCACACATGTTTCTCTCCTTTCAGCCTTTCATTCAACTTTTTCACCTTCCTTCCTCGCCCCGCCTCGGTTTCTTCACGTCCTTTTCTGAGACTCGCGTTCACTTTTTCCATTCGTCCTGTCTCTTATCACTCAACACCCTCCCCTCCCCTCCCTTCCCATCCCTCTTTCTGGTACTCTTTCCTAACCCCTCCCTTCCCCTTCCTGTCCCTCCCCCTGGTCTTTGCTAATCCCATGCGGCGCTAGAACTTAGAGGCGACAAAGTTTTGAGCCTTATCAGAACTTTCCGCTATAGAGGAGTTCCAGTTATTACCACGCGGCTATTGGATGATATGAACGCGGGACTTGGTGAGGGAGAGAAGGAGAGAGGAAGGGAGTGAGGGAAGGGAGGGTAGGAAGGGAGGGAGGGTAGGTACGGTTGAAGGTTGGGATGTGTGAGTGAATGAATGAGAGAGAAATAGAGGAAGGGTCATTGTGTAGTAGTAGTAGTAGTAGTAGTAGTAGTAGTAGTAGTAACAGTGGTACCAATCTCGTCTTGTCACCAAATGCTGTCTATCTATCTACTCCTTGTGCTACGTTTCCTTTTTCCACCATTTTTTTTTTTTCTGTAAGGGGAACGATGAGAGCTGGTGAATGTTTTATGGGCATGTGACTCAGTTAAAAAAAGAGAAAGAGTTACCGAGTCAGACATTGCCGCCTCTCTCTCTCTCTCTCCTCGCACCTCACCTGTTCCCACGTACACACCTTTACCCCACTCCCCCCTCCCCATCTCCCCTCACCCCTTCTCCCCCTCTCCCTACCACCTCCGGGAATGTTCGCAGAAAAGAATGAAGAGAATGAATGACAGAAAAGTTATATAAGCCGCTTGCGTATCCGGTGTTAGACAACTTTTTTTTTTATTCATTTCCTTTTCGTAATTTCAAAGAGTTGGGGGTGGTTGTAGTAGTTCTGAGGGTTGTTGTTACGGTTGTTGTAGTAATAGTAATAGTAGTAGTAGTAGTAGTAGTAGTAGTAGTTGTAGTAGTAGTAGTTTTATTTTTAAATATTTCCTTTTCGTAATTTTCCGAGTAGTTCAAGGAGTTGGAAGTGGATTTAGTAGTTCTGAGGGTTGTTGTCATTGTTGTTGTAGTAATAGTAATAGTAATAGTAGTAGTAGTAGTAGTAGTAGTAGTAGTAGTAGTAGCAATAGTAGTTGTTTTTCATTGTATCGTTTAACATTTCACCCCAACAATATCTTTCCCTTAACTTTATATCAATTATTTCTCCTTACCTTTTACCTCCCACGCGTCACCTTACCTGCGTTTCTACCTGGGTAATCTCACCTTTTTCATACTGCCTATCTATTTAATTTGTTTTCCTTCCTTTACTCTCTCAGCTATCCGGTAGAATTATATATACCTCACTTTCTTATTAATATAGTTTGCTTTTTGCTTTATGAGAGGAACGGCTTGCTATGAACGTATGTGTGTGTGAGGAACGAAGGGTGAATGAGTGATATTATTAAGCATTTCGACTCCCTGTCAAACTTGTCCCGCTTCAAACATCCACCATTACTAAACCCAGGAAGCAGGTTTTCGAATGCATTGATGGAAACATATACTTAAATAAACTCCTCCATTCGTCCGTAGCTAATCTTCTTTCTTCTGTTGCTTTTCTTCCTTCTATTTCCACCGTTGTCTCTCTCCTCTCTCTGTCACAAATTTTTATTCAGTTTCTTCTTTTCTTTCTACTCATATTTTCACTTTTTTTTCTCCTTTTTGTCCGGCACACATAATTGACTAAGCTGTCTTAAGAGTTTTGGGCATTTCCAGGAACTTGACGATTCTTTTCTGCCTTGAACCTAAAAAAAAAACACTCATTAGAACGCGATTGATCTCTTTTTCGCCCATTGGAAGTAGTTGATGTGAGGTGTGTGTGTGTGTGTGTGTGAGTGTGCGTGTGTGTGAAAGGGCCCCACCGGACCTCGCTAATGCTTTGTCAATGCATAACACTCGGCCGTTAATGTTACAAAGGCAAACACGTGTCCAGCGCCATTATTATCAAACGGCGCCGTGTTTTAAAAGCGGAATAAATTAAATGATGATGCACATACACACACACACACACACACGGACACACACACACACACACACACACACACACATGCACACAGACACATAATTTTATAGCAAACTGTTCCTCTCATAAAATTAATTCTTAGAGAGTGAACCGTAGCAAGAGGGATCGGGGAACAGGGGGGAGGGGGGGGGGGTCTGAGGTCTTACCATATATCGGCTAATAACGAACTCTTAAAGGTTGGTTCGAGAGGGTACTAGGTTGCGAGGGGGGGGGAGGGGGGGGTTCTGAGGTCTTACCCGTAACCATTATATCGGCTAATAACGAACTCTTAAAGGTTGGGTCGAGAGGGTTCTTGGTGGTGATCGCGGGTCCAGTACGTGATCAGGCCGCGGTGCTACACAGAAAAAAATCAGAAATGCCAAGAAATTGTAAAAAGAATGATAAAAATATACTAAAAAAAGAGGACGCGATTAATATAAAACTCTCTCCCTCCTCCTCCCTCCCTCCCTCCCTCACTCCCTCCTCACCCTTTCCCCTTTCACTCCCCTCCCCTTCCTTCCTCTTTCCCTCTCCCCTTTTCCCGACCCCTTTCACCCTTTCTTCCCCACCTCACCATTTCCTCCCTCCTCCTTCCCCTTTCCTTCCCCACCTCCCCCTTTCCTTCTTCGCCTCTCCCCCTTCCTCGCCCCTCCCCTCCTCACCCTTTCCCCTCTCACTCCCCTTTCCTCCCCTTCCCTTGCCTTCTCTTCCTTCCTCTTTTCCCTCTTCCCTTTTCCATACCCCTCTCACCCCTTCTTCCCCATTTCCAAACTTCTCCTTCCCCTTTCCTCCATCGCCCCTCCCTCCTCTCCCCCCATCCCTCTTCCCCCTTCCCCCTCTCAAGGTCTGGGCCACGTTTTTCCCCGCGGCCCCCAAACTTGTAACGAGGAAGAGCTAATCAAAGGCTTCATCCAGCCCAGAGTCGCCGCCGGGCCGGACGAGGACGGTAGGAAGGCTGACAGGCTGACGGACGGACGGTGACATAGCTTCGTAGGGAGGATGAGGAGTAGGAGGAGGAGGAGGAGGAGGAAGGCAGGATTGGGTTGCTGACTGGCTAACGTACTAATGAATGGAAGAATAGAGGAAGAAGGTGGAAATAAAGTAAAAGGAAAAGAAGGAGTAGAAGAACGGTTAGTTACGGAAAGAGGAAGGAGGAGGAGGAGGAGGAGGGAGTAGGTTTGGGTGGCTGACTGGACAAATGGACGGAAGAAAAAGTAGAAAAAAGTGAAAATAAGAGTAGAAAGAAGAGAAGAAACAATAAAGAGAGAAGAGAGATAACGGTATAAATAGAATAGAAGGAAGAAAAGCAACAGAAAAAAGAAGATTAGCTGCGGACGAATGGAGGAGTTTATTTAAATATATGTTTCCATCACTGCATTCTAAAACCTGCTTCCTGGCGTTAGTAATGGTGGATGTTTGATGCGAGACAGTTTGATACGATAAACAAACAAACAAACGAAATAGACACAAATATAATCAGAACTAATCAAACAGCATTTCACTTAACAGACAACTAACTCGATATTAAACAAGACCTTCCCTTATATCGACATTGAAACCATAGACACACTTTTACCCATACAGTATACATCAAGAAGATTGCTTATTTTCTACAACTGGAAATATAATGAAAGGCGCAAACATCATTACCAAAACCTACGATCTTTCTTTTTAACCCGTCCGCTACGATTGGCACGGATTTCGCCTTCACTGGTAACCTGGTAACATATACTCCCAGGTCATACTCTGCCTTAGTGGTGGATAGCGGAGTGTTTCCCATGTGGTATTGGTGTGCTGGATATTCACTCCCAAGGTGCAGGACTTTACATTTTTCTTCATTGAAATGTAGCAGCCACTTTTTGTTCCGTTCCTGTAGCTTGGTGATGTCTTCTTGTAGGAAATCCACAGTCAAGGGGTTAAGCCAATCATAACCCATTTGCTTGCATTCACCGTTACTCATTTGTTATAGAAGAATGGAAATACACCCTAAGCTACCTACATAAGCTACCGGCATGACTTGATAAAGGGAGAGGGAGGGAAAGATAGCGAGCAGGAGCAAGATTAAAAATAGAGTAAATAAAAATAAAGAAAGTAAAAATAGAGGAAGCGTCAACACCATCACCACCAACAAGACTTTTAATCGTAGCGTGGATACGAGGAGGAGGAAAGAGAAGAGGAAGAGGAGGAGGAGAAGAAGCACGAGCAGGAGGAACTTTATGGTCGTGGTTGTGGTTGTCATCGTCTGGTTGTTTACAGTGTGTTTTATTTATTTCCTCATTTACCAAGGCTTAGAGGGGAAGAAGAGATGGAGGAGGAAGAGAAAGAGGAAGAAGAGGAGGAGGAAGAAGAGAAAGAGAGAGAGAGAGAGAGAGAGAGAGAGAGAGAGAAAAAAAGAAAAGTGAGAAATGCCTAGGAAAAGATATCTCCATTCCTCACGTCTCTCGTATATCATTTTAGGAGTCTAGGGTTAATGAGCGGCGGCGGTGGTGGTGGTGGTGGTGGTGGTGGTTTGGCCTTGATGAGTGATGAAGTGAATTGTGGTTGTTGTTGTTCTTGGTGGTGGTGGTGGTGGTGGTGGTGGTGGTGAGGCGTGATGGAGTGAGTCATGATGGTATTGGTGGTGCTGGTGGTTGTGAAGAGTGATGGAGTGATTCGCAGTGCCAGTGATGATGGAGGGGTTATGTTGGTGGTGATGACGGTGGTGATGGTGATGGTGATGCTTTCCCATTTTCACTCCCACTACCTCTGTTTTTTTTTTTCTTTTCTCTTTTCTCAAGCAGACATTTTTTCTCCTTAATTTTCTTCTCTTTATCGACGTCATATATGGGATAATTATTTTTTCCTTTCCTCTTTATAAGACTTTAATTTCACCGCATGCAATCAGATGCTTAAAAAAATATTGACTTGTTTACACAGCAGAAAACATCTTATTCATATGTTTTCTTCTTTCAATACTAATGCCTCCCAATAAACAACTATCCTCATCAATCTAGACTTCGTTCAAACTAACTTGGCGAATAATCCCCTCCCATTCGTCTTTCCCTTCCCCATAGTGTTGATTATTAGCCAGTCCACCAGCAAGCCACGCCCCTCTCCACCTCAGACTACATGTTATTGGTGGATGCTGGAATCGGTTAACTCTGATTGGTGGATGTTGTGTAGATGTGGGCGGGGCTTGTTCGCCTATTTAGCTTGAATATAACCTTTTCCGTTTTTTTTTTTCCATCACCTTTTAGGGGGAGCAGTAATTTTGTGGTCTTTTTTTCTATTCCACGGTGGGGTTTTTTTTCCCTTTGATTGCTTCCTCTAATATATAAAAAGAAAGAAGAAAAGTTAGAAAGAAAAAGGTAAGAAAATGGAATCAAATTAAAAGCCATTGCCTGGGTAGCTGTCTTTTTTGTTGTTGTTGTTAATGCCCTTGAGTTACTTCCTTTGGTCTTAAAAAAACAAAAAAACCCATCAACAACGAGGAAGAATAAAAGATCCGTCTAATATTTGCCTCATGGTTATTTGTCACGTTAAGAGTTACGGCCTATTAACCCCGTCTGTCTGTTTGTCTGTCCTCTCCCTTTATCTCCATCACACCAAACGGTATTGCATCACACACACACACACACACACACACACACACACACACACACGTAACGCTTCCATAACTATACTACAACTCGGGCGATGAAGTGATGTAAAAAATGCTAAACTACACGCGAACTGCAGATGAAATTGCATATATAGGTGGTGGTGGTGGTGGTGGTAATGAAAGCCGCCCGGGTTAGGGTAGGTGGAAATATTAGTAGTAACAGTCGTTCGAGTTGTGGCGGCGGAATTGATGGCTTTGGTGGTGGTGCTCAAATGTTTACCGCTGGCAATAATGGCCCTCGTGGTGGTGGTGGTGGTGGTAAAGTGGTGGTGCCGTTTGGTGGTGATGCTGTGAAGGTTGTTGTTCTTGTTGGTGTTGGTGGTGGTTGTTATGGTTGTATATGGTGATGGTGATGATAACGGTGGTGGTGATGGTGGTGAATTTGGTTGTTAGTGGTGGTGGTTGTGGTAGTGGTGATGCTGGTCTGGTCTTGTTGTTAAAGTTGCATACTGAAAGCGGTTGTAGTGGTAGTGTAAGGAACTGTCGTAATGGTGGTGGTTATGGTTGTGGTGGTGGTGGTGGTGCTTGTTATGGTTGTATATGGTGAAGGTGATGATAGTGAATTTGGTTGTTAGTGGTGGTGTTCGTGGTAGTGGTGATGCTGGTCTGGTCTTGTTGTTAAAGGTGGATACTGAAAGCGGTTTTAGCGGTAGTGTAAGGAACTGTAGTGGTGGTAGTGGTGGTGGTGGTTGTGGTTGAAGTGGTGATATGAACATTCAGAGGAGCTACAGCGGTGCCTATAAACTCCAAACTGGTGGTGCTGGAGGTGGTTCAGTACCAAATATGTGCGTGCGTGTGTCAGGAACCGTAATACTCGGGGGAACAGAGCTCGGTGGTGGTGGCGGTGGTGGTGGCGGTGGTGGTGTTGAATGGATCGGCAGCAGTAATGACTTCAGCGGTGTTGATGGTCAGTGATGGGTGTTGGTAGGGGTGTGCGTGCGGGGAGCGGTGATGTCGAACGTGGCGGTGGTGGTGGTGGTGGTGATGCTGCTGTCGGGGTAGCAAAAATACCGCCCAGGACAGAGCAATGATTAATTAAATGGAGTTAAAAAAAATAAAATGGACCGGGACACTAAACGCTTTACGGATGACAGCGTTTTCCATGATGATAGTAGTAGTAGTAGTAGTAGTAGTAGTAGCAACAGTAACAGTGAATGTGCGTTTTATTAAGCCATATAATCTGTTGTAGTGATTTAGTAGCAAGTTCCTTTTTATGGGTATGGTGATGTTAATGTTTTTTTGATCGTATGGAATTGTCTCTATGTGTGGGCGTAATGGTGATGGTAGTTGTGATGAGTGTAATGGAGGTATGTTTTTTTGTAGCAGCGTGGTGGTGATAAGATGAAATGGGAGTGCCGGTGTAATGGTGAGTGGATAATGGTGGTGGAGGTGGTGGTGAGTATGTGGTAGTAGAAGTGGAAGATGTTAGGGTAATGGACCATAGAGTTAGTGCTAAAAGATGGGAACGGGTGGATGGCGGGGAGATGAAGGTAAGATGAAGATGATGGTGATGAGAGAGAGAGATGCTGAGGAGGTAGAGAGGCTGAAAATGGTGGTAGAGACGATGATATTAATGTGGAGCTATGCATGGTCGAGGTGGAGGGGAAGGTAGTATGATGGGGATGGAGGAGGAGGAGGAGGAGGAGGAGATGATGTATTGGTTTTGGTGGAAGAGATGAGTTTCTTTTTTTTTTACATCAAAGGAGACGGCTCAAGGGCAACAAAAAGGGTATAGAAAAAGAAAAAAAAGCCCGCTACTCACCGCTCCCAACACTAACCAAAGCTGCGGTATTTGTGGTGGTGATGGTGGTGACAGTGGTGTTGGCGATACATAGCTGCTGTCTCTGCCGGTCCTATTCCTCTTTCAGCTTTAACTAAGGAGCCTGTAATTCCTCAAGCTCTTGCGGCGTCGATTGGGAATGCTCCGACTTTTCATTTGGGGACTCAAGACGCGTGCCTCCTCCTCCTCTTCCCCCTCTTCCTCCTCCTTTTCCTCCTCCTTCTGCGTCCTTAAGAAACCAACTGACCGTCGCACGTGACCTCAACCCCCCCCCCACCCCCCACCCCCACCCCACACACGCACTTTCACCCCACTAAAAAAAAAGTAAATTCAAAGTCAGATTTAAAAAAAATATATATTCTACATCTTTTTTCTTGTTTTGGTGAAATTTTATGTGCATGTAAGAAATTAGCTTATGGTAAGGATTAGTGTATTGGTATTATTTTATGGATTTTATGTTACACACACACACACACACACACACACACACACACACACACTTAACAATACGCTGGCAAGCTTAACCCATTCATGATATTCCACACATTAGGTACTGCACGGGGATGGTGGTGGTGGTGGTGGTGGCGTGTGTGTTGGGGTGGGGGGTGGGGGGGGGATGACAGACGGAATGCTTAATAAGTCGTCCTAACTCAATTCATGATCGAGACTTCCCTCAAGTTTGCCTAATCAACCTATGTCAGCCTCTTTCCGTGTCTTGTGCAAACTCGTCCTTCAAGTATGTTCCGGTGTTGGCGCAGATTATGGAGGTGGGTGGAGGGTGAAGGAAGGGTAGAAGGTGTAGGAAGGAAGGAAGGAAGAAAGAAAGAAGGAAAGAAGGAAGGAAGGATAATTAGGATGTGAGGTAAAGGGGTTTAAGGAGACTAAAGGTGACGAGGAGGGGGAAGGAAGGGGTAGAAGGTGTAGGTAGGAAGGAAGGAAGGAAGGAAGAAATAAAGAAATAAAGAAGGAAGGAAGGATAATTAGGATGTGAGGTAAAGGGGTTTAAGAAGACTAAAGGTGACGAGGAGGGGGAAGGAAAGGGAAGTATACTGGAGGTCGGTGTTAGCGGGTGAATGAATGAATGTAGGAGGGAAAGAACATAGGAAAGAAGGAAGGAGAACGGCGAGGTGTGCGTGGGGCCGGGGGGTGGGGAAGGGGGACTAAGGGAGGCAAGGTGGGAGTAGGAAGGCTGGGGTGAGAGGGCCAGGCCAAGACCCACCTCCTCCTCTTCCTCTTTATAAAAACGCTTCAAGGCCACAAAAGTCTACAACAATCAACTTATTCTGCATGATTGTTAGTTCTGGTATCTTGCGCAGAATCTCTCTCTCTCTCTCTCTCTCTCTCTCTCTCTCTCTCTCTCTCTCTCTCTCTCTCTCTCTCTCTCTCTCTCTCTCTCTCTCTCTCTCTCTCTCTCTCTCTCTCTCTCTCTCTCTCTCTCTCTCTCTCTCTCTCCTCTCTCTCTCTCTCTCTCTCTCTCTCCCTCTCTCTCTCTCTCTCTCTCTCTCTCTCTCTCTCTCTCTCTCTCTCTCTCTCTCTCTCTCTCTCTCTCTCTCTCTCTCTCTCTCTCTCTCTCTCTGTCTCTCTGTGTCTCTCTATATCTCTCTCTCTCTCTCTCTCTCTCTCTCTCTCTCTCTCTCTCTCTCTCTCTCTCTCTCTCTCTCTCTCTCTCTCTCTCACACACACACACACACACACACACACACACACACACAGGCCCTCTTCCACACTCCACATCCCTCGTCTTCTGGGAAATAGAATCAGAATCAAATACGAGTGCCCAGGTGAACCAATATTTGTCCCGCTGATCAGTCCACGGAAACAAGGAGAGAGGAAACACACACCGCCTCCCCACCACCCTTCCCTCACCCTCCTAATCACCACCTTATCCTCCCCACTCCACCACATCCCCACCTATCCAATTAGGGCATTTCCTCCTAATTAATTGGGCGGTACGGCGTCAAAGGAGACTAACAAGGATCGCAGAAGTCTTGATCCTGCAGTGTCCTCGGTCCTAAGATCATGTTCTCAGGACCAGCGGAAGACAGTATAAGACTTGAGCCGTTTGTTCTCAAGGGTGAAAGAGAGAGAGGAAGAAAAATGTCTCGATATCGCCTTTGGATTGTGACGAGTTTGAGGATTAAGACGGAAGGGAAAAAGGTTAATTGATAGCTGTTGACGGATCATTAGTGAAGGAAACGAAGAGGGAAGGAAAAGAAGATCAAGATTACGAGGAATATATAGAATCGTAGCAAAGGAAAAGTAACGGATGATATTTGATGATAAACGGAACATATAAGAAAGATAAGAAAATAGCTGTTAACGAATGCTGTTTGTTGACGGATCATTAGGAAAGGAAACGAAGAGGGAATTAAAAGATAAAGATAACAAGGAATATATAGAATGAATCGTAGCGAAGGACAAGTAATTGAGAGAGAGAGAGAGAGAGAGAGACATAGAGAGAGAGAGAGAGAGAGAGAGAGAGAGAGAGAGAGAGAGAGAGAGAGAGAGAGAGAGAGAGAGAGAGAGAGAGAGAATATATATAATCGAAATTATGTGAGTAGTTCCAAATTAATGCAAAAAAACTGCAGAAATTATAAAAAAAGTCAATATACGGAAGAAAAAATGTTGAATGGTTAATTAAATGCTGTTGACGGGTGATGCAGATTTTAATGAATGAGGAGTGAATGTGATTGATAGGGCTGGTGATGTTTTGCCTTCAGGACATTAAAGAAAACCAAGATAAAAATATACATAAATAAAAAAAGGATGACAGTTGATAAGAAAGGAAAAGAAAAAGAAGAAGAAAAAGAGGAAGAAGAAGAAGAAATGGAGGAGAAGGAAGAGGAAGAGTAGAATGAAAAATATAGGGAAAGGAAGGAAATCTCAGTAATGGAAAGATATGAAGAAGGACTATAAGAAGAAGAAGAAGAAGAAGAAGAAGAAATGGAGGAGAAGGAAGAGGAAGAGTAAAATGAAAAATATAGGGGAAGGAAGGAAATGTCAACTGAGATTTGAAGAGGGACTAAAAGAAGAAGAAGAAGAAGAAATGGAGGAGAAGGAAGAGGAAGACTAGAATGAAATATATAGGGGAAGGAAGGTAATGTCAGTAATGGGAAGATTTGAAGGGGGACTATAGCTAAAGTAAAGGAAAGAAGTAAAGTGAACATAAGAAAAAGTATATGTGTTCAATAAAATCTGTTAGCGGCTCGTTATAAGGAAAATGTATGGAGCCGAGAAAAATGATGGATAGAAGACCTTTTTAGACTCAGTGTAGGGAGAGTAAAGGAAATCAATATATGGTGAATAGAAATGCGTAGGAAAAGGTTACGCAGTATTTGTTAATGGATTATTAAAAGGAAAGGAAGGAGAAAAAATCGGGGAATATTGGCAAGGGAAAGTAGATAAAAAATGAATGAAAGAACGTGGAAAGGAAAAAAGATCTGTGAAAAATTAAAGGAGATGAAGTAACTGATTGATAATTATCTAAATCCGGGAAAAAAACGAATATAATTGAGATTGAAAATTGAATTGGAAGTAGAAAGGGAAAGATAAAACAAAAATAAGCATAAATAAAAGGTCAATGGAGAGAGAGAGAGAGAGAGAGAGAGAGAGAGAGAGAGAGAGAGAGAGAGAGAGAGAGAGAGAGAGAGAGAGAGAGAGAGAGAGAGAGAGAGAGAGAGAGAGAGAGATTAAAAGCAGCAGTGAAGAGAATCATATGAGAGAAGAAGGGAATGTGTAGGAAAAAAAAGGGAACATAGGAATTTTGGAGGAGAAAGGGAGGGAGAAAAGAGACCGACAGACAGACAGACAAACACGAAAAAAGGATGTCCGGCTCTTTTGCCCTGTCACTTTTTCTCGTTTTTTCTTCCCATCTTGCTAAAAAAAATGCGTAGAAAGGATACAAAGAAAAAGCGGAAAGAGGAGCAGGAAGAGGGAAACGGAATAGAAGGGAAGGGAAGGGAAAGAAAAATGGGAACAGGCCGATACATAACGTTAGAATCAATACAAAAATAAACTATAAATAACAATAATAAGGATGACAACAATAAAGATGATAATCAAGAATAAAAATAAAATAGCAAACTGGGAGAAAAGTTAACAAATTCTGCATCAAACTCCACGCCTCCACGCTTACCAATACGCGTGAAAAATTAATCCCGGCTTTGTCTAAGGGACGAAAAAAAAACAGAAAAAAAACCTGAAAATATTAAGGTTACCCCCATGAACGGTCCCAGGGGTGAAAATATTACCACGCCCCCCCTGCCCCCCACCCCACCCCACCCCCCCGGAGAGTGTAAATAACCCTCAGGAGTGGAAGTTTGTCAGCAAATTTATTCCCCGCCAGAAAAAAAAAAGAAAAAAATGGCGAAGGGGAAAAATATTGAGGAGCAAAATGAGGTGATGGCAAAAAATATATATGTGTGTGTGGTGACCTTGAGAAATTGAAAAGAAAGGAAAGGAAAAGAAAGGGAAAGAAAAAAAGGTAAGGAAATTGAAGAATGGAAGAGGATGAAAGAGAAAAAAAAGGCCAGGAAAGAAAGGGAAGGAAGAGAAAATACGTTAAGAAGTAGAGAGAAGGAAGATGAAGGTAAAGAAGAAATGGTGAAGAAATAGATAAAAGAAAGTGGAAGGTAAAGAAAAGAAAGAGTAAAGAAATAGAGAAAAGAAAGAGGAAGGTGAAGAAAAGAATGGGTAAAGAAAAAGAGAGAAAGAAGAGGAAGGTAAAGAAAAAAGATCAAGAAATAAAGGGAAGGAAGAGGAGGAAAATAAATAGAAAGGATAAAGAAAGAGAAAGAAAAGAAGAGAAAAAGTAAAAAAGAGTAAAGAAATAAAAGAAAGAAAATATATTGAATGGAAGTTGAGGATAAAGAAAAAAAAGATAAAGAAGTAAAGAGAAGGAAGCAAAAGTTTAAGAAAAAAAGATCAGGAAATAAAAAAAAGAAAGACGAAGATATAAAAAAAAGAGTTAAAGAAATAGAGAGAGAGAGAGGAAGAAGAAGATAAGGAAAGATTAAACTAGAGGGAAGGAAGAGAAGGAGAAAGAAAAGGTCAAGAAATAAAAAAAGGGAAAAAGAAAGTAAAGAAAAAAAAAGACGAATATGCAAGTGGAGAAAGACGACGCGACCTTAGTAGTTTTTTTTCGTTTCCTTCTTTATTTCGTGTCTTTTTTTTTTCTTCTCTTTTAGTGGGGAAAAAAGTCGTCTATATGAAACATTCCCAGAGAGCCGTGGTGTGAGGAGGAATGAGAGAGAGAGAGAGAGAGAGAGAGAGAGAGAATACAAAAGGATGAAAGAAAACTGCTGAGAAAAAGTGGAGAGAAAGAAAAAAAGCGAGAGTGGTCGAGATGAGACAAAGAGACATGGGAGGAAGAAGGAAAGACGGAAATGACGAAACGAGAAGAAGGAGGAGGAGGAGGAGGAAGAGGAGGAGGAGGAGGACTTTGTTTGGATGAGGAGAAAAGACAGGCAGAACGAAGGGTCATCTTTGTGTAAGCTCACGTCCAAAACCCATCTGCCTAGTTTGACATGTTTAAAGGAGGAGGAGGAGGAGGAGGAGGAGAAGGAAGAGGAAAAGAAAGAAGAGGAAGAAAAAGAAGAAGAAGAGAAGGAAGAGGAAGTGTAGGAAGCGATGTAGGAGGAGGGAAAGGAGAAGAGGAATAGCTGCTTAACAGGGAACACAGCACAAGGATAAAGAAGAAGTATGGAGGTCAATTTAAGGGATGACGATGATAACCTAGAAGGAGGATGCAAAGGAGAGACTCAACCCACCAAACACAGTGGCTGGGTATGAAGTGGAGAAGGAGAAGTGGAGGAAACACCAAAGAATGAGTATGGAGTGAGGGAGATAAGGGATGAGGAGAGATAGAGATGCTGGGAAGATTCTAAACACTTGGAGCTTGACAGACAGATGGCAAAGAAAATGAGAATAGTTGTAGTAGTAGTAGTAGTAGTAGTAGTAGTAGTAGTAGTTAGAGGTGCACGGGATGAGAACAGATGACAAATAATATAATAGTTACTGTAGTTATATTAGTAGATAGTTAGGTAAAGATGGTAGTGATATTTTTTGTCATGTTAGTGTTAGTAAAGACGTGGATAAAACTAGACGCGAATGGGTTGTTTCTTTTAATCATGGCGGTAGTGATGATGGTGATTCAGGAGAGTGAGGAAGAAGGTGAGGAAGATGCGAGATAGTGAAGTGTTTTGATGGTGATGACAGATAGTGATTGAGAACATGAGAAAGGTGATGATGAAAGGTGTTGGTTATGATAGAATAGTGACAAACAGACAAACATATATGCAGACAGACAGAAAGGCAAACAGACAGACAGACAGACGCAGAAGGAGGCGGAGAAGATGCTTGGTCGAGATGCTGAAACGCAAATGCAGTGTGTGAGCGTGACTGAGATGCTGGAGGAGGAGGAGGAGGAAGAAGAGGTGGAGGAAGAAGAGGAGGCGGGAGTCAGTCTGAAGAGGAGGAAGTGAGGGCAAGGAGTGGAGTATCAGTCTGAAGAGGAGGAAGAGGAGTAGAGGAGAAGGGAGCCAATTTTAAGAGGAAGAGGAAGAAGTAAGTTTGAAGAAGAGGAAGAAGGGGAAAAAAAGAGGGATTATATTTGCTGGGAAAGGACAAGGACAGTTTGAATAGGAAAAATGTAAGAGGGAGAGGAAAGAGGGATTTTAAGGAGGAACAGAAGAACAGTAGTTTGAGGAGGAAGAACAAGAAGAGGAGGAGGAGGAGAGAGAGAGAGAGAGAGAGAGAGAGAGAGAGAGAGAGAGAGAGAGAGAGAGAGAGAGAGAGAGAGAGAGATTGACAGACTGACAATTCCATGAAAAAAGTGAAAAAATATACGAAACTACACAAGAAGAAGCAGAGAAACCGAAGGAAAGAGGAAGAAGAGAAAGAAAAGCAAAAGAAGAGAAAAAAAACACCTTCCCAGCACATCTATTTCTGTCTCTTTCATTCTTCACCCACAAGACGAAGAAAAAACGAAGACCAGCAACAAAACTTTCACTAATCATTCCTTTTAAAGCAAGCAATCAAACGCACAGGTAGAATGTTATCACCTTACTCACTCTCTCTCTCTCCTCCTCCTCCTCCTCCTCCATGTTTCTCCCTTCTTCCCTCCTTCGTTCCTCCCTTATTCTTGCCTTACTTTCTACTCTCGTTTCCCTCTACACTTTCTTCTTTCCTCTTTGCTTTTATCTCCTCGTTAACAGGTAACAGAGGACGGTACCGGAGCCTCCTTCCCATGGTTTCTCCTCCTCCTCCTCCTCCTCCTCTTCCTCCTTCTCCAATACTATTAACACCTGGCGAAATGACCCTCTTAAAACACCTTCCCTAAATTGCACGCGTACCTGTTTACATCCCGGGACAGACAGGGACACCGAGGGAAGGTAGGACAGACACAATCTCCGCCACATTGTCGAGATTTCGTCTGCTAAGGAAGGGGATGCAGGCGCGTGTGTTTCCCGTTTTCTTTCTCTGTCCTTCGTTTTCTCTCCCCCTCTCCCGTCCCTCGTCCATCAGGTGATAAGCAAAGTAATGTATCTCCTTGTCCTCCTCCTCCTCAGTGCTATCCTTCTCTTTTCTCTTTTTGCCTCTGTGCGTGTGTGTGTGGGGGGGGTGGGGGGGGCGGTAGAGAGGCAGGTAGGTGTGTAGGTAGAGGTAGATAGGTAGGCAGAAAAGAAAGGAATGGAAACTAAAAGAAGGGATGTGAGAAATGATGGAAGGAAGAAAGGAAAGGAAAAGAAAGAAAGGAAGAAAGCAGGAAAGGAAAGCAAGAAGAGAAACAAATGAAAGAAAGGAAGGGTAAAGAAAGGAAAGGAAAGGAAAGAAAGAATGGAAAAGAAAGGAAACTAGGTAAGAGATATGCAGTTAGACAGTTATTTAGGTTAGTAAGTAAAACAGTAAACGTGGTTCAGATGGGAAGGAAGGGATGCCCGTGTGTGTGTGTGTGTGTGTGTGTGTGTGTGTGTGTGTGTGTGTGTGTGTGTGTGTGTGTGTGTGTGCTGTAAATCTTTTTGCATCGCTAAAAATAGCTCGGAAAGGCACCTTAAGCCTCCCAGTGTTCGGCTTGACGAGGCAGGGGATGGGTGGGTGGGTAGGGAGGAAAGAAGGAAGGAAGGGAGGGAGGAAAAAAAAAGGAGGGAAGGAAAGCAAAGGAAAGAGATGGAAAGAAGGAATCAAAAGGAAGGAAGGAGGGATGGAAGGAAGTAAAGAAGGAAGGAACGAAGGAAAAAAGGAAAAGAGAAAAATAAGGGAAAGGAGAAAAAGGAATGGAAAGGAAAAGAAAGGGAAGAAGGATAACGAAGGGAGAGAGGGAAGGTTGGTAGAGGGAGAGTAGAATAGAAAAATTGGAAGAAACGAAAAACAAGCATGAAAAAGTAATACCTTAGAGAGAGAGGGAGGCTGCACAGTCAGATGAAAGGAGGAGGATTAGATTGAGCAAAGACATAACGATAGAGAGAGAGAGAGAGAGAGAGAGAGAGAGATAAGGTGGCGAGGGGTAGCTGGAGCAGTAAGTTGTAAAGGGAGATTAAATATTGATGGGCATAACAAATCAGTGGAAAAGGGTTGGAATAAAGGATAAGAGGGGAGAGGGATTAGTTGAAAGAACACTGATTAATGAAGGAGAAAGGCAGGTAATATATGACGCTTGAATAAAAGATACGGACTTGAAGAAAATGGAGTGTGTGTGAATGTGTGTGTGTGTGTCTGTGAGTATGTATGTGTTTGAGAGTGACAGACAGACAAACGGACAGACAGGTAGAAAATAGACAGGAGCTGGAGATGGTAACGGTATGGTGATGGTGATAGTGATGTGGGTGGGGTGTTGATGGTAATGGTGGTGATGGTGGTGAAGGTGGTGATGGTGGTGGTGGTATTCTCTCATAAATTTTAATGGTGGACTCTTGTTTTTGTTTTTCTCCGTTTAAATTTCATCGCTTTTCTTTTTTTTGTTATCCAGTTAAAATTTATTCGTGAAACCTATTTTCCATTTACTTCGTTTATACTTTCCTCCTTCACCTCCACCTCCTTCTCCTCTTCGTTCCCTTCCTTTCCTTTCATAACTTCTCGTCCCTCTTTCCTTCCCTCCTCTGTTTCCTTCCTTCCTTCCTTCTTCATCTTCCATTCCAGCATCATGAGGTCATTCCCCTTGTTTTCTCTCTCATTATCTTTATCTCCTCTCTCTCCTCTTCCTCCTGCAGCCTCCCTCTCTTCTTCACTATTATCCTCCCTTGCTCCTTTCTTCCTTCCCAGTTCTCCTTTATTCTTTCGTCCTCTCTCCTTCTTCATTCTTTCTCTTAACACTATTTTTCCTTCTATCCCTAATTTCTTTTCTTTTTTGTCTTTTTTTATTTCCTTCTTTTCCTCCTTTCCGCCTCGTCTTCTGCACACACACCTTGCCTCTCTCTCGTCTAGTCCTCCTCCTCCTCCTCCTCCTCCATCCAGTCTTGTCGTCCTCGTGATCTCCCTATGGAGTTGACACTAACTTTTTTTCCTCCTTCCTTCCTTCCTTCATTCCTTCCTCTTTTTTCTTTTCTCCTCCTGAAGAATTTTCCTCGTGTTTTTCCTCCTCCCTTTTTTCTGTCCTCTCTCGCGTTCCTGAGTTCATTCATTTCCTCCTCCTCCTCTTCCTCTTCCTCCTCCTCCTCCTCCTCATCCTCATTTTCTTGATCCTCCTTTTCTTCTTCCTCCTTGTCCAGTTTCGCTTCTCTTTTCATTTTCTCCACCTAACCTGTTTTTTATTACATTTTTCTCGTCTTCTACATTTTCTTCTAAGGTTTCATTCTTTCTTTTTGTGTTTGTGTGTGTGTGTGTGTGTGTGTGTGTGTGTGTGTGTGTGTGTGTGTGTGTGTGTGTGTTTACATTTAATACAGACTGACCTTCAACGCCACAGAGGAACCACCAGAGCCCCCAAAATCGAAGTCTTACCTGAAAAGAGGGAAGGAAGAATCAAAATTAGTATAGAAAAAATATCATGAATCGTAAAAATAAAACTAGTGTGTGTGTGTGTGTGTGTATGTGTGTGTGTGTGTGTGTGTGTGTGTGTGTGTGTGTGTGTGTGTGTGTGTTAAAAATATATATATACACACAAGTAGTACATATATATAGTTCCTGGCATGTCCCTCACAACGACTCCTCGTCCGAAGAGTAAGAGGTTCTGTTGAGTCTCCCCTTCGCCAACTCTCCTCGCCTCTTGCTTCCTCTTGCCTCTTGAAAAAAAAGTTAAAAAAAAGTATCATTCCTAGTACGTCCCCTATTGTTGTTGTTGTTGTTGTTGATGTTGTTTTGCGATGTGAGTTTTCTTGCTTATTTTTGTATTGTTTTACAAGTATCTCCTTTTGTTTATTTTTTTCTACAGTTTACGTCATATATATATTCGTACAATTATATTTTTTTCCCTTTTAATCTCTTTTTTTTCCTCTTCCTCCTCTTCCTCTTCCTTTTCCTCCATTTTATCTTACTCATTTCTTTCTTCCTGTTCCTCCTCCTCCTCATTTTTGTTTTAATTTTCCTACTCCTTTTCTTGGTTCCTTTTCCTCCTCCTCCTCCTCCTCCTCCTCCTCCTCCTCCTCCTCCTCCTCCTCCTCCTCCTCCCTCTTTTATTTCCCCTTTCCCAACTTCTCAATTCTCTCCACATTTTTTCCCCCTTTCTTCCCCTTCCCATTCTTTTCGTCATGCCTCCTCTTCTAACTTTTCAATTGCCTCTCCCTTTTTTTCCTCTTCTCTCCCTTCCCCTTTCTATTTTCATTTATTTCCCCTCCTTTTATTATTCTATTTTCTCCCCATTTTCCCTTCCTCTTTTCTTCCCTTCTTTCTTTCCTTCTTAACTGAACAGCCCTCCCCCTTCTCTCTCTCTCTCTCTCTCTCTCTCTCTCTCTCTCTCTCTCTCTCTCTCTCTCTCTCTCTCCTTTAAGACCAAAACCCGTAAAATATCAGACAGCATTATGAACCTTCTGACAGGAGTGAAGATGGGCGAGAATCCCTTGTTGGCAGTGAAGCGTGATGCGACTAGAGAGAGAGAGAGAGAGAGAGAGAGAGAGAGAGAGAGAGAGAGAGAGAGAGAGAGAGAGGTGGGGTGGTGTGTGTGTGTGTGTGTGTGTGTGTGTGTATGTGTGTTCTCACGTTTTTCAGATACTATAGGAATGAATTAAGGGTGTTTTTTTCTTGTATGCTTCCTGTCTTCGTGTGATGATGTAACGGATGGTTATGGAAGGTCGTTATGATGGTGATAGAGGTGGTGATGGTGGAGGTGGTGATGATGGTAATAGCTATAGGTGGTGGCGGTGCTGGTGGTGATAGTGATGATGCAGGATGGTGATGGTAGTGATGGTGGTGGTGGTGGTGGTGGTGGTGGTGTTATATCCAGTACGTCCCCGTTTTAGTGGTGATGGGAAGATATTAAACTAATCTCATTATTAATATTATCAAGAACTGGACGTTTTTTGTTAACTCGGGGGCTCACATTTTTT
Organism: Eriocheir sinensis; assembly: GCF_024679095.1. Lineage (NCBI taxonomy): Eukaryota > Metazoa > Arthropoda > Malacostraca > Decapoda > Varunidae > Eriocheir > Eriocheir sinensis. The sequence continues at coordinate 4,153,046 of NC_066555.1, read as the reverse complement.
TATTTTTTTTATACCTTGTCGACAAGCGGAAGGGCGAGTGCAGATAGATAGATAGATAGATAGATAGATAGGAAACAATAAAAAATAAAAAAATATAATAAATAGATAAAACATAGAATAAACAAATAAATAGATAATAAACAAAAAAAAAAAAATAAAAATAAATGAATAGATAGATAGATAGATAGATAGGCCTGACTGAAAAAACAATAAAATACAGCAAATAATAGATAAAACATAGAATAAGCAAATAAATAGATAATAAACAAACAACAAAAAATAAAAAAAATACAATAGCTGAATAGATAGATAGATAGATAGATAGATAGATAGGCCTGACTGAAACAAACAATAAAATACAGCAAATAATAGATAAAACATAGAATAAGCAAATAAATAGATAGATAATAAACAAACAACAACAAAAAAATGACAATAGCTGAGTAGATAGATAGATAGATAGATAGATAGATAGGCCTGACTGAAACAAATAATAAAATAAAGCAAATGATAAATAAAACAAAGAATAAGCAAATAAATAAATAGATATAATAGACAATAGACAAACAAAAAAAAAATGACAGTAGCTGAAACAATAAAATAAAACATAATAAATAAGAATATACGAAATAAGAGATAAACAATGTACAAATAATAAACAAATGAAAAAAATAATAATAGGCCTAAATCGACATGTAGTAACAATTTATATACAACCAGTGGATTTAATTATTATCGGGGAATAGATCTAGATTTTTTTTTTTTTCATAACGGCCGCTAAAATTATATGTGGGAGTTCCTCTATAGCAAGACAAAAAGCAAAAAAAAAAAAAAAAAAGTTGTATATTTTTTTCCCCAATAAAGGGCCTCATTAATATTTATTTTTCCCGAATTGCTGGTTGGCCATATTCATATTTCCTGTATTTCTATATTGGAGGCATTTCAGTATTAATTTTTGCAAGGGGGAGGGAGGCGGGGGGGGGCGGGAGGGTAGGGGGGGGTAGGACGCAATGAAGTTGTTTCTGTAAATATACGACTCTTTATATTGATTATCTGCACATTAGCAGCTGTTTTTTTCTGTGTGTGAGTGTGTTTCGTGTTTTACTCTTTCCAACGGTGCTGATTTAATTATACATATACCTTTCTTTTTATAATGTATTCTTATGTGTTTATTAGTATTCATCATATCCACGTCAACTACTGTCATTAATGGGGTTTTTTTATGAGACGCTTTGGTATACGTGTTTTACTATTTATATCGCTGCCGGTTTTGTTGTGTATTTGCCTTTGTTTTAAATCTACTCTTATGTGGATATTCGGTGTTCATCATATGCACGTTAGCTACTGTCCTCTTGTTCTTGGTTGTCCCCTTGTGTTGGTTGTCCTGTTCTTGGTCCTCCTTCGTGTTCTTCTTCTTCTTCGTCTCCTTTTCTCCTGATTCGTTTTCCTCCTTCGTCTTATGTTTCTTTTTTTTTTACTTGTTAACCTTTATTTTTTGGTTGTTCCTTCTTTTCCTCCTTTTTCGTCAACTTTTTCTTTTTCTTTATGTGGGGTTTCTCTTCTGTTTTAAATTTATTCCTGTGTGGTTATTTCATATTTATTATATACATATTCGTACTGTCATTAGTGTATTTTTTTCGGTGAGTTAATTTGTCCTTTCTAATCCACTCTGCGTCACTTTATTTATTTTGTATGTGCCGTTCGTTTAGGTTTTTTTCAAAGCTTATGTGACAATGATAGTTTTATGTGGCTATTCGGATTCATTATATGCACATCAGCGTTCATTAATCTTTCACCATAAGACACAATGTTCTTTCTGCCTCACTCTTTCCAACTTATCTATTATGTATGTGTCATTATTCTGAGTTTTCGACACTGATAGTTTGATGTGATTATTGGTATTCATTAAAAGCAAATTAGTTAGTCATTAGTGTTTATATTCTTCTTCATCAGGCACTTTATCCTTCCCACTGTGTCCCTCCTCTGTACAACACCTTATTTATCATCATGTGTCATTCCTTTAAGCCTCGACAATGATGTTTTAAAGACGATACTTACCTCTCTGTCGCGTTTCCCATTAACATGTTTAGTCGGATTTAAATTAAGCCTCCGCGTCGAGTACTCATTTTGCTTCGAGTTCTGCCGACACGTAATGCGCTTCAGATTCCCTTCACGTTAACATTATTACGTGAAAGCATCGAGGGGAGGGAGAGGATTACTTCTCGTCTGGTGTTGTCGCTGGTAATGCTGTGATGCAATTACTTTCACTTCCATTTGTTTATATTCCAGCATTAGGTCAACAGTGGAGTCATTAATGTTGGTGCACTCAGTTTCATCACCGCGTAGAGGAGTGGGAGTGTATTTTTAGGATTAGTGGTTGTTGTTGTTGATGTTGTTGATGTTAAACTTTTTCGTCTTTTTCTTCTTTCTTCTTCTTCTTCTTCTCTTTCTCTTTCTTTCTTTTTCTTTTTCTTTTTCTTTTTCTTCTTCTTTTTCCTCTTCTTTTTCCTCTTCTTTTTCTTCTTTTTCTTCTTCTTCTTCTTCTTTTTTCTTCTTCTTTTTTTTCTTCTTCTTCTTCTTCTTCTTCTTTTTTCTTCTTCTTTTTCTTCTTCTTCTTCTTCTTCTTCTTGGTATTATTATTATTATTAGTATTAGTATTAGCATTAGTATTACAAGAGACCAATCAGGTAGGGAGCGAGGATTACGAACACTATAAGCCAGCTATTCACCTGCCCCCCAACACCTGAAACGCCGACAAAGAGAAAATGAAAGTAAAATCGAGGAGAGAAGTACAAAGAAGAGGAGATAATACGAGAAGATCACACAAGCGGAGGGACAGAGAGTAATAAATATTCTAAAATCCACAAGTAAACAAAGATTATATATATTTTAATTCCCGCTTGGGTGAACTGCGCTATATTTATCAGAGAGCAGGTCTTTTTTTTTCCACCTTTCTGGGAATAGTGGACGCATTTCCTTTGCAACTTCAGCGTAGTGCAATGTGTTTATTAGAGGGTTTATATTTTCTAATTTTCTGCGACTTTGATCATTTTTATCGACATTTATAGATGCTGGACTTTATCTGGGAAGAGAGATTTAGTCATTGTTTTTGGATCATGAGTGAACAGCTACTTCTTTAAACCATCATTGTCAAGGCTTAAAGGAATGACACATGATGATAAATAAGGTGTTGTACAGGGGAGGGACAAAGAAGGAAGGATAAAGTGCCTGATGAAGAGGAATATAAACACTAATGACTAACTAATTTGCATTTTTTACCAATAATCACATCAAACTTTCACATTAGACGAGCCGGACCGTGTGTTGGGGGAGATCAAGTCTTCAGATTTCTTATGGGAGAACTAATATTGTTTTCTGTTAAGATTATAAAAAAAAATAACTCAAAAATGGCAATGGTTAAACACATATTCATTGGAGAAGACAAAACCGGACAAAAGGAGTAACAGACTGGGAAAGAATTGATTTAAAAAGGCCCAAGGGGAGACTGTGAGTGTAATGTATTTTGAGAGAGTACGGAATCTTACCTAAAAATTGGACGTGAGAAGCAAAGAGCGTAAGCCAATGGAGACGCTTGGGAAAGGCCTAGGTTCTGTGGTGTAATGACAGACTAATGATAATGATGATGATGATGAACTAGTTTTTATAGACACTTAGATAATGAGTTGTTGTGAAGGAGCTAAATGTTTTCTTTTTTTAATATTTTCTGTTGGTCAGCAAATTTTCCTCACCATAGAGTCGGGCTGGACAGTATAGTTTTAACGAGAGGACAGTATTTTTTTTTTTTTTTTTTGTGTGTGTGTGCTCTCTCCTCTTCCTCTTCCTCTCACCCTCCTCCTAGTCCTTCTCCCCTCTTCCACTCTCCCCATACGCTTCCTTCCTCTTCCCTCCTCCCTCCTCTTACTTCCCACCCTCCTAAGCCCTCTCCCCTCTTCCTGCTCTCTCCTCTACCTCTCTCCCTCCTCTCCCCTCTCGCCTTCCCTTTAGTTTTTTTTTTTTTTTTTTTGTGTGTGTGTGTGTGTGTGCTTTTGATGGTGAACGAATTTCCATCAACACTTTGCACAAACTGGCCTGAATGAGTTGAAAAAGGATTAGAACTTGTGTGTTTTATGGCGCTGAACCCCCTCTATCGACACTCAGACGTGGTGGACCGTACTGACTAAAAAAAGGGAAGGTCACTACATTTTTATTTTTACTGTTGTACTAAAAAAAATTATGATCACTTAGAAATAAACGAACGGACTGTATCATGTTAAAGAGGGTAGTTTTCTCCCTTAAAACTACCCACATGCTGTCCTGAAGACCACTCATCAACTCGGACTCTAAAGGAAAACGTCCAAGTGAATCAAGGAGTTCCTGGGGGCAGCATGAGCCAAGAGAAGATGGCGCCACTATAAACACTTGCCTGCGCCATGACGGGCTGGGGCCAACTTCCATCCAATCCCCTCAAGAGAGCCTATAGGCGCAACAGGCGTAGTACACGTAAAAAAAAAATCTATGCTGTTGTTTGCCTGATTATCTTTGTTGATGCTGTTGGTTGATTCATTTTCTCTCGTTGATGCTGTTGGTTGATTCATTTTCTCTCGTTGATGCTGTTGGTTGATTCATTTTCTCTCGTTGATGCTGTTGGTTGATTCATTTTCTCTCGTTGATGCTGTTGGTTGATTCATTTTCTCTCGTTGATGCTGTTGGGTGATTCATTTTCTCTTGTTGATGCTGTTGGTTGATTCATTTTCTCTCGTTGATGCTGTTGGTTGATTCAATTTCTCTCGTTGATGCTGTTGGTTGATTCATTTTCTCTCGTTGATGCTGTTGGTTGATTGGTTTTATTCCCTTTAAATTCTTGCTTAACTCATTTCCATCACCACGGTCATTATTCTCAAACGTCTCGGCACCTCCCTCAGCTCCCCCGTTTCAAAAGCCTCTCGTATAAGTTGTCAGGAATTTTTATGTTATCCCTGTTTTGTGATCCTGATGATAGTTTCACACGACTTCTTCCGCGTCTTGAAAGGGATAATCGCCCATGAAAACCTGGTTAATCATCTCTGTGGCCTTGGAAAATAGTCGTAAAGGGAGCCCGGTAAGTTTAATTAAGAATATTGGTCCAGGCTTGAAAATGTCAAGCTGTATACATTGGGTGTTTGTACTGTGGCGGCGGTGGTGAACATTTTTTTTTTTTTTATCTCCACTTCGTCTGTGTTTGTTGTGACGGCGCGTGTCGAGGTGGGTCCGGGAGGGGTGGGGGAGAGAGGGGGGGGAGAGGGGGGGGCGTTGGGTCTTCAAAAGTGGGCCGTTTGTCAACACTTTATCGCGTCAATTGAGTGGCTTCATAAGAGAGAGAGAGAGAGAGAGAGAGACTTTTTTTGTTTCTTGCTTTTTTTTTCGTCCCTGAAACTTCAACTGTGTGTGTGTGTGTGTGTGTGTGTGTGTGTGTGTGTGTGTGTGTGTGTGTGTGTGTGTGTGTGTGTGTGTGTGTGTGTGTGTGTGTGTGTGTGTGTGTGTGTGTGTGTGTGTGTGTGTGTGTGTGTGTGTGTGTGCTTCAACATTGTGCTTTCTTCTATCTCCTTTTTACCCCTTATCGTCCTTCCTTCTTCCTTCCTTTCATCTTTAGCCTTTCTCTCATTACCTCCTTCCACCACTTTCACACCATTTCTTTTCTCCTTCCTTCCTTCCTTTCTTCCCTTCATCCTTCTTACACTTCTCTTAACCCTCCTTACTTCCTTTCCTCCATTCTTCTTTCTCTCCCTTCTCTTCCTTGCCACTCTCCCTCCATTCCTTCCTCCCGTACATTCCCTTAATAACATTCTCACCTTTCCTTCCCTCCTTCCTTCCTCCTCCTCCCTCTCTCCCTCTTCTTAACCCCTCTCCCCCTAATCCTTCCTCCCTCTCCCCCTCCTCCATCCTCTCCCGACTCTCCCTCCCTCCTTCTCCCTTCTCTCCCTCCCTTTGGCCTCTGGGTGAAAATTTTTATCGAAAACAATAAAACCTCTGAATGTATATATGTCGCAAGTCTGGCGGCGCGGCGGCCCAGGAGATACGAGGCCATAAACAAGAGAGAGAGAGAGAGAGAGAGAGAGAGAGAGAGAGAGAGAGAGAGAGAGGCTACGAAAACAGAACCCCGAGGCATTAACACCTAACTCAGTCGCCAGTCGCCCTCTCTCTCTCTCCCCCTCCCCCTCTTTTCCCCCTCCCTCCTCTCCCTCCTCCCTACCCTACCAACCCCCACCAGAAACGCTACCATTTAACTGTTACCCTCCCCCTGCCCCTATCCTCCCTCTTTTTCCTCTCCCCTCCTCTCCCTTTCCTCCCCTCCCACTTCCTTCCTTTCTCCCTGTCTCCCAGTGCCACTAAATGCTCTTACTTAACTTGACTCGCCCGTCTCCTGACTCCCTCTCTTTTCCAGCCGTGTTTGCGAGTCTTGGTATTGTTGTCATGTGTGTGTTTGGGGGTGGGGGGGGTGGGGGGGAGTGTTAATGAAGAGTTTAATTGATGTTTGTCTGTTTGTGTCTACTCGCTTGTCCGGGTCTGTCTTTTAAAGGGGAGGAAAGGAAGGGAAGAAATGGGATGAGTTATGGGAAGGGAAGGCATAGTAAAGCATGGGACGAAATTGGAATTGCAAGTGGAAGGAATGAAAGGAAGAGTGGAGGAGGAACCCGGGAGGAGGGATGGTGGGGAGGGGAAGGAAAGGAGGTATAGGAACTGGTTGGAATAATTTGATGGTTGTTTATCTGTTCGCCTGTTTGTCTGTGCTCATTCTGACTCGCCTTTCCTTATAGCAACACATTTCTCCTGTGACTTGTTGATCATGCATATCTACGTTTACAGCGACACGTGGTCACTGATTATCAGGAAAAGAAGCGAAAGGTATGGGGTTGGGGGAAGGGGTCGAGCAGCTTCACGATTAGCGATACGTGTTCATTTAATATTGGGATTTATTATTAGGATTTATTAGGATTTATTATTAGCGATACGTGTTCATTTATTATTAGGAAAAGGAGCGAAAGGTGTGGGATTGGTGAGAGTGTTCGAGCAGCTTCACGAGTCGCTTAAACGATTCGCTACGGGACTCGAACACACTCGTCAGCAGCTCTTCTCTCTCACGGCAGACTGCATTATTGTTCTTTATCATTTACCTGAAGCTTAAGAAACGGTCTAACGTATACTAGCATGTGTAGATAGTGGTAGGTATCATGACTTAAAGGATTGAAAGAATAGGTGTTGGGGTGGAAGCGAGAGGAGGAAATAAGGAAAACGTTATGCAATAGAAGTTATAAATTTATGAGGAATAGAAATATAAAAAAAAAAGGTGATTGGGTGGTTAATATCAATGATCGGTAATTAAATAGTTGAAAAAGACAAGCTTCGAACGAGCGGTCAGCGGGTAACAGCACTCAGCCTTGCCTCGCCCCGCCTCCCATGACGTCACAACTCCCGCGCCTGCGCACACCAACACGCGACGCCTGACAGTCACGTTGATGTCTCCATTGACTTATTCATTACTTTCCTTTCAATAATAACCTTAATCGTTTTTTTTTTAAGCCTGTATTATTCTAGTCAATATTAGTTCATCAATTTGTACGATTTTCTTTTTATCTAACTTCCCGGAGCGCTCACCACCTTGACACAATAATTACGACAGTTAACCCTTAGAATCGGAGTTTTTCTATTATTTCAAAGGACGAGTCACCCTACCATAATGTCCTCGCTGTCCCTTCCCCGAGTCCCTGGCCGTCAGTGATCAGTCCGGCGTGGCGCGAGGGTGTTAGTGTGTCAGTGTTTGTGTTTGTCCTCGGCGGTAAACTGTGACCAGGGCCGGAGTGGTGGTGTCGAGGTCAGGTGAGCCAATCAATTAAGTGTCATGAAATACCCGTTACCTTGACGACCTGTTTGGTGGGATGCAATTTGTGAAGCTTAGCGCTCGGCCGTTCCAGGAAGCGTTAAGGTGAAAGGTCCCCCAACTCTATACTGTAGCCCGGGTAGGGAGTGGATCATCCGCTCTGCTCGGCGTTGACAAGGGTTTTGAATGTGTTTGTATCATTTAATATATACGGTTAGGATTTACAGAGGCAGGCGGGATCAAGGGTATCATATGAAAGTTGAGGTATATATAGATTTAATGTAGCATACTAGTAGGGAATAAAAATCAAAGTATCACAAATGTTTCAGATGTCATTCATAATTATCGTTATCAAAAAAAGATATATAGATTTTTCAGTTGTCTGGAAGAGATTATTATAAACATCAAGGTATCATAAGAATTCAGGTATATAAAGATTTAACGTAGCATACTAGTAGGGCATAAAAATCAAGATGTCACAAATGTTTCAGATGTCATATTTTTAGGGTATCATAGTTATCAAGTTATCAAAAAGTAAGATATAAAGATATTTCAGTTGTATAGATTATTATAAACATCAAGGTATCATAAGAAGCAAGGTGAATGTATATATAAGAATTAAAGTATATAAAAATTAAGAGGAAATTTGCTTTAAAAAATTATATAAAAAGGTAAAGTGTAAAGAGCAAACTATGTAATGGTCTGCTTAAACTCTTTTCCTATTTCCTCTCTACTAAGACTTGACCACTTTAAAGAGGGAAGGAGCATATAGACACTTCACTAACTAAGGGTATCAGGGCACTTCTCCTCCCGAAATTGACCTCTCTTTCGGCCACCTCTTTTTATTTATTTATTTATTTTTTTTTTTTTTTTGTAGGAGCAGCGAGTAGCAGGCTTTTTTTATTATTGTTTTCTTTTTTGTGCCCTTGAGCTGTCTCCTTTGTTGTAAAAAAAAAACTAACCTAAATTAGTAGCTTTGGGGGCTTCCCTTTATTTTCAGGAGTTGGGGTTTGAGGACGAATTCAATATTATCTATTTTTTCGTCCATTCAACCTTTGTGTTTTGTCCTCCCACCGTTGCCTTCATGTTCCTCTTATTTAACTGTTGAGTCTGCGGTTCGTTAACTTGTTCAGTGCTTGTTAACATGTTCAATTTATCTTTCGTGGGAGTATGTGTTTCTGTTTACCTATTTATGTATGTATATTTGTGTTGCGCTGGTGTTGGAAGTGTTGCTCTCGTGTCAAGATGGTAGTGGTGGTTGGGGTGATGGTAGTGGTGGTGGTGGGGATGGTGGCGGTGCAGGTGGTGGTGGTGGTGGTGGTTGGGATGATGGTGGTGGTAATGGTGGTGGTAGTGGTGGTGTTTTTTGGGAAACTAGATAATTATAGTGCTTATCATTGTAATTATGTCATCATTTTAGTGCTCATGTGTGTGTGTGTGTGTGTGTGTGTGTGTGTGTGTGTGTGTGTGTGTGTGTGTGATTGGGTGTGCGGGAATAAGTTAAACGAAAAAAGTATAACACACACACACACACACACACACACACACACACACACACACACACACACACACACACACACACACACACACACACTCTCTCTCTCTCTCTCTCTCTCTCTCTCTCTCTCTCTCTCTCTCTCTCTCTCTCTCTCTCTCTCTCTCTCTCTCTCTCTCTCTCTCTCTCTCTCTCTCTCTCTCTCTCCAGGGGGCTCGGTGTTAGCAATTTTCACCTTTATTTCCTGGGGGCTCTCGCAATGAACTCGCCAAATAAAAGGGCAAGCAGGTGCGTGAGTCCATATTGCTTGCACCTGGAAATTAATGTGTGTGTTTTTTTATTACTCCGGCTCAGTTTGTTTTTACTTTTACTCGGAATATGAGGAGAATAGGGTAATTGAGTACGAGGAGGAGGGGAAGGGGGGTAGGAAGTGTAGAGATGGAGGAAAAGGAGAGGGAAGAGGTAAAGAGACGAGAGGAGAGGAAGATGGAAGACGAGAGAAAAGGAAAGGAGAGAACAGACTTGAAGAGAACAGATTTTAGGAGAGAGGGAGAGAGGAAAGGAAAAGAAATGGGTTACAAATGAGAGTAGAGGAAATCAGGAAATAAAAGAGGAAAAAAGGAGGAGAAGGCATAGCAGAGATAAAGAGTAAAGGAAAAGGGAGAAATATAAGAATGGGAGAGAGAAGAAGGGAGGAGAGGAATAAGAGGAGAAGGAAGTGAGGGAGTTAGCTGTAGAAGAGAGAGAATGAGAGGAGGGGAGAGGAGAGAATAGGAGAAGAGGAAAGAAGAAAATATAAGAAAAGAATGAAAGGGAAGTGTAGGGGAAAAGGAGAAAAAGAAAAGACAAAGAAGAAAGAAAAGAAAGATAGGAAATTAGAATAGGACGAAGAAGAGGAAAGAGGAGAGGAATAAAAGGAGGAGGAGGAGGAGGAGTCAGTGTAGAGGAGAGGATAAGAAAGGTAAATTTGCAGAGGAGGGGAGAGGAAAGCAGAAGAGGAGAGAGGGAAGGAGAAAAGGAAAGGATAGGAAAAGAGAAAAGAGAAAGGAAAGGAGGAAAGAGGAGAGCAGAAGAGGAAAGGTGAGAGGAAAAGAGGAAAAAGAGGAAGAGAATAGAGAGTAAAGGAGATAAGAATGGAATAAAGGAGAGGAAAAGTAGTAAGAAAAAAAGGAGGAATGAAGAGAAAATAAAAAAAGAGGAAGAAGGGTCATTGTCAGAAAGGAAACCAATGCGTGAGAAAGTTATGTTTAGAAAGGACGGACAAGGAGAAGGGAAGAAGAGATAAGAAGAGGGGAAAAAAGAGGGGAGTCTAGTTGTAAAGTTGACGATGAGAGGAGGTGCGAAGGTGTGTTTAGAAGGGATAGATAGGGAAGAGGGGTGAGGACTAAAGAGGGAGGGGGACTTGATTAGAGTGAAGTGCCTCCTGCCAGCCTCCCTTTCTTTCCCTCCCTTCATTGTATTATTTCTCTCTCTCTCTCTCTCTCTCTCTCTCTCTCTCTCTCTCTCTCTCATACCATATTTTCTTATTTCCTCTTTTCTTCATCGTTTTCCCCTAATATTTTTTTCATCTTTTATATTTTCCATCTTTTTCTCTGCTCTCCTTTTCTTCAAACTTTTTACTTTTCCAATTTTCCTTTTATTTCCCTGTTTTCATTGTTTCCCTTCTTTCGTGTTATTTATTTCATCATTTTATCTTCTTTTTCTCTCTCTCTCTTTACTCTCTCCTTTTACTCAGACTTTACTTGCCTTATTTTCCTCTCATTTCCTCTTCATTTCAGCGTTCTTTTCCCCTTTATTTCATCTTCGTATTTCTCCCTTTTACCTTCTCTCTTACTCGCTGTCTTCTCTTCCTCGTTCATTATTTCCTTCCTTCCTTTCTATTACTCCTCTTTTTATTCCTATTATTCTCTATTTTCTCTTTCCTCACCTCTTTCCCTTCCTGACGTTTGCTCTTTCCTCAATCAATATAACCTCACTTCCTCCTCCTCCTCCTCCTCCTGCTCCTCCTTCCTACCCTCTCTTCTGGTTTGATGCTTCGTTTCCTCACCAACAGCAGCGTCATTACCTTCCTTAATTGTCGCTTATGAGGAGTTTTGCATCGCTCTACTGCCGTCGTGTGGCCAAACTACTGCCTCGTGTGTGTTTGTGTGTGTGTGTGTGTGTGTGTGTGTGTGTGTGTGTGTGTGTGTGTGTGGTGGAATGAGAAGAAGGTGCTTTGGTAGTAACTGTGTGATAACGAGAGAGAGAGAGAGAGAGAGAGAGAGAGATGGCAGTGTGTGTGTGTGTGTCTCTCTCTCTCTCTCTCTCTCTCGTGATGACAATGCTGCACGTCACATTAACGCGTCCCCAATTACGTTCACGCCACGTCCGAGTCATGTTTACCTGCAGAGTGTGTGTGTACGAGTCGTGTCCGCAGGTAATAGTACTCGTAATTGACGTGTCCACCTGGCTGTACTGTATTCATATGGTCATTTCTCTCTCTCTCTCTCTCTCTCGTTTTTAATTGAAAGGTGTAATCTGAGTTGCACGCGTAATAGATTTATAAGAGACAGCAACGGAAGGACGGTTAAGAATAGCTAACAAAAGGTCGTCTTACCGTTTTAATTTTGATAGTATTTTTTCATTACTTTGTTGTCTTTTGTAGGAGCTGTAATTACTTAGCGGAGGGACACTTTATTATCTACTTTTTCGCAGTCTGCCTTCTCTTACCGTAAAAGAAAATGGCGTTATGAGATCGGTTGAGCATAACGTTAAAATAATGCTGAGAAAAGATATCGCGAAATGACATAAAAAATAACATTAAATAATACAAGACAATTTATTATTTGTTATTTATTTTTTCGTAGTCTGCCATATCTTAACCGTAAAAGAAAATGGCGTTATGAGATCGGTAGAGCATAACGATATAATAATTCTGAGAAAAGATATCGTGAAATGACATACAAAATAACATTAAATAATACAAGACATAATCAACAACAAAAAAATATAAATAGCAAAAATAATTGGTAAATCTTTTCTGCCTCCGCTTGAATCTCGCTTCAAGACCATTTGGACCCCTAATTATTTTCTCCTTAAATCCTCAAGTTTCGTGAATGTCAAAGAAATGTTTATGAAGACACTGTGGAGACGCGACGCGGAGGCAAAATATTCTTCACTTCCTGTACCGCCCAAGTCCTTCTAATTAAAGTGCGCGCCATTGTTTTGTCATAATGGGCCTCCAGAGTCTTTGAAATACGCTTTTTTTTTTTTTTTCGTCTTCAAATGCGTCTGAATGTGCGTGGCGGCGTTAATTTTTCTGCATCACAGGCTCGCGGAGGGGATGGCAGGTGGGGCGGGGCAGGGCGGGGCGGGGCTGGCTGCTCGTCGCTCACCTGTGGTCCGCTGAGCCAGGTGCCGCGGGCGAGGCTCAGACCGGACGCAGCTTCTTGATGCGTTTACCTGTGTGGCTGAGGAGAAAGTAGTAACAGGTAAAGATAAAGGTGAAACTGCGCATTGCCTCGGTGCTTATCTTCGCCACAGTGTCCCTTTACTTACTTGAGGGTTTGTAAATATGATGAAGGTAGTTAGCGAGCTGCAAAGTGGGATTTTACTGGTTTAAATTAGGAGAACGAAGTGATATGTGAAGGTTAAGCTGGCCTCGGTGGTCAGTCAATCTATCAATCTTCATGTCTCTGTCTGCATATGTTTATCTCTCTAGTTACTTGTCTATGTTATCGTATATATTTATCTGTATGTGTATGTCTGTCTCTCTGTCTGTCTCTTTATCTGTAGTATATATTTTAACTCTCTTTTATCTGTCTTGCACTGTTCTATTCCTATGCTGCTGGAATTGCAATTTGTGATAGTTTTTTGACGAGCTGTAAAGGATCGTCTAGTTGAGTATATTGATTTGAATTGGGGGAAAGTGGCGACATGTAAAGATAATGCTGCTGCGCGTGGCCTTGGTGTTCATCTCCGTCGCTGTGGCCTTTGAGTAACGTGGAGTGTTTGTGCATTTTGTGATAGTGGTTTTGACGAGCTGTAAAGGATCGTCTAGTTGAGTATATTGATTTGAATTGGGGGAAAGTGGCGACATGCAAAGATAATGCTGCTGCGCGTGGCCTTGGTGTTCATCTCCGTCTCTGTGGCCCTTGAGTAACGTGGAGTGTGTGTGCATTTTGTGATACTGGTTTTGACGAGCAGTAAAGGATCATAGAGTTATATTTGGGTTGAACAATCTCTGCTGGACGAACGCGTTGTAGTTGTTTAATACTTTCATAGCAGACGGAGTAACAAAAACTTGTCATACGCAATCCTAAATTTATTCTCAAGGCAACAAGTCACTTCGTCCTTGACCTTAACAGCCACCTCCTCGACCTCCACAACCTCCTCCTCGACTTTTACTGCCTCATCCTCGGCCTCCATGACCTCACCACCGACCTCCTCAACCTAACTCTCGACCTCCACAACCTCATTCTCGGTCTGTCCAACCTCATTTTCTACCTCCTCAACCTCATCTTTGACCTCTAAAACCTTCTGCTCGACCTCCTCAACCCCTACGACCTCTTCGTCAACCTTATGCTAACACACACACACACACACACACACACACACACACACACACACACACACACACACACACACACACACACACACAGTTTGGTCTATCCGTATCTAACTTTGTGACTGCGACCATTCCTTTAGTACTCAAACATACCTTTATTTCATACGTTATTCTCGTAATGAAGAGAACAAGAATAAATTTACCTACATATAAAAAAAAGATCGGTTTAATTAAGGATATTTTTACCACCCACTCACCGCTGACGACCAAACGCGGACCGCCGAAATGAATACAAATGACTACGCACCATCGACATTAAAAAACAAACACAAACACAGTACAAACGACGACCGGACCGGTGGACCAAGCGAGCGAGTGTTTGTCCTCAGTATTCCGGGTCAGCGAGGATGGGAGGCGAACCCCGTGACCCGCCTGCCTTTGTCGAGGGTACAGCCGCTCCCCCATCACAACGCCAAGCGCTCTTCAAGCCACTTTTACCACGCCGCGCGCTCACACTCACGCACGCTCGCTTGCATCACTTTATATTTGACAGTAAAGTTAAAATTGCCGGAGAGAGAGAGAGAGAGAGAGAGAGAGAGAGTAATATAAGGGAAAATGAAATGTATAATGCTTACCTTTGTATATAAGCAAGCAGGCCAGATGCACCCAGCCAGGTAACTTCACCTTACCTCACCTCCACCACCACCACCTCCACCTCCACCTCCACCGGCCTCATCACCTCGGCTAAGCGGCCCATACACATAAAGGCAAGACACTAATACCCCCTTGAGCGCCGCCTTATCCCAGCCCATTTTCCCTGTGTGTTTAGCGTTGACATTTCTTTCTCGCTCCCTCCTCGTGCCTGGCGGTTCCCTCATCCTTCCCTCTTCTCCCTCATTCGTCTAGTGTCTCCCTTATCCATCCTCCGCCTCTCTCCTCCCTGCCACGTCTCCCTCATCCCTCTAGTGCCTCCCTCACACCTCCCACGTCTCCCTCATCCCTCCTTTGCCACCCTTCTCCCTCCCTCACTCTCTCGTTTGCGGGCGAGTGATTGCATTAAGTGGCCGTGAGACGCAGCGCGGAGACCTTGGCACGCCCCCTGGCTACTTAGTGGACAGGTAAACGGTGCTCAGGTGGACAAAAAGAGGGCAGGTAAGATAGAAGGGCCGGTGAAAGAGCGTGTGCCAGAATTAGGTGCCGAGGAAAGTTGTATCACCAGAGTTCGGAGGAGGAGGGCGGCGAGGAGGAGGAGAAGGAGGATTAGTAAGAGTAGTTTAAACGGATCGGGATCTTAAAGAGGTGAAGTTATGCAGGTAGAAAGTGACAAGTTGAATTAGTTATGTTAGCGAGGAATAATTTAGTAGCAAGAAGTAGAGGAGTAAGAGGAGGAGGAGAAAGATAAGTTGAATTAGTTATGTTAGCGAGGAATGATTTTGTAGCAAGTTAGGAAGTAGAGGAATAAGAGGAGGAGGAGGAGGAGAAAGAAGACTAGTAGCAACATCCCTATTTAAGATCATACCACTTAATGCTTTTTCCTCCCTTAATGCACTCTTATCTTTCTTTTATCTTCCCTTCTTATCTCTCCATCCCTATTTTAAATCATACCACTTAATGCTTTTCCCTCCATTACATCAGTCTTACCTCTCTTTTATCTTCCCTTCTTATCTCTCCCATCCCGTCAAATCTCCTCTCATCTCCCATACGCACCCCTTATATCGTACCACTTATCTTGTATTAGCTCTATTGTTGCTTACCTCTATTGTTCTGAACACTCCGCTCATCCGTTTAGTCCCCTCCCGTCCCCATAGCTGTGCATCGACCTCTCTCTCTCCCTCTCCCAAACAATACCGTTCTTTCTCTTCTTTCTTCTCATCTCCTGCACACACACGGCATCGCCCACACAGCATCCCCCACTCAGTATCCCCCACACAGCATCTCCCACTCAGCATCCCCTACGCAGCATCCTCCACTCATCCCCCACTCAGCATCCCCCACTCAACATCCCCCACTCAGCATCACCTCATCCAACCTTTCTCATTAC
Source organism: Eriocheir sinensis (assembly GCF_024679095.1). NCBI lineage: Eukaryota > Metazoa > Arthropoda > Malacostraca > Decapoda > Varunidae > Eriocheir > Eriocheir sinensis. The sequence continues at coordinate 4,137,109 of NC_066555.1, read as the reverse complement.
CTCAGACATATCAACTACTCTCCTCCTCATTTAATCCACAGTCTTACTCCTTTCCCTTTATGACATACCTATATTTTAAGCTTCGTCCCAGATTTTTCAGATGCTTTCGGCTTTCACAGCAAATATATCAGGACCCCTCTCCTTCCGAAATTGACCTCTCTTTCGGCCACCTCTTTGGATTCTTTTTAGGAGCAGCGAGTAGCGGGCTTTTTTTTTATTATTGTTTCCTTTTTTTGTGCCCTTGATATGTCTCCTTTGTTGTAAAAAAAACATATCCAAAAGCCACAAAAGTGATTAGTTAGATTCTCATGACTGTTTTTCACTTTCATGGTGTAGAAGCTTTGTCAAACTATCACTAGGCTCATAACATCACCCATGGAAATACCCACAGCAACCTTTACGGAAGCCTTAGCAAATATGAGTGTTTTTAGACATTTCCGCTCCTACATCAACTATTTCCAAAGGTCGATAAGGAGATTAATCGGGTTCTAATGAGTATTTGTTTAGGTTCACGGTGCAGAAGAAGGGTCAGACTACCACCAGGGCCATACATCAACCCCACGAAAGCTCCAGAAATCCCACGAAAGCCCTGTCAAATACGTGTACTTGAGCGCCTTCGTATCCCAACCCTTCTCACGTCTAACTCTCCTTCCCCACCACTCTTCCCCTCTCGTTCCGTCTCATTACCAAACCCACGCCTCTCAAAACCACCCAACCCGCCCTCGCCGCCACCCTGAGTTTCCCGGTCCTTTGCCTCGCTTTTTCCCGGACGTAACAGGAGTAGGAGCAAAGGGAAGGAAAAAAACTGTGTGAGGAAAAAGACGCAGGAGAAGGAGTTAAAGGAGGAGGAAAAAATGGAGGAGAAGGAAAGATTTGTGACGTGTGTTGGTGTGTGTGGACTTTTTCTCTCTCTCTCTCTCTCTCTCTCTCTCTCTCTCTCTCTCTCTCTCTCTCTCTCTCTCTCTCTCTCTCTCTCTCTCTCTCTCTCTCTCTCTCTCTCTCTGTCTCTCTCTCTCTCTCTCTCTCTCTCTCTCTCTCTCTCTCTCTCTCTCTCTCTCTCTCTCTCTCTCTCTCTCTCTCTCCGACCTTCAGATCTACTCCGTTCTCCACCTCCTCTATATTCTCCTTTCTCGTCTATCTTCCCCTTCATCATCCATCACCATCCTCTACCTACACTATCTCTATCTTATCATCCTTCATCTTCATCACCATCGTTCTCTTTTACCATCAACATCGCTTTTTCCCTTCACCTCCTTCATCTCCGCCTTCACCAACACTGCTGTCTCCATCTTCTCTTACACTACCATCATCACCATCTCCTTTCTCCTCCAGTTCACCTCCAGAGTCCCTATCACCTTTTCCTCCACCATACACCACCTTCCTCCTCTTCCATCATCACTATCTCCACCTCCTTCTCCATCTTCATCACCATCCTCCTCCACCACTTTCACTATCTCCACTTCTTCACAATCCACCACCATCCTCTAACTCCACTTTCACTACCACTTTCTCCATCACCACGTCGCCTTCATCACCACCTCATCACCACCACATGCTCTGTTCATTACCATCAACACCTCTTTAACTCATCAACACGGCTATCTCCTCTTCCATCATCACCACCACCACCACCACCACCACCACCTGCTTGCCTGCCAACAGCTTCACTTCCCCCCTGTCAATCAAAGCGTAAAGAGCCCTAATGATTCCTGCCTCGCCTCTGACTCTTTCCACGAACTGCCAGCGAGAGATCTTAACCCTCCTTCCCTCCTTCCTTCCTTCCTTCCTGCCCGTTCCCCCAAACCCCGCTCTCCTTCCGCTGCCCTCCCCCGCCCGACCGCCCACTCCTTCCCAGATTCTTGCTGCTTCTTCTTCCTCTCCGTCCTCCTTCTCCTCCTCCTTCTTCTTCTTGTCTTCCTCCTCTTTAGCTCTCCTTCCTTTCTTCCCTCCTTCCTGTCTGTCCTCCTTCACCCATCTCTTCATATAGACGCCCAGATACTTGTTTCTTCTTCCTTTCGTTTCCTTACTTCCTCCTTCTCTTCCTCCTTCTTCGTCTTGTCTTCCTCCTCTTTAGCTCTCCTTCCTTTCTTCCCTCCTTCCTCCATCTCTTGATATAGACTCCCAGATACTTGCTTCTTCTTCTTCCTCTCGTTTCTTCACTTCCTCCTCCTCCTCCTCCTTAGCCTTTCTTCCTGTCCTCCTTCCTGCCCTCCCGTCCTCCGCCTACTCCTCCTCACCTCTTCTTCCTCTCCTCCTCCTCCTCCTCCTCCTCCTCCCCACTTCATAAAGGCGGCTAAACGTAAGGATCCTCTCAAGACTGATTTTAATATATATCAGAAGCAATTTTTTTCTTTTTTTGGCGTTTTTTTTTCACGTTCTTTTTTTTGAGATGGTGAAAAGGCAAAAAAACTGTATAGCCAACTTCATCGGGTCTTTCCTTTACTTGTTCATCTTTACCTCCCTTCTCTTTTAGTTTTTTTTTTTTTTTTTTGCATCTACCTTTTCATTGTTCATCTCTCCCTCTCTCCCTTTTATTTTTTTTCCCATGTCACGGCATTTTGTTTTTCTTTTTCGTTTACTCTTCTGAGGGAGTGAAAGGTGTGTGGTGGGTAGGGGAGGGTAGGGGAGGGAAGGGAAGGGGGTGGAAGGTGTGCAAGGTAAGGCAGGGCAAGGTAGGGTAGAGTAGGGTAGGTAGGGTAGGGGCGGTAGGGTAGGGTAGGGTAGGTAGGGTAGAGAAGGGTAGGTAGGGTAGAGAAGGGAAGGTAGGGTAGAGTAGGTAGGGTAAGGAAGGGTAGGTAGGGTAGGGCAGGGTAGAGTAGGGTAGGGCAGGTAGGGTAGCGTAGGGTAGATGAGGCAGCAAAAAAAAAAAACGAAAAAATGCGACCCCCTTCGGAATAGCCAAACCATTTCCATTATTGGTTTTGCGTTAACACCCGCCCACGCCAGCCAGCGAGTGTTTTGTTGTAGTTTTGAGTGAGGGAGTGAGTGAGTGAGGGAGGGAGGGAGTGGGTGGCTGCCTCGTCTCTCTCTCTCTCTCCCTTTTACGGCAGCAGACCATTACGGTAACAACAGTCGATCATAACTAAAGCCTTGGCGCGAGAGGAAGCGTGGGAGGGAGGGAGCGAGGGAGTAAAGGGCTGGACTGCTTTCGGTAGGGCGCGCAACTTAAGTCCATTCTAAATAAATCCGTTTCCCGCTCGCTCGCTCGCCCCCTACAGTACACCATCAAGGAGAAAACAGTCGATCATGGGTATAACTTTTTGACCTTAAAGCCCCGTTCACACTGTTTCGACTCTGGGCCACGACAACCCAGTGATTCGAGGTGTATGAGGTCTTAGGTGTGAAATGTTGATGTGAAAGAGTCGCACATGGTCGGAAAGAGGTCTTGAAACGATCGCTGGATGTTGATTTGGCACAGTGTGAAGGGGGCATAAAGTCGCAGGGTTGTCGTGGCCCAGAGTTGGCACAATGTGAACGGGGCTTTTAAGGGATGAATAAAAGAAGCGATGGAGAGTAAATGGGTGGATGGGTGTGTTCAAAGGCCGCCTCCATAAATTGTTTTCCGCTCTTTTCAGCACCACGAGGAGAAAAATCGATCATAACCAAACCTTTGTCAATGGAAAATAGGAAAAAAAAGAAAGCGAGTGAGAGTATATGAGTGGATGAGTGTGTGCAGTAGTATTGTTTTTGTTATTCTGTTGTTGTTTATGGTGGTGGTTGTGGTGCCGTTGTTGGTTTTGGTAGTAGATAGAGGTGGTAGACAAAGATGTAATGGTGCTTCAGAAAGGGATAAAAAGAATAAAAGTATGAAAGAGTGAGATAACAGACGAATATAACCAAATCTTTGCCTTCTACAGAAAATAATGGAAGGAGTGAATGTGTGTGAGTGAAATGCCTATAAATAACATCTCCAAACAGCCTCCATATCGTTTCCTTCCGCCCCGTCTCGTTTCAGCTCTCGGCAGCACAGCAAGATAAGGGCAAGTTAGGGGTGGGCGTACTCAGCCTTTCTCCACCTTGATAATAAAGTGAAAGGAGAGGAAAGGAGTGGGCGTGAGCGTTCGGTTGTTTATAATTATGTAACGGCTCAGAATAGTCGCTACCCGTTCGTTAATATTATCCCTGAACCTTTCTCTACCCCGATAAAAAAAAGTGAAAGGAGAGGAAAGGAGCGGGTGTGGGCGGGTGGTTGTTTATATGTAACCTTTCAGAGTAGTTCCATTTCAGTCCCTCCCGCTCCGTCGCATTTCACCTCAAAAACACAGTTAGGTGAGGCAAAGAGGGGGTAGGTACGATATGGGGAGATATGGGCAACGGAGCGAAGAAAAGCTGTTATGGAAAGCAGCGAAAACAGTGCGTCAAGGGGAAACAACAACAGAAGGAAACAAAAAACAACGATAATGGGGCTAAGGAACCAAAAAAAAAAAAACGAAAAAAAGGTCATAGGCAGTTGCATAAAGAAAATAATAAAAAAAGGCGATTGGGAACAGAAGGCTGAAAAAAAAAACATATCAGAAAATAGCAAAGAAAATGATAAACTATATACACCTAAAAAAAAAAAAAAAAATACCAGCAGCAATAAACAGAAAAAAAACAAAGGAAAATAAGAGTAAAAAAACAATATCCTAGGAAGCCAAAGATAAACAGAAGGAGGAGAAGGAGAAGAAGAGGTAGACGAAGAAGAAGGAAGAGGAAGGAAAGAGAGAATAAAGAAGAGGAGAAGGAGAGCGTGTCGGTGCATATCGTTGGGTCAGGTTAGCATAATGGCTTCTGCTACACCGAATTTCAAACGCTGTTGACTCGCTGCGACTGTCAAACACACGCATTAGACCACTACCACCCACCCCCAACGCCTTCCCCTTCCCCACAACCTATTTCCCACCCCAACGGCTCCCCTATCACCCTTCCCTTCGCCCCAGTGCCTCCTCCCCACCCCTTCCCCAACCCATAACCTCTCTACCTCACCCTTTCCCCATCCACTTCTGCTTTTCTCTATCCCTCTCTTCCCTCACCCATTCCCCACCCCCAACGTCTCACCTCGACTCTTTCCCCATCCCCAGCTCCTTTTTCTACCCCCCTCTCTTCCCATGCATTCCCACCTCCCCACCATCTCCCTAACCACTGGCTGCCTCTCCCTAACCTATTTTCCTCCCTCGCCCTTTTCCTTTCCCAATTTTTTCCCCAACTGGCTTTTTTCCCCTCTTCCCTCTTTTGTTCCCTCCCCCTTCCCTAGCCTTCTTTCCCTTCCTTTTTTCCCCCATCATGCTTCTCTTCTTATACCCCCTTCCTTTTTCCCCTTCTCCATTTATCACCTGCAAACCCCTTCTCTTCCCTTCACCCCCCTCTAAACTTCTTTCCCTTCCCTTTTTATTTTTTCCCCATCTCCCTTCTCTTCTAATACCCCTTTCTCAACAGCCATTTCCTTCCTCCATTTGTCATTCCTAATCCCTTTCTCTTTCCCTTCTCCTTCGACACAATATCCCTTCCCCTTTCTCTTCCCCACCTCCTCCTCTTCTTCCTCCTCTCCTCCTCCTCCCAGACTGCCTTTCTATCAATTGTTTTTCCTCCTCGTCAGCTGAGTTTCTATTCCTTCTTTGTCTTCCCCATTATCTTGTCTTCCCTTCCCCTACATCCATCATTCTTTCCCTTCCCTTTTTATTTTCCCATCACCCTTTTTTTATACCCTCACCTCAAAAGCCATTTCTCTCCTCTGTCATTCTCAATCTATTTCTCTTTCCCTCACCTCCTTCCGACCATCCTTCCCTTCATTTTCTCTTCCTCACCTCCTCTTCTTCTTCCTCCTCTCCTCCTCCTCCTCCCAGGCCGCCCTTATATCAATCTTTTTTTTTTCCTCCTCGTCAGCTGATTTTCTATTCCTTCTTTCTCCTCCCTATTATCTTGTCTTCCCTTCCTCTACATCCATCCTTCTTTCCCTTCCCTTTTTATTTTCCCATCACTTTTTTTTATACCCTCAACCCAACAGCCTTTCCTTTCTTCCATTTGTCAACCCCAATCCTTTTTTCTATCCCTCACCTCCTTTCGACCTCCTTTTCTCTTTCCCCGCCTCCTCTTCTTGTTCCATCTCATCCTCCTTAATCGCTTTTCTCTTAACTCTTTTTCCTGATCCCCGTCTTTAACCACTTTTTCTTTCCCTTTTCTCTTTTCCAGACCCGTCTTATTCCTCAACCCCCTCATTTCCACCCTACCCTCTAACAAACCCCTTTCCATTTATCATCCAACCCCCTTCAACACAAATAGAAGATAGACAAAATAGCGCACCTCATCCCACTACCCTTCCCCTTCTCCTTCTCCTCCTCCTCCTGCTCCTGCTCCTCCTCCTCCTCTTCCTCCTCCCTTTCCCCTCCTACTCTCTTCTATCCCTTCCTCCTGTACCCCTGTCACTTCATCCCTTCCCCTCTCCCTCAGCCCCCCTCCTCCTCCTCCTCTTGAATGCATGCAGGAAATCAGAATAAGAGGATCAGTTAAATATTCTCTCTGTCTGTCTGTCTGTTAATCTGTCTGTATTTCTCTCTCTCTCTCTCTCTCTCTCTCTGCGGTGTTAAGTTTTTTTTTTTTTTTTCATTTTCAGTCGAATAAAATAGAATGTTTTTTTTTCCAGTTAAATGAATGGATATGTAAAGAAAGAAAAACAACGATAATAATAATAACATTCGTTTTTTTGTTTGTTTGTTTAATTAGTTTCCCGTTTCTTTGTTTCGTGTGTTATTGTTTCCTTTTGTTTTTTTATGAATTTTCCACAGTATTTCTGCATTTCTATCTTTGTTTATTTTTTTGTTTATAATTTTTGTGTGTGTTCCGCAAGGTGAGACATTGAAAGAGGAGATGAAGGAGAGAAAGGTTACGTAACTTCAAAAAAAAAGAGGAGGAGGAGGAAGGAAAGGAGGAGGAGAAGGAGGAGGAGGAGGAGAGGTGTGTTTTTCCCATTTAAGGTACAAGAAAAGAACAGATGGTAGGTGTTTGTTGAGATACGGGAAGGGCCTGTGTGTGTGTGTGTGTGTGTGTGTGTGTGTGTGTGTGTGTGTGTGTGTGTGTGTGTGTGTGTGTGTGTGTTATAACTTCATTTCTTCATTTTCCATCTTTCTCTTCTTATTACTCCTTTTTATTATCATTACCATTATTGTTTCTTTTTAATCAAGTTTTCTTTTTTTTCATATTTCAGGTGAGGAAACAGGCAGTAAAATACCTGTCCAATGATCGTAACCTTCACCCCGTAACTTACCTGTGAAAGGAAAATGGGAAACTAACAGAGACTTGGTGAGAGGAGAGAAAGGGAGAGAAGGAGTGAGAGAGAGAGGAAGGCGAAGAAAAAGAGTAAGTACCCTTTTTTTAACCTTACCCAGAGCTACGTTTTTTAATAGTCTCTTACGTCATCCAATCTACATTACGATCAAACAACAACAAGCTCTTAATGACATATCTTTAACAAGGCGATTAACTGATAAACACTTCCTCGGGTCTTCAGAATCATGCACATTTTACAGGTGATGCAGGTAATTCTAAGCTTCAAATTAGGTCATGGAGGTGATCAGAAAATGTGGAAGTGTGTGTGTGTGGGTGGAGGACTTTATGAATTACGTATTGAGATCGTCGCTATATCGTTCCTTTCCCTTCTGTTCCTTTCCGTTTTTTTTGCACTGCGGTCTGTTGCGTCCCGTTCTTTCCATTCTGTTGTGTTCCGTTACGTTCTTTACATTCCGTTCTGTTCCGTTCCCTTCTTCCCATTACGTTGTTTGCCCTTCCGCTCTTTCCATTCCCTTCTGTTCCGTTCCGCTCTTTCCTCTCCGTTATGTTCCCTTCCGTTCTTCCCATTCCCTTCTGTTATGTTCCGTTCTTTCCTTTCCCTTTTGTTCCGTTCCGTTCTTTCCATTCCGTTCTCTTCCGTCCCGTTCTTTCCATTCCCTTCTGTTCCGTTCCGTTCTTTCCTTTCCGTTCTGTTCCGTTCCGTTCTGACCATTCCCTTCTGTTCCATTCTTTCCTTTCCATTCCGTTCTGTTCCGTTCCTTCCTTTCCATTCCGTTCTATCCCGTTCCTTTCCAGTAAATATCACCTCTCACAAACTCAGAACAGGTACGCCAAAAAGGTGAAGGATATACGAGTGTTCCGGGCAAGGAAACGAAAACTTACTGTAAAAAAAATGAAAGTGCATCAAAACACAAAGCAGTAAAGAAATAAACAAAGGTATCGATAATGGAACTCGAGAACCAAAAAGTAATAAAAAATATGCATTGAGAGTAGGAAAAATAAAAAACTTGGCTGGACTTCTGCACTCGGCTATATTGCTTCATGAATAAGGATCGGTAGAGGTCAGGGAGTCGGCACGGATGAAATACCTGCGCGCGATACCGTTTAGAATGCACCGCGGGGGAGACTTAAGGGGCCATTACACTGTGCAAATTTTCCGTGGATCTTCAGTCAAACCACGATTTCCGCTGGCGTGGTTCTCATATTTCCGTGGTTTTCTGACGTGTCCACGATCTTCCAAAGCTACGGTAGATTTCATTGAAGGACGACGGTATTACTCACCATCATCATCAGCAGCAGTAACAACAAACAATTTAGAAGCACGCTTGCAGAAATCGTGGTTTGACTGAAGATCCACGGAAAATTTGCCCAGTGTAATAGCCCCTTTATGCGTTTCTCGTCTCCCTCTTGACTCCAACAACGTGCGATGCAGTCTAACATATTGTCTGTGCAAACGCATAATTGATTTTCTATTCCCTGCCTCCTCCTCAACCACATTTCCCTTCCTAATTGCTCTTCCCCAGTCCCTCCTCTGATTCCCCAACTCTCTACTTAATGAGCCAATCTGTACCCTCCTTTATAGTTAGGTTTTCAACACGACATCGGGTACTAGAGAGATTTCCTGTATAGTAACGTCAAATTTTTACCTTATATATAAACACCAAACAAGGAAACAAGGAATTTTCGTAGTATTTTGTTTTAAGTTTTAGGAGCATTGTGTCAGTAGTGATATGAAGGGAAGGTATAGAGAAACACTAACACAAATCATCAAAGCAAAATTCATTGAAATTAATCAAAAATATAATCAGGTATATATATTTTTTTATCTGCTAATTCACTGATACAGGTAAGATGACAAGTCTAGAAATACACAGACAGACATAATAATACACACACACATACACACACATACACACACCCTACCACCACACATTAACAACCCCTCTACACGCAAAAAAATCTCCTCCCTACCTAAGCTCTCCCCGACATTCACAACCCCCCCCCCCCCCCCCCAACACACACATACAACTACCAGACACGCACACAACCCCCCCTCCCACACACACACACACACACACACACACATATAAATCCCCAACCCCTCACACACTAAAAAATCCCCTTCCTCCCACCACGCAAATCCCCTCACCCCCCCACACAAATCCTCCACACACAACATGCACACATTAATCCACCTCCCCCCACACGCACATTCCCCCTGCACACACACACAAACACACACTCCCTCTTCTACCTCCCCTACACTAATATCAGGAACTCGGTGTATATATTAGGTGTGTAAATGCTAAAATGATTCCCCCGAGTGAGGGCAAATCGTGTATCCTGGCTCGCTGGGTGGAGAGAGGAACTAAAGCAAGCACTCAATCCCCCTCAAGTATATCTTACTTAATTAAAGGTGATGGCACGAGAGAGAGAGAGAGAGAGAGAGAGAGAGAGAGAGAGAGAGAGAAGACACACAGAAAAAAAAAATGACAAACAGATTGAAGAAGAAAATAATAAAGTTGAAAATGACGAACAAAAAAGAAAAAAAGCGGAAATTTAAGAGAAAAAAAAAGCAGAACAGAATGAAGAAAAATGCAGTAATAATGAAAGGATAGATTTGGAAATGAAAAGAGAAAAAAAGGGAAAATAAAGAGAAAAAGGGAAAGTCCATGTATATAGCAAATGTCGAAAGTGTTGTGGAATTTAATACAGTTCACTCGTGGTTTATTTACCGTCCTGACACCTGCGTTAACAAAGGTGCAATCAGCAGCCAATTTAGAAAGAACAAAAGGTCAGGTGGATATTCTCTCTCTCTCTCTCTCTCTCTCTCTCTCTCTCTCTCTCTCTCTCTCTCTCTCTCTCTCTCTCTCTCTCTCTCTCTCTCTCTCTCTCTCTCTCTCTCTCTCTCTCTCTCTCTCTCTCTCTCTCTCTCTCTCTCTCTCTCATATGAACCTGTTGCCATTTCACAGTTTCCTCTTCTTTCTCCTCCTCATCTTCTATCTCTTCCTTCATCTTTTCTTCATCCTCCTCCTCCTTTCCTTTACTTCCTCTTATACTCTTCATTTTAGTCTTCCTTTCTTCCCTTGTCTCATCTTTTTCTCTAACTTAATTTCTTACACCCCTCAATGTACCTCCTTCGATTCCTCTAACTCCCATTTAATATATCTGCCTATTCTCTCTTTCTTCCACTTTTCCTCTCTTACATCCTTCACCCTTGATATCTCCTCCACCAACCTATTCCCTCTTCTCCTCTCACACATTCACACTCTGTACTCTTCCTCTTCATCTCTTCCTCTAACACATCCGCCCCTCTTTTCCCGGCTTCTATCCACCTATTCTCTGTTCCTTCCCCTCTCACACCTTCTCACTTTACCTCCACCTCCTCTTCTTTCACCCCTAACACCCCTTTATCCTCACCTACTTTTTTATACTCTTCCCGTTCTCTACCTATAACTCATCCTCCCCTCTCTTCCGGGCTCCTGTTGATGCATGTTATTAGCTCCTGTACAGTCTCCCGCGGCGGATTAATTCACTTCTACGCCATTTGTTTGCAGAAGAAAATTGGGTTGTCGCTTGGGTTTTAATTTCTATTCCGTGGATGGTTCGTGGCGGCGGGCGAGGAGAGGCGCGAGAAGGGGCTGCAAGAGAGAAAGGAAGAGAGAGGGGGAAAGAGAAAAGAGAGTAGTGTGAGAGAAAGAAAGATACAGTGTTGATGAAGATACGTGAAACTGAGGCAGGTTAGGTAAAGGTGAAGATGGGATTAGGACAGGTAGAAAAGGAAGGTTTGAGGTAATTTGATAGTTAAAGTGAACAGCAGTTAGAATTTAAAAAGCTAAGGCAAAGGTAAGGTACTAGTGAAGGGGTAGCATGTAGAGAATAATTCACGAAAGAAAAAAAAGTAAAGGAAAGGGAAAGGGTTATGAGTGCAAGGAGAGAGAGAAAATAATCTGGGAAAAAAGGAAAGGGAAAGCAATAGAATGAGAGAAGACGGTAGGGGAGAGAATGAATGAATGAGAGAGAGAGAGAGAGAATGTGGGAAAGAGAGACAAAACCCTTCCCCAATGCCTTCCACCTCTCTCTCTCTCTCTCCATTGTTAGTGTAGTCTATCATGCTCCGGTAAATACTCTAATATCATATCTCCACTTTGTTCGCTGCCTTTCCTGACTCCAACAATTTCTGGGCTGCGAATCTGTTATCAAATCTACCTGTCCAAATTCATCTCGTGTTCTTAATTGCTCCTAGTATGCACTGTCTCTCTCTCTCTCTCTGTTCCCAAGTTCTTGATACTTCCTACTTATCTTTCTAAGTTATTCCTCGCATCTTGTACTCTGTTTCATAAAGCATAGAGGAAAATAACGATGAGTGAGTCTCTTACCTAACTATCTATATTTCTGTTTTACCCTGCTCTTCCCTGCCTTCCTCCCTTCCTCCCCTATTCATATACTCAACAAAAATAAATAAAACATGTATCTATAGACAAATGCTCACACTGATATCCTTTTATGCTCTCAACTTCCTGTAGTAATGTTGCCCAGCCTGCCCAACCTAACCATGGCTCCCTCCCTCCCTTCCCTCCCTCCCTAGACATGTTCGTAATGGATGGCAATGGCTATCCGCGGCGTGGCGATGATACGAGTGATGATAAAACATAACAAAATGGGTTCTGTCACAAGGGTTAGCCCATTGTTATTGTGTATGCGGGAAATGATATCCACCACCGCTGTATATATATTTTTTTGTGTGTGGGTGTGGGTGGGTGTGGTGGAGGTTATGTGTGTGTGTGTGTGTGTGTGTGTGTGTGTGTGTGTGTGTGTGTGTGTGTGTGTGTTCATAAAAAATATATATGTAGTGGAAAATTACTCTGCAACTGTTGTGTGTTTGTACATGTGTGTGTGTGTGTGTGTGTGTGTGTGTGTGTGTGTGTGTGTACGTGGGGGTGTTATGTTGAAGCTATGACCGAAATTGCAGTCTGTGTGTGTGTATATATGTTTGTGTGTGTGTGTGTGTGTGTGTGTGTGTGTGTGTGTGTGTGTCCGTATGTCTATGTATTCCTATGTATATCATGTATGAGAGAGTAACGAGAGGGTGACGTGAATAGCCGCGTCCATGCATGTATATCCCACTTTATTTTTCATTGTGGTGACTGCTTCAAATGAGCAGTAATGAAACCTAATACTCGCCTCTTTTTTACAATGTCGCTCCAAATATTCGACTTTTTCGGCTCGTATTTGGCTGACGGACGCAACTTTTTCAGCCGGGGGAGTCGCGCGCCGAGTTTAATGTGCCCGGCCGCGTAATGAAATATATATCAGAGTGACGCCTGATGTGCCCTGTCCGGACTGACGTTCATGGATATTGAGTCACAGTTTTGTTTTCAAGCGGCTGAGTAACTTTATTATTCCGGTCGGAGCTGAAATGGCCGACCGAAGCTGCCCCGAAACTATTTAATACTAGATTGTGGATGTTTTTTTTCTCTCTCTCTCTCTCCTTTTTTCCGGCTCCGGGTTTCTTTCGTATTTATGGTTTGAGCTGTAAAATGAATGTTATTACTCCGGGGTGAAACTAAAATGGTTGGTTGAAACTGCACCAAATTTTTTTAAAGGTAGATTTCTGATACTTTTTTTCCATCTCTCTCCTCTTCTCCCTTATCTTACTCTCCTTCTCTCCTCTTTTTTTCCATCTGATTTTCTCTCGTGTTTATGGTTTGAGCTGTAAAATTAAGGTTATTACTCCGGGGTGAAACTAAAATGGTTGGTTAAACTGCACCAAATTTTTTTAAAGGTAGATTTCTGATACTTTTTTTTCCATCATCTCACTAAACCTTTCCTCTCTCTCTCTCTCTCTCTCTCTCTCTCTCTCTCTCTCTCTCTCGCTCTCTCTCTCTCTCTCTCTCTCTCTCTCTCTCTCTCTCTCTCTCTCTCTCTCTCTCTCTCTCTCTCTCTCTCTCTCTCTCTCTCTCTCTCTCTCTCTCTCTCTCTCTCTCTCTCTCTCTCTCTCTCTCTCTCTCTCTCTCTCTTCTCCCTTACCTTACTCTCCTTCTCTCCTCTTTTTTTCCATGTGATTTTCTTTCGTGTTTATTATTTGAGGTCTAAAAGTAATATTAGTATTCCTCTTGAATCCGAAATGACTCGACCGAACCTCCTAAAAATATATATAAAATCAGATTATTCACATTTTTTTTTTCATGCTTAATCTTCTCGAGGTTAAAAGTCTAAAAGAAATACTAAAATGTGTTGCGAAAAGAATATAAAACTGTGCATATGTTCTCTCTGTGTTTCTCTGGTATGGTTTTGTGTTCTGCGGTGTAGAATTCTGATCACCGACAAATTCTTCAGGCAAAAAGAATTAAAAGTGCTTTCATATTTTACGCCGAGTTTATTCCGAGTTTTATCTTTAGGCAGAACATTGTAAAGACTTTCGTAACCTGTTCTGCTGCGCCAAACAGTCAAAAAGGGAAAGCAAATTGAGGCCACACGATTAACTGATATGGAGAGAGAGAGAGAGAGAGAGAGAGAGAGAGAGAGAGAGAGAGAGAGAGAGAGAGAGAGAGAGAGAGAGGGGGGGGTAAATATTTAATGTAAGAGTAAAAATATAGCAAAATGAAACCACTAGCTAAGATTTTGGGCGATGAATTTTAATTATTGCTAAGATTTGAACGCTTCAGTAAGTGTCAAAATACAGCAGTTAGGGTTAAATATTTAATGCAAGAGTAAAAATATAGCAAAATGAAACCACTAGATAAACTTTTTGGCACTGAATTTTAACTATTGCTAAGATCTGAACGCTGCAATAAGTGTCAAAATACAGCAAAATTAGCCCACTCGATAAGCTTTTTTGATGTGGAATTTTAATTATTAATAAGAATTGCTATTAAAATATGTCAAAATGAAGGAAAAGCAGCCTTCGGTATTTCTGTATTTGTAATTTTATTTACTGCTAATATTTGAAGGATAGAAAAGTGTTACATGGAAAGCAAAAACCAGGCCACTTGATATATTTCTTTTTATATGTAGAATTCTAATTACTTCTAAAATCTGAAGGTTAAAATTTAAAGTGTCAAAAAGAAGCATAATCAGTCCACTCGCTAAACATTTTAATATGGAATTCTGAACACTACTATGATGGCTGAAAAAATGTGTCACACGGGAAGCAATATCAGTCCACTCGATAAACATTTTAATATGGAAATCTGAGCACTACTATAATCTGATTACTGAAAAAAAGTGTCTCACGGGAACCAAATCATTCCACTCGATAAACATTTTAATATGGAATTCTGAACACTACTATAATCTGATGACTGAAAAAAGTGTCACACGGGAAGCAATATCAGTCCACTCGATAAACATTTTAATATGGAATTCTGAACACTACTATGATGGCTGAAAAAAAGTGTCACACGGGAAGCAAACTCAGTCCACTCGATAAACATTTTAATATGGACTTCTGAACACCACTATAATATGATGGCTGAAAAAAAAGCGTCAACAGCTTAGCAATACCAGGCCACTCGGTAAATGTTTTCGCCATCAGTCATAACCATTGCTCAGCCTCGTGTGGCCAGACGGAGCCAAGCAGAGAGGAAGTCAATTCAGGACACTCGATGATGTTTCAGCCTCGTGTTTAGTTTTTTTCCCTTTTTTCCCCTTGGACGTGATTGCTTCCGCGTCGCTCGTCTGTTTACGATTCACTAACTCGAAAAGGGGAAAGAAGGTCGATGCTGATTGGCACTAGAACTAGGACACTTAATTTCTGACAGTACTTAACATTTGGGTCATTCTTTTCTTTCCCTTTTCCTCTTTTTTTTTTCACCTGTACTTTTTTATTAGGCTCAGGTAATTCTTGTTCAGTCTCAGGTGAGCTTCCTTTCTCTTCCACCGAATTTCTAACTACTCTATATTTGTATGAACGTTTATATTCCATTTTCCTTTCTCTTTCTGACAGTACTTAACATTCGCGTCATCCTTTTCTTTCCCTTTTCCTCTTTTCCTTCTCTCACCTGTACTTTCTTCTTAGGTTCAGGTAATTTTAGTTGTCTCAGGTGTCCCAGGTGAGCTTCCTTTCTCTTCCACCGAACTTCTAACTATCTATTTGTATGAGGTATGAGTATTTAGGAGCAGTATATAGCGGGGTTTTTTTTTTCATTATTGTTTTCTTTTTTTTTACGCTCTTACACTGTCTCCTCTGTTGTAAAAAAAAATGAACGTTTACATCCCATTTTCCTTTCTCTTTCTTCTTTGCTTACACCGTCTTCTTATTCACCTCAAGTAGAGTAGTTTTTATCTTTCTTCCTCTTAATCTCTAAAAGGTTACTATACATTCACAGCCTTGTATTGTTTCTCTTTTCCTCGTTCCTTATTTTTCTTCTTTCCTTGCACTTTCGTTTATTAGGCTCAGGTAAAAGTTGTCTTCCTCTCTATTCCTCTTAATTTCTAACAGTCTAAAATATTTGCATCCTCGTTTTCTTTCCCTTTTTCTCTTTATCTCTTTTTTCTTCACTTCATCTTTCGTGTATTAGTCTTCCTCTTTCTTTCTCTTAATTTCAAACAATCTGCTAAATATTTAAAGCTTCAATTTCTTTCTCTTTTCATCTTGTTTCCCTCTTCTTCACCTGCAATTTCGTCTTATTAAGCTCAGGTAAATACTAGCCATCCTCTTCTTCATCACTAACAATCTACTATTACCTTTCCATCCTTTTCTCTCCCTTCTCTCGCTTTCTCACCTGCACAAACTCGTCTTTCTAGGATCAGGTAACACTAGTCTTTCTCCTAATTACGAAAAGTTTACTGTACATTCACAGCCTCATTTTCTTTCCCTTTTCCTCTTCGTTTATCTCTTCTTTACCTTCAGTCTCGTCTTATCAGGCTCTTCCTCTTCTTCATATCTAACAAACTACTCTACCTTCCCCTCATCCTTTTCCATACCTCCTCCTCTTTCTCTTCTTCATCTGCACACTTTCTTCTTACCAGGCTTCTCTTCTCCATTACCAAACTACTCTGCCTCCCGATCATCCCTTTCCATCCCTTCTCCTCTCTCTCTCTCTCTCTCTCTCTTCCTCACCTGCACTATCGTCGCATCAGGCTCACGTTACACTCGTCTCCCTCTTAATCACATACTCGAGCTTTCTGTCATTAGGTAACACTCTCCCTTGTAAGACCATCGTGCATCCTTGAAATCGACTCGTGATCCGCGCAAACACTCGCTGTACAAACACGAATATAAGAGGGTAATTTTTATTAGGAGGAGGTCACGACGAGAGAGAGAGAGAGAGAGAGAGAGAGAAAACAAAAAAGAAAGAAGGATAGGAATGCAGGGAGGCAGGCAGCAAGGAAGGAAGGAAGAAAGAAAAAAAGGAAAGAAAAAAACGAAAAAAGCAGGAGAGAGAGAGAGAGAGAGAGAGAGAGAGAGAGAGAGAGAGAGAGAGTTAATAGCGCAAAGTGGGGATGCTGAGTGAAGGAGATGAGCGCGAGATGAAGGAGGTTTGAGCAAGGCGTGTTTAAAAATCTTTACAAGCATCAGTTTATCTTTTTTTCTTTATCTTATCCGGCGATGTTGATACTTGTTTTAACTTTTTTTTTTCTTTTGTAACCTTTATCAACGTGTTTTGATCCTGTATATCTGCCTTATTTTGTTTGTTCTAATTCTTCCTTTTCAAATCAATATTCCAGATCGTCTTCCTCTTCTCTTTTCGTTAGTAACTTTTATGCTTCGTTTTTGGATTAATGTTCCCGATTGACTTCTTACTCCTCCTCCACCTCCTCCTCCTCTTCCTCTTTCTTCTTCTTCTTCTTCTTCTGCTCATTCTTCTTCTTAAAAATATTATATTGTTTATACAGTTTAAAATATTCTGATTCTGCTCTTGTACTACTGAAATGTACCCGAGCGTCCTCCTCCTCCTCCTCCTCCTCCTCCTCTTCCTTCTCCTTCTCCTACTCCTTCTCCTTCTCCTTCTCCTCCTCCTCCTATAGAGACAAGACACTGAACAACAAACTTCCCCTGTTAGAGAAACTAGTAATTACCCTACGGCTGTTTGTGTCAGAAGGAGGAGGAGGAGGAGGAGGAGGAAGAGGAGAAGGAGGAGGAGGAGTAGGAGGAGGAGGGGAGGGTAACAATGAAGTGACCGATAGATTATGAACTTGGAACAGGAGGAGGAGGAGGAAGAGGAGGAGGAGGAGACTGAAAGAGCAATGAATGGACTAGAATATAATCTGGAAATGAAAATAGAGAGAATAGAGAGAGAGAAAACGAAGCGATTGACAGAGAGAGAGAGAGAGAGAGAGATGAAGGGAATGAAGATAAGAAGGAGACGAGAAAGGGGGCAGGGAGGGAGGGAGGGAGGAGAGGAGATTAAGCAGAGAATGAGAATGGAAGGACGGAAAGACGAAGAATGAAGGAGAGGACGATAATGTAGGAGAATGAGGAGATGCAAGAGAAACAGAAATGGAGGAGGAAGATGAAAAGAGAAAGATTAAAAAGGGGAGGAAGAGGAGGAGGAGGAAGAGGGGGCCGCGAGAAAGAAAAAGGAAGGGAAGGATTGTAAAATAGGAGGAGTTTGAGTCAGAGAGGATGAAGAAAATAGGATAAGGAGGAAAGAGACGCTTATTCCTTCTTCATTCCTTCTTTCCATTCTTCCTTCTTTCCTTTCTTCCTTCCTTCCTTCCTTCCTTTCTTCCTTTCTTAATTCCTTCTTTCCTTCCTTCCTTCCTTCCTTCCTTAATTTCTTCTTTCCGTCCTTCCTTCCTTCCTTCCTTCCTTGCAAATACTTCCCTAATTTACTCACTCTCTTAAACTAGTACTTATTTTTGCTTACTTTTTCTTCCTCCTTTTTGTTACTTATAATTCGTTACTTACTTACTTTTTTACTCGTTTTACTCGTGTTGCCCCTTCTAGTCATCCGTCATCAACACTTACCTGGAAAAATAGAAAGAAAGAATATTAGTAACCTTAAAAGAGACAAAGACTGACAGGCAGACACACACAGACAGACAGACAGACAAACAGGCAGACAGACATAACGTAACGATTGAGAATATTAATTAAGGTGGGAATATGCCGGAAGGAAGAGGTGGAAGAAGAGCAGAAGGAGGATAAGAAAAAAAGAGAAAAGGAAATTGACAAGAAGTAGAAAAAGAGGAAAAAATTTAAAACAGGAAAAATAAAAAGGAAAAAATGAGGAAAATATAAGCGAGAGAGAGAGAGAGAGACACAGACACAGACAGACACACCTCCATTAGCCTTCAAAACATGGCGGCCTAGTTTAGTATTTTAATCTATTCGCCGGTGCTGGCAATGACCTGCAGAACTAATTAAAGCGCCGTCCCACGCTCTCCCCGGGACGCTCAATTCACCCCGCCAACAAAGTAACGGTAAATGAGGCTTTTTAAATGAGTTGATCGCTTTTGCATTAACTACTACTGCTGGCGTATTACACGGCTCGGCAAATGACCTTTCCCTTGCCGATGTGTCTAATGCACCGCCTCGCTTTAATTCAAGTTTCCTGGGTTTAGTGTTTAGCGGAGAGGGTTAGTGTGTGTGTCTGGGGTGTTGCTTTGTGACTGGTTTAGGTACCTGAAGACCCGGTTTGAGTCCCTTTGTTGTTGTTTCTTATTCCAGCGTGAAGAAGTTGAGTCCAGGTTGATTTCAGGTTGAGAGGTTGAGTCGAGTTTCTGGGGTGGATTCCAGGTTGAGTCGAGGTTGTGAGGTGGAGTCCCTCAAGTCGTTCTTCATACGTCTGTGCCCTCCAAGATGGTGTCATTTTCGTATTGCGTCGGTGCACTTACGATTAAACGATAGCGAACGAAAGAATGAGGAAGAAAATGGAGAATGAAAGACGAAGGGGAAAGAAGGAGAGATAAGAAGAGAGAAGGAGAGAGGAGGAGGAGGAGAAGAGAGAGCAGGAGTAGGAGATAAAGAGAAGATAAAGGGGTTAACAAGGAAAGGAAAATTAAGGGTGAAAGGGCAGGACGGAAAGGGGGAGAAGATGAAGGAGGAGGAAGATAGGCGGAGGACCAGGAGGAGGAGTTGATCGTCACTCCGAGGTCGTGTTCTGATGAATAGACAACTTTGATTAATTTGGAGAGTTCGTTGACACATCCACTTGGGTACACACACTCCCACACCCACCCACACACACGGCCCTTCCAGCTGCGTGTGTGTGTGTGTATGTGTGTGTGTGTGTGTGTGTGAGAGTGTGAGTGTGTCTGTCCGTCTGTCCCTGTGTTTATGTGTGTGTGTCTTGAGAGTTCGATCAAAAGAAAACGCAGAAAACACCAACTCACAAAGACCGGAAGAAACGAGGAAGCAAAGGAGTTCAGCGGAAAAGAGATGAGGGAAAAGAGGAACATTTAAGAGTGGGAGCACGAGAGGAACAGACAACAGAAAGCTTCTTGGCCCTAACGAGGTTACCTGCTTTTGTATTCCCCGCCTCTCCTCGGGTCGTCGCTGTTTTGACAAGAGGAAGAGAAAATAAAGAGGACGAGGAAAATGGGGCAAGGACAGGAAGACAAAAGGACTCGCAGCAGGAAAGATGATAATTGTTAGTCATGAAAGGCGGGGCGATGTAGGAAGGAAAATAAAGCCAAATAAAACTAGCCGACAACTGGAAGTCTTTAAGAGCAAGAAAAAGAGGAAAAATAAAGGAGAAAAATGAAAATGGGAAGAAAAGAAGCTGATGTAGACGGGCATATAGACAAATTAAAATAGAAAGCACTTGGAAATCATTAAGAACGTCAAGAAGAGGGAAATAAAGGACAATTGATGAAGAAAATACGAGAAAGGAAGCAGATATAAACACTCGTAAAGACAAATAAAGATAGAGAGCATTCGGAAATTATTAAAGAACGTGAAAAAAAAAATAAAAGGGGAAATGATAAAAAAAAACGAAAAGATGAGCAAATATAGGAATGCATGACTGCGCTAACGTATCTTAACTTCCTTTATTAAATGTGAAAACTTGAAAAAATAGACAGATTCATCCCAATTTCGTTTTCTTTATTATCTTCAAAGTTCCCCTCCCTTCCCTTTCCGTTCCCTTCCCCTTCCATCCCTTTCCCCTTTCCTTTCCCTCTCCCATACCAACCTACTTTCAACTACCCATCGTACAGCAATAGTTAAGAAAAACATTCCTCACGGTGATACTGCTGGAAAAGAAGTCATAGAAATCTGCGTGACTTTTATATGTAAACACTCTGAAGGCCGCGAAGTAATGCATGCCAATCAGCTTAAGTGTAGGAGGTCCCTGGGTGTGTCTGTGCCGAGCTATATGAAACAGGCGTGTGGCGAGGGAGCGGTGATGACGACGAGGAGGAGGAGGAGGAGGAGGAAGAGAAGAAAAAGAGTAGGAAAGTGTAGTAAAGGCAAGGAAGAAGAAAGAGTAGAAGAATGAAGAAGAGAAAGGAGGTTGAGAGTAATGAAGAAAAGTAATGATAATAGTAATGAAAACAATAATAGAAAACACAAAAAGAAGTGTAAGATCAAAACAACGAAGAGGAGAAAGGAGTTTGGGAGTAAGGGAGAGTAGAAATGATATGGTTAAGGACAAGGCAGTGGTTTAAAAGTAGAAAATTAAGAGAGAAATAAATTTTGGAGTAGGGAAGAGTTGAAGTAAAATAATGACGAAGAGGAAATGAGAAAAGGAAGTTGAAAGCATAAGAAAGAACAGGAGGAGTAGGAATAAAAGAAGTGGCAATTGGATGCGAATTAAAAGGAAGTTTAGGAAGTGGATTTGGGTGAAGAAGAAAATTAAGAAAAACGAAGAAAAAGCAGTAGGAATGAAAAGTGGGATAAAGAGGAGGAGGAGAAGGAGAATGGGATGGAGGAGAAGGAGAAGGAGATGGAAAAGGAAGTTGGTGATGAGAGAGAGAGAAAAAAAAGAAAGAAAGGACGAAGTAATAGGAAAAGTGAAAAACGAGGTAAAGACGAGAAAGAAGCAGATAAAGGAATGAAGGAAGGAAGAGAGGGAGAAAGGGGAAGAATGGAGAGAAAAGGTGAATAGAGAACGGGAGGGAGAGGAAGAAGATGACGAAGTAAAAGGGAAAGTGCAAATCGGACGAGGAGGAAGAGGAGAAAGTGGAATGGGGAAGCTGGCGAAGAAAGGAAGAGACAGAAGAATGGAGAAAGAGAGAGAGGAGGAGGAGGGAGAGAAACAGGCATGGAAGATAAATGCAAAAGCCATCGAGTGGAAGAGAGCGCTCACAAGGAGAGGTGGAGGGATGGAGAGATCGATTCCTCCACTCCTTCAGTAAGCCACCACCACCACCACCACCACCACCACCACCGCCACCATCACCACCACCACCATCACCACCACCACCACCACTACCACTACCATCACCACCACCACCACCACTACCTCTCTTACCTCTTGCAGCATTACCAACACCACTAACACCACCATCACCACCACCATCATCACCACCATCACACCACAACCATCATCACTACCACTATACTTGAGCTTCTTGCAGCATCACCACCATAACCACCACCACTTCCTCCTCCTCCTCCTCCTCCTCCTCCTCCTCCTCCTCGTGCAGATGCGTCGACACACTTGCAGAAAACACGAGGAGAAAAATGGCGCCATTAGCTCAAGACGTATTTAGCTAGGAAATAAGATGTCATTTTTCCTCTTCCTCTTCCTTCTCCTCTTCCTCCTCCTCCTCCTCTTTTTCTTCCTCTTCCGCTTTCATCTTCCTATTGCTGTTCCTCCTCCTCCTCTTTGGTCTCTTCTTTCGTTACTTATTTTTTATACTGTTTTTATTTTTTTCTTATTTTATTGCATTTGCTTTAATATTTTTTGGTGTTCTTACTAATGTTACTTATTTCTATTATTATTATTTTTTATCCATTATGTTATTGTTATTGTTATTGATCTACTTCCTTTGCATCATTTACTTTTTTATGCCTATTTTTCTATCCATTTTATAGTTGTAATTTCATATGATTTTTTTATATTCTTTCCTCTCCTTTCTCTTCCCTTTTTTCCTTTCTTTACTTTTCCTTTCCTTTCCCTTCTATTCATTTCCTTTCCCTTCCATCCCTTTCCTCTTTTATTCCTTTGTGTTTTTTCTTAATCTTTCTATTCTTTCCTCTCCTTTCTCTTCCCTCTTTTCCTTTCTTTTCTTACTTTTCCTTTCCTTTTCCTTCTATTCATTTCCTTTCCCTTCCTTCCCTTTCCTTTCCTTTAATATCCTTCCCTTCCCTTTCCTTGCCCTTCCATCCCTTTCCCCCTTTATTCCTCGATTCATTTCCTTTCCCTTCCTTTCGTTCCCTTCAATATCCTTCCCTCCCCCTTCCATCCCTTTCCCCTTTTATTCCTTTCCTTCTCCTCTCCCATACCAACCCACTTTCAATTTCTTCCAGTTTCTCTCTCTTACCTTTCCTTACCTTTCCCTTCTATTCATTTTTTCCTTTCCCTTCCTTTCCTTTCCTTTGACATCCTTCCCTTCCCTTTCCTTTCCCTTCCCCTTCCATCCCTTTCCCCTTTTATACCTTTCCTCTCCCACTTTCCCATAACAAATCACTTTCAATTTCCTCCCATTCCTCCCTCTTACCTTTCCTTACCTTTCACTTTCCGCTACAACCACTTCCGCCCCCCGCAGCCTTTTTGGTGTGTTCCCTTTTTTCAATCCCATTACATCGCCACTTTGCACGCCGTAATTTATTCTCCTCAGCGGCAGAATTATCATAAATCTGACTGTTATTTATGGCCTTCAAATATGCAGCGTTTTTCCATGGTCCGTCTACTTGTGCTGCAACGCTCGTGGGCAGGGAATGAACGAGGATAGGGAAAGGAGGTTAGAGGGGTAGAGGAAGAGGGGAGTAGGTGAGGAGGAATATATGAGAATGGAGAAGGAGGAAGGTGAGCTAAGAAGAGGAGGAGAGGGAAGGAGAGAAGAGAAAAACAGAGGACTGGAGGAGAGATAAGAGGAGAGGAGAGAAGACGAGAAAGACTGAAAGAAAGGGAAGATAGGTATGAGAAGAAGGAGATAAAAGAAGGAAGGAGGTGAGGTGAGGAAGGGATGGATAAGAAAGGAGGAAGTAATGGAGAGGAAAGATGTGTGGAGGAGGGAGAGGGGAGGAAGGTAAGGAAAGGAAGGAGGGAGAGGGAGAAACAGATTAGAAGGAGAGGTAAAAAGATGAAAAGGGATGTGGCGGAAAAGTAAAGCGGCTTTGTGTGTGTGTGTGTGTGTGTGTGTGTGTGTGTGTGTGTGTGTGTGTGTGTGTGTGTGTGTGTGTGTGCGTGTGTGTGTGTGTGTGTGCTTACGAAAAAAAAAGCAAAGACAAATAAGGAAAGATTGAGGGAGATGTAAAAAAAAAAAAGAAGAAGAGGAGGAGGAGGAGGAGGAGGAAGAGTGCAAAGTGTGTGGCAATATTGGCGCGAGAAATTGTGTGTGTGTGTGTGTGTGTGTGTGTGTGTGTGTGTGTGTGTGTGTGTGTGTGTGTGTGTGTGTGTGTGTGTGTGTGTGTGTGTTACTATGTGTGTTTCAGATTGTATCAGTATATATCTGCATGTATAAGTTTATGTATGTGTAAATATGTATGTATGTGTGTGTATGCATGTGTGTATGTGTGTGTGTGTGCAGGTATACAGCCCCACACACCTGTTTTCCCTCTCCGCACGTACATATAATCCGCAGCAATCGTTAACATAATGACGCTCATTTCAGAGACGGACAGACTGTAATCCGTCCCGTTTGTTTGTGTAAGCGTTCGTTCAGGCCATTCACTCACCCATTCACCCATTCACTCCTTCGTTCATTTATTCTATTCATTCACCGATCTTCTTAATTCCCTCCTCCCACCTCTGTGTATTACCTGTCTTTCCAGCCCTCCTTCCTTCCGTGTTTCATTCCTTTCATCCTTTTTTTCCTTCCTTCCTTATGTTCTTCCAACCTGACATATCTTCCCTTCTTCCTTTCTTTATTTATTTTGTTTCTTTCTCTTTCATTCATTCATACATTCATATACTCATTCAGTCAGTTAGTTAGTCATTCATTCTTTTTCTTTCTTTTATTCTTTCTTTTTTCTTTCCTTACTTTATTTGCTCCTTTCTTCCTTCCTTCCTTCCTTTCTTCCTTCCTTTCTTCGCTCCTTTCTTCGCTCATTTCTTCCTTCCTTTCTTCCTTCCTTCCATTCTTTATCAATCTTCCTCGTCGTTATGCTTCTTGTCACACTCACTCACATATGCACAATCACTAACTCACTTTCATTTCACTTTCCCTTTCGTACATATTCCCTTCACATTCACTCCCCACGCATTGTCACTTTCACTCCTTAAGACTCACCTTCGCGCACCTTCATTTACGAATTCATTTTCACCTGTGTATTTTTTCTTTGGCTGTCCGTTGATCATTTTCATAAATAAAATCTCTTCACTTTCATTTTCATTCTTCACCCCTCTTTATCATATCCATTATTCTCTCGCATCGTTAATCATCCCGTTTTTGTGTTAACTTATCATTACTCCAAGCGATCTACCTTCTCTTTCAGCTTTCTCATTTCTTCTACTTCATTTCCTTATTATTTTCTTCATGGCTGTCTCGTCTCATTCACGTGACGGCACATCTGAGAGAGAGAGAGAGAGAGAGATGAGGAAGAGGTTGCAGCTGAAATCGAAAAGGAAGAAAATGTATGATAGAGAAATAGAAGGAAAGTGAAAGTGATTTGTTATGGGAAGAAACAGAGAGAGAGAGAGTGGGTGAGGTGTTAGTCCATCACACCTGTCACCTGTTCCCTCCATACCTGTCCGCACCTCTCAAAACTTCACCTAATTAACCTCATCTCCCAGGAATCAATTTATCGAACAAAAAGAAGCAAGAGAGAGAGAGAGAGAGAGAGAATTAAAGGGGATGGCGCAAGTGTCTGCTGGTTTTGGCCCGCGTGGCTTGCTCTGTCTGCTTGCCTGCCTGCTGGTTCTGTGTGTCTGTCTGTCTGTCTATCTGTGTGCCTCCTCTCTGTCTCTGTCTGTCCTTTTTTTCTTTTTCATTTCCGTCTTTTTTTCTTTTTCTTCCTGTCCTGTTTACTTGTATATCTGTCTGGTTGTCTCTGTCTCTGCTTCTTTTTATATAACTGTTTTTGTCTGTGTTTTCCTGTTCATCGGTTTATGTTATTTGTCTTGTTTCATCTGCTTCTTTATCTTTTTTTCGTCTGCTGCCTGCTTGTCTGTTTGTCTGCTTGTTTGTGTGTCTCTCTCTGCTCCTTCTCATATATCTGTTTTTCTCGGTGTTTCCTTGCTCATCATTTCGCCTTTCATCTTCGTTATTTTCTTTTCCTCTTTCGTCTAAGTCTTTTTCTTTTCCTTTTTCGTCTTTCTCTCTTCCTTGTCTCCTCGTTCTTTCCTCCTTTTTGCTTTCTCCCGTTTACTCACTGTTTCTGCCTCTGCCTCCTTCGTCATTTTCTTTTCCCCTTCCGTCTACATATTTTTCTTTTCCTTTTTCGTCATTCTTTCCTCCTTAGCTCCCTTCTCTTTCCTCCTTTCTGCTTTCTTCTTCCCGTTTACTCACTGTTTCTCCTTCTCTCTCATCGTGTTTTTCGTTTTTCATCTACTTTCCCTCTTCCCTTTTCGTCTCTCCGTCTCAACTTTCCTCTTTGCCTTTCTTTGTCTACTTATTTACTCTCTCTTTACTTCCTTACCCCGTTTATTGGGTGATTCTGCCTCTCCCTTATTTTGTTTCGTCTCATTCTATCTATCTACCATATTGCTCGACTTTATTATTTTCATTCTTTCTCTTCGTTCCAGCTATTGCTTTTCTTTATACTTGCTTACTCTGTTTATGCTCCTTTGAATCCTCCTTTTTTAGTCTGTCTCCTTCTGTCCACCCTTTTACCTGATTTCCTTTCTTTTCTCCGTTTTTCTCTTCATCTTTTCCTTTCATTTTTGTCTTTCTGCTTCTTTTTATTTCCTTTTTTATGCTCTTTCACCTTTTATCATGCTTATCTACTTCCTTTTTTTTTCTTAAGCCTCTTCCTTCTTTCTCTTCATCCTCTCATTCCTTCATTCCTTCCTTCTTTCCTTCTTCCTGACCTGCCCAATGTCGTTTTTCTCGTCGTTATCAAATTACGTCTGTCTCTTTCCCTCTTGTGTCTCGTGTGTGTGTGTGTGTGTGTGTGTGTGTGTGTGTGTGTGTGTGTGTGTGTGTGTGTGTGTGTTTGCTTGCTTGTTTCTTGTTTTTCATTTCCAAGTTTGGTTCTCTGCACTGTGTTTGTTTGTCTGTCTGTTTGCCTTTCTGTTTGTCTGTGTTTATTAGTCCGTGTACCTGTCTGTATGTCATCTCTCTCTCTCTCTCTCTCTCTCTCTCTCTCTCTCTCTCTCTCTCTCTCTCTCTCTCTCTCTCTCTCTCTCTCTCTCTCTCTCTCTCTCTCTCTCTCTCTCTCTCTCTCTCTCTCTCTCTCTCTCTCTCTCTCTCTCTCTCTCTCTCTCTCTCTCTCTCTCTCTCTCTCTCTCTCTCTCTCTCTCTCTCTCTCTCTCTCTCTCTCTCTCTCTCTCTCTCTCTCTCTCTCTCTCTCTCTCTCTCTCTCTCTCTCTCTCTCTCTCTCTCTCTCTCTCTCTCTCTCTATCTCTCTCCTCTCTTTGCATCTCCCTTCTTGTTTGTCTGTGTTTGTGTGTGTGTGTTTGCGTGTCTGGTTACCTCCTGTGTGTGTGTTTGTCTTGTTAGTGTTTGTGGGTATATGTGTACATGTGTGTGTGTGTGTGTGTGTGTGTGTGTGTGTGTGTGTGTGTGTGTGTGTGTGTGTGTGTGTGTGTGTGTGTGTGTGTCCTTATCCCATTTGTGTTGTACTTGGGGAGAGGAAGTTCTGTTTAACCTTCACGTTTGCTCGAGATGCTTATATACAGAAAGCATGAGTGGCTGACCTTGGTGTGTGTGTGTGTGTGTGTGTGTGTTCCTGTCTGCCTCTTATATTTGTGTTTTGTGTGTACCTACCGAGGGAGGGAGGGCAAGATGAGGGAGGTAGGGGAAAGAAGAAGAAAGGGAGAGGAAGGGAGGGGGGGGGGAAGAGTAAGTAAAGTTAAGGGGTGGGGAGGAAGAGAGAGAGAGAGAGAGTAAGTGCGTGAGTGAGAGCGTTTAGCCCGCCTGGAAGGATTCAAATAGTGCAGGTCTTGGACAAAACAGACTCGCTGCTTCCCGGAACGGAATTCAAGGCGTTTTGCTTACACACAAAACGTAATAAATGCGAGCCCGAGATGCTTGGTTGGGGCTCAGGAGTCGAGCAAACCTTACGTACAACATTTCGTATTCCCTCGCTCGCTGACTTCCGCCGGTTATGTCGAGGTTTTGAGAACAATGCAAGGAGGAGGCCGGAGCAGCGGTTTTCTTCTTCCTCCTGAATGTAAATATATGTACGAGGTGAAAATTATATGCAAATTGAAAAATGTGTTGCATTCGAACTGTACCTCAGCTTAAAGGGAGATATTTACGTCGTTAAGAGTATTTTGAGATAGCGATGAGGGTTAAGTTTGGTTAGTGTAGTTATAACAGTTTAGCTTAGTTTTGTTTGAAGTTTATTAAATTAGTGAAGACCTTTTTTAAGCCTTACGAACAAATATTTTCACCTTTCACGGTTATTAAGGTTATTGAAGTTTATTTAGTGTAGTTAAGTCTAGTTTTGTTTGAAGTTTATTGGTTTTGTGAAGACCTTTTTTAAGCCGTACCAACAATTATTTTCATCTTTTCGTATAAAACTGTGATTAAGTTTAGGCTCGAGTGTTTAGCGAAGTTCCGTTATCGAGTCTCACATAAAAATTATCCTTATGCAGTCCATCAACCCTTATTTATGAATACTACAAAGATCGTTTTCGGTAGCTTCACAGTACAGCAAGAACAGGATTCGAAAAGATGCATCACTATAAAAAAGAAATCAGCCCGCGTCTGTACAATTTGAGTCCACTACAACCACCACAACCAAAACTGTCGAGGCAACCACTAGCGCTCCTCAAGACGGTTTGGAGGCGTAATAGACAAGAACATCACCCCAAAAATATATAACTCAGTACCGCTATCTGTTTTTTTGTCGTTATCACTATAAAAAAAAATCAACCCCCGTCTGTACAATTTGAGTCCACTACAACCACCACAACCAAAACAGTCGAGGCAACCACTAGCGCTCCTCAATACAGTTTGGAGGCGTAATAGACAAGAACATCATCCCAAAATATACAACTCAGTACCGCTATCTGTTTTTTTGTCGTTATCACTATAAAAAAAATCAACCCGCGTCTGTACAATTTGAGTCCACTACAACCACCACAACCAAAACAGTCGAGGCAACCACTAGCGCTCCTCAAGACGGTTTGGAGGCGTAATAGACAAGAACATCATCCCAAAATATACAACTCAGTACCGCTATCTTTTTTTTTTATCGTTATCAGCCTTCTACATCCTCCCATGCACGCCTAATAACCCAGGTACCACCAATAAAGATTAACGGCCACCATTAGAACCATTTACTTCAACGGTACGCGACTCTGGAGCGGAAACCATTTTAGTGTTCCCAAATATTTAATGGATTTGCTAATGTTGGGGCCGATTAGCCGTGTTTTTCATCGGTCGATCGGGCGGCGAGCTGAATCGTGGACTTTAGACAATGGAGTGGTGCGTTAGTGTTGGTGGCTGGCTGTGGGTGAAAACAAACCGACACTCAAGTAAACTGTCTTCTCGATTGGCGGAACGTATCGTGAGTTGAGCAAAGATGGACGCAGAAAGACTAAGAGGCATATTTTTAAACATTTCTGCGCCCAAGAACACGTAATTTACTAGTCTTTCGTGGGAGTCTAGGGCATTTCC
Source organism: Eriocheir sinensis (assembly GCF_024679095.1). Taxonomy (NCBI): domain Eukaryota; kingdom Metazoa; phylum Arthropoda; class Malacostraca; order Decapoda; family Varunidae; genus Eriocheir; species Eriocheir sinensis. The sequence continues at coordinate 4,108,060 of NC_066555.1, read as the reverse complement.
AGGGGTACTTTTATGACCCTGGTGGTAGTCTGAGCCTTCTTCTGTACCGTGAACCTAAAAGAACACTCATTAGAACTCGATTAACCTCCTTTTTGGCCTTTGGAAATAGTTGGTGTGAGGGGCGGGAGCATCTGACAAACCAACCTAAGCTCCATAATCTCAAACTTTTCGGGACTTACACAACACAACCACATTGGCTTTGGTAGAGGTTGTGATAGTTTTATGTGTCTTCTCCACCAGGAACGTGTTAAAAAACGCTCACGAGAACCCGTCAAATCTCCTTTATGGCCTTTGGAAATACTTGTGGGAGTCGAAAGCGTCCGAGAACATGGGACTTACACCAAATTAAACTCTACGGACTTTGGAATGATAGTTTGAATTATTCTCACTAAAGGAAGCAGAGATCAGTGATGTGATGCTCTTTCGATTCTTACATAACAATCTCTTATTTTTCTTCTCATCTTCGTCTTTTTTTCAATCATTTTCATTCCCTCCTCCTCTTCCTCTTCTTCCATTTTCTCCATTTCTCTCCTCTTTCTCATCCTCTTTATTCTTTTTCCCTTCTGTATGTTTTTCCCACTTTTCATTTTCTGCTTCATTTGACCTTTTCCTGATCATCGCCTTTTCCATTCCCTACTCTTCCTCTCCTCCCATCTTCTCCATTTCTCTGCCTCTTCCTCATCCTCCTTATTCCTTTTCCCCTGTGCTTTTTTCTCCTCTTTTTATTTTCTGCAGACACTCCAACACCAAATAAAACTGCCTATTGTAAGAACTGTATTAAGTATGAGTGTTTATGACCTTAACAATGGTACAGACAGACAAGCTAACATCCCGTGGCGCTCTCTGTTCGAACGACTGCATGAAATATGAGTGTTCGTAGCCATAGTAACGGTAGAACATTTGAACATAAGGAGTCTGCAAGAGGACATTCATTTTACATGGGACAGCTCTTGTAACCCCTTTAACCAGCTCTCTTCTCTCTCCTCCCGTTCCATGAATCTATCCAACTTTTCCTTGAAGCCGTGTATCATAACAGCCTGCACCACGTGACTGACAGGCCCATGAAGCAGTCCCTTTGAGCGCGATATTGTGAGGCAAGGCAAAGAGAACAGCCAATCCCGATATTCCGTTCAGTTCGTCCCACGCGTTCTTTTTTGTTGCACGTCGCCCTGATCACCTGTCCAATGCAGGGGGCCAACGAGTACTAGACCTGACAAGCGGCTCATAGTTTTATTTTTGTATCGGGAGACGAAAATTCTGCGAGTCGGAAAGTGTGTGAGTTCTTGGTACTGTGCCATGGCTTTGTGTAACTCTCTCTGTCACACACACACACTTTCTCTCTCTCTCTCTCTCTCTCTCTCTCTCTCTCTCTCTCTCTCTCTCTCTCTCTCTCTCTCTCTCTCTCTCTCTCTCTCTCTCTCTCTCTCTCTCTCTCTCTCTCTCTCTCTGTATTTCTCTATCTATCAACCTCCACATCTCTGTCTGCCTATCTAACTTCGACACACACACACACACACACACACACACACACACACACACACTAAATACCTTTCTGTTGCAAATATTCCTTTTCATCCCATTACCTTCCTTTCTTCCTTCCTACCTTCAAACTTACCTACCTAATCACCGGTCCCTCACTTATCCATCCACCTACTAACCCACCTACCTACCTACCAACCTACCTACTTACCTACTAACCTGTTTCTCGGAGCCTAATATAGACCTTCGCCGAGCTCACTGAATCGTACTAAAACGTCAACCCTTGTATAACGTTTTGGCTCAACGATTTCGTCTATTGGAAGGAGGAAATGAACGACGGAAGGAAGGAGAGAGAGAGAGAGAGAGAGAACAATTACACAGACACACAGAGAGACAGAAAAACTAACAGACGACGAAGGAAAAAGGGAAATGATGAAAATTAATAAAAGGAAGGAACCATAAGAGAGAAAAGAAGAGAAGAGAAGGGAGGAGGAGAAAGATAAATAACACACAGACAGATAAACAGGAAGAAAGATAGACACAAAAAAATAACATGATAAACGAGAAAGCGAGAAAGAAAAAAAAGATAAAACTAATAACGGAAGAAACAATGCATACGTCAATACTCGAGAGAGAGAGAGAGAGAGAGAGCGGGGCGTGGGGGGGGCGGGTTGAGGTACTCCTCCACTGTTGAGCTTCCATAGTCTCCGGGATTTAATTTTCACATCTGGTTACCGTAATGGGATCGTGTGCGTTCTGTGCAGCCTCCGATCCTTTATGTTCCTAGTCTCTCTCTCTCTCTCTCTCTCTCTCTCTCTCTCTCTCTCTCTCTCTCTCTCTCTCTCTCTCTCTCTCTCTCTCTCTCTCTCTCTCTCTCTCTCTCTCTCTCTCTCTCTCTCTCTCTCTCTCTCTAGAGTGAGAGAGAGAACCAGTTTGATCAATACGGCCACGAGAAAGAAAATCCTCCAGTTGACCATGAAAATTTTTACGTCCGTGTCCCTCTGCTCTCTCTCTCTCTCTCTCTCTCTCTCTCTCTCTCTCTCTCTCTCTCTCTCTCTCTCTCTCTCTCTCTCTCTCTCTCTCTCTCTCTCTCTCTCTCTCTCTCTCAAAAACAGTGAACAAGAAAACTATCATCTCATTAACTAACAAAATATTGAGTCATTTTACTGAAACAACAGTAAGCTAACACACACACACACACACACACACACACACACACACACACACACACACACACACACACACACACACACACACACACACACTTAACTTTTACCCTACTCTTTTTTTCCTTATATCCAGACTACTGACGATATAAATAAACTCCTAAAATGCCGTCAAAAATAGTATAGATATTTATGGATCCATTCACCTTACGTTTTCTTAGGTGATATATATTTTTCCTTTTTTTTTATAGTGATGCTCTTTCGCTTCTTACATAACTATCTCCTATTTTTTTTCTCATCTTCGTCTTTTTTTCAGTCATTTTCATTCCCTCCTTCTCTTCCTCTTCTTCCATTTTCTCCATTTCTCTCCTTTTTCTTATCCTCTTTATTCTCTTTCCCTTCTGTATGTTTTTCCCACTTTTCATTTTCTGCCTCATTTGACCCTTCCCTGATCATCGCCTTTTCCATTCATTTTCATTGCCCCCTTCTCTTCCTCTCCTCCCATCTTCTCCATTTCTCTGTCTCTTCCTCATCCTCCTTATTCCTTTTCCCTTGTGCTTATTTCTCCTCTTATTATTTTCTGCTATATTTCACCCTCCCTCATCTTTGTCATTTTCAGTCTTTTCATTACCTTCTCTTTCTTTTCTCCCATCTTCTCCATTCATCTCCTCTTCCTCATTCTCCATATTCTCTCCGCCTGTGCCTATCTTTCCCTCTTTCATTTCTCTTCTTTATTTGACCGAAGGAAGAGTCGAAGTCAAGAGCATTAAGAGGTATTCGAGGTGGCTAATTTGTGGCCACTCACCTACGACGGAAACAGGTAAACACAGGTGAGATTCGTACCTTACCTGAGAGAGAGAGAGAGAGAGAGAGAGAGAGAGAGGGAGAGGGAGAGGGAGGGAGAGAGACTGAGACTAAACAAATATACATGTGTTCATATTAGTCTCAATTAAGTTTCTTTTGCTTACTTTCTACCTTGCTTGAGTACGTGTGTGTGTGTGTGTGTGTGTGTGTGTGTGTGTGTGTGTGTGTGTGTGTGTGTGTGTGTGTATAGTCGTGATTCACCGATTTAGCTACACACACACACACACCTGTTCTATATTTAGCCGCCTGTGCATTAGTAAATATTTCTGTACCCCGACCAATGTTAATCTTTCCTGCACCACCACCACCACCACCACCACCACCACCATCACTGTTCTTTTTACGCACCCTTTCTCCTCTTTCTCCTCTCCTTCTCCTTTTGCTTCTCCTCCTCCTCCTCCTCCATCGGCTCCTCCTCTTCGTTTCCGTCCACTTTTTCTTCCTTTCATCCTCCATCCTCCTTATTTTTTTCTTTTTCTATTCTTATTCCTCTTTTTCCCTGTCTTCTCTATCTTCCTCTTATCTTCATTTCCTCCCTTCTGTATTTGCCTTCTCTTCCTCCTCCTAATCCTCCTCCACACCACCACCACCACCACCAAAAGACAAACCAACCTGCCACTGAAACTAATCTCCTCTGACCTCTGCTGCTCCTGTTTATTCTCCATTCCCTCTTCCTCCTCCTCCTCCTCCTCCTCCTCCTCCTCCTCCTCCTCCTCCTCCCGTCCATAGCTCAGACTAACTCCCCACGATCTCCCGTCCCATTCATTACCTCCCGTTTCATTATGTTTAGTGCTGTTTCTCTTGTTCTGCTTCATTTTCCTGTTTCATATTCTTCTCCTCGTCCTTCTTTTCCTCCTCCTCCTCTTTCTCTTCCTCGTCTCTATTGTCCTCCTATTCCTCTTCTCTCATAAATTCTCTTTCTTTTCCTGCTCTTTGTTTTCTTCCTCCTCGTTCTTACTCTTCTTCCTCCCTCTTCTCTTCCTCTTCCTTATCTTTCTTTTTTCTTTATTTTCATCCAAGCAGAAAGAAAGTAATATATTCCCAATTTTCACTTAGTTTAATTTTCATGTTTACTTTTCATTCCAATTTCATTTCTTTTTCATTCCAATCTGTTTTTTTTTTTCATTGTTCAATCTTGCCGCATGCATTTAATCTTAGTTAATGACGTCATGCATACACAGTGGTCATCCATCTATACATACATACATACATACATACATACATATATACATACACACAGTCTACATTCATAAAAGGGAGAAAAAATATAGGAATGTGGAAAAAAGGGATAGAAGCGAAAGGGAAGCGATTAAGGAAGGAAAAAGAAAATACACACACACACACACACACACACACACACACACACACACACACACACACACACACACACACACACACAAACTAACATACACATACACTATACATAATACACTATACATAACTACCTCGCACTTCCTTTATCTTTGCGCATCATGTATCACTTAGAATCAATGTATACGTATATGCTTGGTTTTTATCCTTCATTTTCCTATGTATATATTTACGTTATGCTAATGAGAGAGGCCCAGGAGAGAAGGAGTATTGGCGAGAGAGAGAGAGAGAGAGAGAGAGAGAGAGAGAGAGAGAGATAAAGCTCGGGGTAATGGACCAACGCTGTCTTTATAAGTTCTAAGAATCAGTAAGTGCGTCTCTCTCTCTCTCTCTCTCTCTCTCTCTCTCTCTCTCTCTCTCTCTCTCTCTCTCTCTCTCTCTCTCTCTCTCTCTCTCTCTCTCTCTCTCTCTCTCTCTCTCTCTCTCTGTCTCTCTCTCTCTCTCTCTCTCTCTCTCTCTCTCTCTCTCTCTCTCTCTCTCTCTCTCTCTCTCTCTCTCTCTCTCTCTCTCTCTCTCTCTCCTTCATTTTCTTCCTCTCCTTCTTCTTTCCTCAATTTCTTTCCTTCCTTTCCTCCTCCTCCTCTTGTACTCTGTCTTGTTTGTCTTTTCCTTCCTTCCTTCCCTTTTTCCTTCCTTCTGACAGATAGAGAGAAGTGAGAGGAGGGAGAATTAGGAGTGAAGCTGCGAGGGAGAGATAAAAGGAGATGAAAAGAGGAAAAAAGAGAAAAAAAAGAAATAAAAGAAGAAAGAAGAGAGACGCTGCAGAAAATGAAAGAGAGAAGAGAAGAAAAGAAAAGAGAAGAGAAGAGGAAGAAAAGGGAAGAGAAACTAGAATGACATGTGAAAGAAGATGAGGAAAAGCGAAAAAAACAAAAATAGAGAAACTAGAGGAAAGGAGAGGAGTGAGAGGAGGAAGGAGAGGAGGAGTGAGAGAAAAACGAAGAGGAAGAGGAGGAGAGGAGAGAAGATAGGAGGGAGGAGGAGGAGAAGCGAGCCGCCACACTCTCCCGGAATTTTAAAACCCTAAAAAAAAAAAAAGATAAAAATTAAAGTTCATATGCTCGTGTCATTGTATAGACGGGGCGGGTATGCATGAGCCGAGGGAGGGAGAGGGGAAGGATAGGAGGGAGAGAGGGAGGGAGGGGAAGAATGGAAGGGGAAAAGGTGTTGAGAGAGGTATTGGTGTGGGAAGTAGGAGGGGAGGGAAAGTGGGGGAAAAGTGAGGGAGGGCTTGAAGGGAGGAGAAGAGGAGGGAATGGGAAATAAAATGGGGTACTGCATTGGGAAGGGAAGGGAAGGAAAGAGAAGTGAAGTAAAGGGAAGGGAGAGGAGGAAAAGAAAGGCAAGGCAAGGCAAGGCAAGGCAAGGCAAGGCAAGGAAGGAGGAAAAGAAGGATGGTAAGTACGATGGTAAATTTGAAGAAGGGAGATGAAGGAAAGGGGAGAGCACTAAAAGGGAGCAATAGAGGAATAGATATGTAAGAAAGGGAGAAGAAGCGGTTGAAAGGAAGCAGGGAGGAAAAGGAAATGGGAGATATATGAAAAGGGAGTGACTGAGTGAATAATAGAGGAAATGAAAGAATAATACAGGTAAGGAAAAAATTAGCTCAAGTTGAGGAAAGGAAGAGAGGCGAAGAAGAGAGACACGAAAAGGAAGCGATTAAGGGAAGGAGAGAAATTAAGGAAATGGAGAAAAATATAGGTAAGGAAAGGGAGAGACGCAAAAGTGGAGCGATTAAGGGAAGAAAGGAATAGCAGGAAAAGGAAGAAGGAGGTAATGGTTTTGGTGGTGGTGGAGGTGGTGGTGGTGGTGGTAATGGAGTTGCGTGCTGATTGAGGTATGGTGGTGGCGTGGGTGGTTGATGTGGCGATAATGGTGTCCGTAATGGGTGATTAAGGTTGATGAGGACGGAGGAGGAGGAGGAGAAGGAGGAAGAAGAAGAAGAAGAAAAAAAGAAAAAGAAAAAAAAAAGAACAACAACAAGACGAACAAGAACAAGACGAACTAGAAGATGAACAAGAATAAGAATAAGAAGAGGAACAACAGGGAGATCGAAGGCCAGATTAATGGATATGAAGAATAAGTATTTTCGATCTCGTGAATAAAACCTTAACAGAAAAAGTAAATACATGGAAAACAGTGAAAATATCGGCGATAGGAAAAACTTGAAGAATAACAGCAAAATGAAAGCGAAAGAAAGGAGATGAAGACAAACAGCAAACATAAACACTACTATTTCAAAACCTAAAAAAAAAAGAAACTAAAATCTACGAAACCCAAATAAAGAAACAACGGAGAGTAGCGACACAAAAAAAAACATAAGAAAGAAAAGAAAAGAAAAAGCAAGTAAAACCGAAAGCACAGCCAAAGAAACATCAAACTCGGCAACAAAAATAAAATATAACAAAAAAATAGGACGATAGAATGTTAATAAAAACAGGGGGTGTTGTTGCCGGGCGCACCTCATTTGCTTAACAAAATGACAAACACCAGAAAATCACACCAAACACCGGACAAACGAGGGCGCGAGGCATGCAAATTTGAGCACTAAAAGGCTGTTTGTGTGTGTGTGTGTGTGTGTGTGTGTGTGTGTGTGTGTGTCAACCCGCTAACGATAACATAAACATAACACGGACTTGGAGGGGGTGGAGCGGGGGGGCTGGGGGGTGGGGGCGAGGTCGGAAGGGGAGGGTTGACGGGACGGGGTGGGAAGGGGGTGGAGGGGTGAGGGAACGGGGGCATGGGGGGGTGATGGTGGTAGTGGTGATGGTCATATGGAAACAGTAGTAATCATAGTAGTAGTAGTAGTAGTAGTAGTAGTAGTAGTAGTAGTAGTAGTATCAGTGGTAGTAGTCATTTTTGTAGTATTTTCTTTACCAACAAAGTAAAAACAAAAAGCCATCCATATTCTCAGAGGCGCAAAGAGGGTCACCAACACCAGTACTTACTCAAACATACACAAAACCTCAAGAGACCAACACTAACGCCCTTTTCCTCTTAGCTTCTCTTCCTCCCTTCCCTCCCTTTCTCCTCTTGCATGTCCGAGCCACTGACAGCCACAGGAAGTACCCAATAACCTCCTCCTAAATCACTCGCTACCAGTGGACGTGAACCCAATGAACCCTCACCAACAAACACACACACTCACTGAAACACACACACACGCACACCATTTCGCTCTCCTTTCTTCGGCTGCGACTCTCCCGGCAATGACAGTCGCTAGAAGTACTCAATTTGCCTCCTGCTTTGTTTCGAGCCCGGCGAGGCATTGTGTAGGGGCGACGCAGCAACACAATGGGTAGGCGGAGGACTCGGAATGACCCTCACCCCCTCCCTATAGGACGCCTCCCCCCTCCCTATATTGTACCCTGTGTCTTTGTCGCCATCCCGTTCTCCTTTCCTCCTTTTCCTATCGTCTCATTTTTTGTATCCTCCTCCGTCATTGGACTCCCGTTTTTCTCTATAGATTTCACCAGGACACCTTCTTCTCTTCCTCTCTATATCTCTATCTACGCTTTTATCCCTTTCTCCTTTCCTTCCCTTCTTCTAATTGTACCCTTCCTGTCGCTTTGTCTTGTTTCTCCTCTCTATCTCTCTCCAGGACACCTTATCCCCCTCCATTTCCCTTCCCTGTCCTCCTGTTTGCCGGTTTTCCATTCTCCTTTCCTTCCTTTCTTCTAGTTGTACCCTTTCTGTCGTTCTGTCTTTTTTCTCCTCTCTATCTCTCTCCAGGACACCTTATCCCCCTCCATTTCCCTTCCCTGTCCTCCTGTTTGCTAGTTTTCCATTTTCCTTTCCTTCTTTACCTATAGTTGCACTCTACCTGTATTTGTGTCGTCTTTTCCTTTCTTCCAAAAGCCGTCTCTACCTAACCCTGCCGCTCGCCATGTCAGGATATTTCACAGTTCCTTTCCCTTCATCTGCCTCCTGACGACCCCTGCTTTCCCCTATCGACTTGCTATCTTCCTCTTTCCTCTTACTCTGTCTCTGTCGCCTGTCTCCTCTTGTTCCCCTCCCTCCCCATTACCCTCTACTCCTGTCTCCACCTATTCTCTCTTATCTCCCCTTCCCATTACTTTAGCTCTGCCAGTCAGCCATCTTCCCTTCATGCTCCACCATTCCCCTGTCACATTCCACTTTTCCCCTTCCCATCCCCCAATTACTCTCTTTTGTCAAGCCCTATTTCCTTCCCTTCTCTTCTTCAGTCTACCCTCCCCTCCCCCACCTCTGTTCCTTCCCGTTCAGGACTGTCTCCCTTTTCTTTTGTTACGCTGAAAGCTTTTTTGTTAGTAGTTGAAGGGAGTGATTTTTTTTTTAATTCTTAGTTTGAGCCACTTTCCATTCTTTTCTCGTTCTCCAAAGCTGCGTTTATTAACCTTTCCTATTTATTTTTTATCATTTTTGAAAGGCATCGCGTCTAACATAAAGCAATTACATATCTTTTTATTGCAATTACGGCTACTTCTCGCCATAATCCAATTAGGCAGTAATTTACATATATTTTCCTATCGTCCTTTGAGTCTGCAGTTGGTTTCCATTGCTTAAAATATCTCGTCTTTCAAGCCTGATTTTAGTTTTCGTTCTACATTTTCATTTGTCTGTCTCTCTTTACTTTACAATTAATTTACTATCGATCTGCAAACCTACATATCGGTCCTCATCCACTAAGCACGTTTTCAGTGGTCATTACGTTAGTTTCTTCCCATTCTCTGTCTGTCTGGTAACATTACAATACTTTTACTACAGTTACCCAAGCCTGCATCACGTTTTCATGTCTCCCTCTCTCTCTCTCGGACTCCAATACTAATACTCGCCAGCTCATTCTCTGGCCTGAATTTTCCCTTCCAATTCTTTTATCGCTGTCCTCCAAACCTGCATTTTTTCGTCCCCGGTACTTGCATCCTAAGCTCCAATATTAATGCTCCTCAATACCATCTCATCCTCCTTCTAACACTACCGGATCCTCCTTGTGTTTCCTTTCCCACCCTTTTGTCACCCTCAACTCCCCTTTCTTCCACATCTCAAGCTCGTTTTCCAGCTCTGTACACAAGGCTATTTGATCCTTTCCGTGTTTCCGTTCGCATCCCTTTTGCCACCCTCAGCACCTGTTTCTTCCCTCCTTCAAGCCCATTTTCCAACCCTCTACACAAGGCTCGCTCTCACCGCTGATTCCTGGAACGTCGCGTCGCTCTCCAAGATTTTCGTTCCGTCTCGTCTGATGATTGTGTATAAAGATGATTGCTATGACACGTAAGATATCACATGCACAATATGCTCTTCCGCTGGTGGTTCCCGGACGAGCAAACCACATCACATTATAAGACTTTCCTTTCGTCCAGCCTCGTCGTTTTGTCCATTCTGGTCGAGTTGGCCGTGAATCGCGAAGGCCTGCTTTCTCACACACTTTCGGTTCTCACAAATATATCCAAATGCCATAAAAGAGACTACTAGGGTTCTCATACGTAATTCTTCACATGCATGGTACAGAAGCCTCGTCAAACTATCACTAAACCCGTAAAACTACCAATGGAAACACCCACAACAACCTATACAAAAGCCTTCCAATGTGGGGTATGTAAGCCCTGAGGAAATGCTTGAGAATCCGGGCGTCCCACACAACACTGCACAACACTATACACAAAACTCTCTCCAGCTGTTGATTCCCAGTAAAATGCGTCACGTCCCAAGATTCCCGTAAGATTCCTGTTCCGTCTCGGTTCATATGTTCAATCTTACGTCAGGTGGAAATGGTCTAAAGCGAAGCAGGTGTGAGAGCCAGGTGAGTGTGTGTGTGTGGAGGGGGGGAGAAGGAGAGAGAAGAAAGGACAGCAGAAAAGGAGAAGAAGGGGAGAGAGGGATAGGATAGGAGATACAGGGAAAAAAGAGAGAGAAGAAAGGAGAGCAGGTAAGGAGAAGAAAAGGTATACAATGACAAGAAATAAGGGAGATAGGAGTGAGAGAGAGGAAGGATAGTAGGAGAGGAGAGTGCGTCCGCCAGGTGAACTAGACTCAGGTGGAGGGACTGCCCAGCGTGAGAGGTATTACAGTCCATATTAGACCGCGTTCCGAGCAAGCTATATATGGGATAATGTAATTCGAGAGAGAGAGAGAGAGAGAGAGAGAGAGAGAGAGAGAGAGTTTATCCGTTATTGAAATAGGTGTACAATCTCTATAGAACTGCATCATGTACTCGTGTGTACAGTGCGTGTATGCTTTTTTTATTGTACGGAAGGTCGCTGTATTATACGTTAACTCAACCGTGCTTCTATGGATACGTACGAATGTGTGTCCGTGTGCGATATGGAAATTTGCCTTCAGTAAATGTTATGTATATCTGTAACGCTTGTGTGTGTGTGTGTGTTGGTGTGTGTTGGTGTGGGGCGGGAGGGGGGCGAGAGGGAAAGAGAGAACCAGTGTGTGTGTATATATGCTATTAAAAGTAAAGCAAATCCTAAATAAAATAACAAATGAAAATAAAATATAAAAAAATAGATCCAGAATAAAATTTTAAAAATCTAGTCTCGCGAGCAGTTATGAATTTAGCAGAAGTGAAGCAGAGAAATGCGGAAAACACACACATACACACACACACACACACACACACACACACACACACACACACACACACACACACACACACACACACACACACACACACACACACACACACACACACACACACACACACACACACACATACACACACGTAAGTAAGTAAGTAAGTAAGTAATTAAGTAAGTAAGTAAGAAAGTAAATAAAAATAAGTAGTTTGCGTCACTTTATTTTTTTAGTTTCGTTTCAGCCAGCGTGCGTGGAGAGGTGATGTTCAGGTGTTTCGTGCAAATATTTCCCTCGGCTTATATTCAGATTTAATTTTCCACTCTGTCTGTGAACGAGGCGGTGAGACGTGGAGGAAGGGAAGGGAGGAGGAAGAGGTGAGAGGAAGGGAGGAAAGGGAAGAGGGCGGATAGAGGGATATGAGAGTGGAAGAGAGGAGAGGAAAGATGGGAGGAGAGAAGTGAAGGAGAGAAGAAAGAGATGGGAAAGATAAGGAAAGAGAGGAGGAGAGTGGAAAAGGTAGAAGGACTAGAGATAAAGAAGATGAGCAAGAGAGGGAGGATTGAAGAGGAGAGAAGGCAGAGAGACCGGAGAAAGGAGAGGAAGAAGGGGAACGGAAAAGGGTAAAGGAGAGTAGATGAAAGGGATGAGAGTGAGAGAGAGAGGAATGAAGGAGAGGAGGAGGAAGTTACCGTAGAGCTAAGGAGGGAGAGGAAGGGTAGAAGGGAAAGTCAAAGAAGATGAAAGGACAAGAGAGGAGGAAGACGAAACAGAGAGGGAGAGGATGCGTGAGGAAAGGAAGATAGGAAAGAATAAATAAATTGTAAAAAGGAAAAGGATAAGAAGATAAAAAAAACGGAAGAGGAAGGGCAGTAAAACAGGTGTGTGCAAGAGTCAAGAGGAGGAGGAGGAGGAGGAGGAGGAGGAGGAGGAAAGAAGGAAGAAAGGAAGTGTTAACATATACATTCCCTTCATCAAAATTTAATAACATCACAGTTTTTCCCTCTCTCCCTCTCTTCAGGCTCACTCGCGTCCGGCCTTCAAGTTTACCTCACAAAGTCAAGGCGCCCTTTGATGGCTAACTCTTCCTCTGCAGGCATCAAACGAGAGTGGTCAGTCCTGCCTCTCAGCGCCCCCTCCTTCTCTCGCCACCGCGGCCTCTCCCTTCACACCTGGCAACCCCTCTCATCACGGCGCCGCCCAGGTAAGTTATGAAAAAGTTATCAGTATTAATAATCTTAACACGAATTCCATCAGGCAAAGTTACAAGTGCGGAAAATTGTCGTAAAAAGAAGCAACGAAGGGAAGGGAGGAAGGGGAAGGGAAGATGAGAGGTGAGGTGAGGGAAGGGAAGGTGAGGCGAGATGGTGGATCTAATCAAAGCGGCGGTTGTCGACAGGTGTATAAAACAGGGCTGCCAGGTGCTGTTTATATATAGTGTAGCGTGTGTTTATTTATTTATTTATTTATTTATTTATTTATTTGGTTTAGTTTAGTCTTGATTTGCCTGGTCCTTGGTCGTGAAGTTTTCTGAGTAAAGTTAAAGTTAGTCTTGCATATGTCATGTTATAATGCTTTCACTTTTCCTTACTCGCTTGCTTTTCCGTCAACATTTATTTTCGTATTTTTTTTCAATCTTGCTGTTTTTTTTTTTTCTTTTCCGTCTTCATTTTTTCGTCTTTCTCTTTTTTCTGCACTTTTCTTTTTTCATATTCCTCTTTTTCGTCTTCTCTTTTTTTCAGTACTTCTTTTCATGATTTTTGTCTTCCTTTTTTTTCGTTTTCCTCATTTTCGTCCTTACTCGTCCTCGTCCTCGTCTTTCTCGTCCTCCTCTTCCTCCTCCTCCCCTTTTGTTCTTGGTATTTTCTCCGCCTAAAAAATTGCGTTTTCACTCGTGTTTACCTTTATTTTTTTCCTCCAATCTTTCTTCCGGCCCTTCTTTTCCTCTTTTTCGTCTTCCTCGTCTTCGTTCTCCTCTTCCTCCTCCTCCCCTTTTGTTCTTGGTATTTCCTCCGCCTAAAAAGTTGCGTTTTTACTCGTGTTTAACTTTATTTTTTCCTCCTTCCTTTTTTCCGGCCCTTCTTTTCCTCTTTTTCGTCTTCCTCGTCTTCGTCCTCCTCTTCCTCCTCCTCCCCTTTTGTTCTTGGTATTTCCTCCGCCTAAAAAGTTGCGTTTTTACTCGTGTTTAACTTTTTTTTTTCCTCCATCCTTTTTTCCGGCCCTTCTTTTCCTCTTTTTCGTCTTCCTCTTCCTCCTCCTCCCCTTTTGTTCTCGGTATTTCCTCCGCCTAAAAAGTTGCGTTTTTACTCGTGTTTAACTTTATTTTTTCCTCCTTCCTTTTTTCCGGCCCTTCTTTTCCTCTTTTTCGTCTTCCTCTTCCTCCTCCTCCCCTTTCGTTCTTGGTATTTCCTCCGCCTAAAAAGTTGCGTGTTTGTCTTTCAGTCGGCCGTGCCTTTGTTAACAAGATGTCTCGCAAAGTTATGAACGGATTTCAATGAAACTTTGGAACTTGGGCCAAAGTTAGTCGACGGGCCGCGGAAGAAGTGATTAGTTTTCCTGGCGGATCCACTTCGAAAACCGATCGCTGGTTCGCTGGTCCATGAACCGACTCTCATGAAGCTTCATTGAAATTCGTTAATGCCTCGTTTTTTACGGATATCTCGCTAACAAAGAGAGGGCAAGGGAGAAAGACAGACAAAGAAAGAAAGAAAGAAAGAAAGACTTGACTCCTTTCTTCCTTGCCCTCCTGAGCTGACTGAATGCATGACTGACTCCCTTTAAAAAGTTCATTGGAATCTATTTGTGTGTTTTCTGTTCCGGATATTATGCTGAAACACACACACACACACACACACACACACACACACACACACACACACACACACACACACACACACACACACACACACAGATATTTCCTCCTCCTCCTCCCACCCTCCTCCTCTTCTTCTTCTCTCTCTTCTTCCTCCTCCTCCTGCTCCTCTTTTGGCAACTAGAATTTTCCTCCACCTCCTCTTCTCCTTATTTTCTCTCTTCTTCTTCCTTGTATTCTTCCTCCTCCTCTTCTGACCCCTAGTATTTTCTCCTCCTTCCAATCCTCCTCCGACTTTTCCTTCTCCTCCTCTTCTCCTCTCTTCTTCTTCCTTGTATTCTTCTTCCTCCTCCTACTCTTCATCTTCCTTTTCTTCCTCTTCTCCTTCTTTTCCTCCTCTGACCTCTAGTATTTCCTCCTCCTTCCCCTCCTCCTCCTCCTCCTCCTCCTCCTCCTCCTCCTCCTTCTCGCCTCGGCACCCTCTTCGTCTCCGCCACGCGACAGGAAGGAGCCATAATCTCTTTCCTTAATAATGAAACAAATATTTACAAGAGAGCCGCGTCGCCCGGGCCATTACGTAACACCCTCATTATCCAGAACCATTAATTAAAACAGAGATACCCATTAAAACTCCGTACTAACTCCTCCACCCCCTCCTCCTCTTCCTCCTCCTCCTTTTTTTGTCCCCCCCCTCCGACACCCCCTTCCTTCTCTTCTTTCTGGTCATCCTCCTTCTCCACCTCTTCCTCTTCCTCCTTCTATTCTTCCTTCTCTTCGTTCTTCTGCTCTTTTTCTCTCTTCCTTCACTTCCTTCCTTCGTCCTCTCCCTTTCGTTTTGTCTTACTTTTTCCTTCTTTTCATTTTCTTGCTCCTCCTCCTTTTCCTCCTCCTCCTCCTCCTCCTCCTCCTCCTCCTCCTCCTCCTCCTCCTGCACCTCATTATTTTTATATTTAATTTTGCTTCCGTTTTTACCTTATTTTCCACTACTTTTCCCTGTGATGTTTTTTTTTTTTTTTATCTAAGATTTAAGTTTTTTTTTAAGTACTGAGAATTTCCTCCTTAGTTAAGAGATGATACTCTTCTAATGATGATGATGATGTATATTTTTTCCTCCTTATTCTGCCCTTTTCTTGAAGATTAAAAACAAACGCCTGTAATTAATGGTAAGAGAAGAATGGGAATATGGTTTTGCGGTTAGAGAGATTTGTTGTTATTTTCTTTTTATTATCATGGTGGTTTTAAGAGTTGCGTATAGTTTTATTTGTAGTTGTTATTTTTGTTTTGTATGTTGTTGTTGTTATTGGTGGTGATGGTGGTGGTGGTGGTGGTCAACGTAACTGCCCCCAGAAAAACATGAAAGAAAAAAAGAAAAAAATAATGTTGGGTGGATTATATTACTTAGAGAGAGAGAGAGAGAGAATTAAAAAATATATATAGTCGTCGGCTCGCGTTCTGAGTTTTCGCTCTCCGCATGAAACTTTTTTCGTTGTATCGTTTAATATTTGTTTCGTGCTTTTCAAAGACTTCAGACGCGAGTTTTAGACTAATTCCGTCCCTCTGAATATGTATGTCCCTGTTTTATCTGGGATTCTGTCTACCGTGTGTGTGTGTGTGTGTCTATCTATATATCAATCTTTCTATGTGTCTGTATCTATGTATCTGTCTGCTTTTCTATGTATGTATGTGTATCTCTTTGCGTCCATGAATATCTATGAATATCTACTTTGTTTTTCTTCTCTATTCTTTATTTTATTTTGTGTATCTTTATTTATTTTATTATTTTCTTTCTTTCATTCTCTCTCGATCTTTTTAATGTGTGTTGTTTTTTAGGGATCGAGTTTCCTTGTCTGCTTGTATTACATTTTATTTCTTTGTTTTTCCCTCCTTCCTTTGTTCCTCTTAAGTTTTTTGTTTTTGTTTTTTTTTGTTTTGTTTTCCTCGTATTTCTTTTCCGCAATTCTCTTCTTTCCCGTGCCAGACATTTTCTCTTTTTCTCTCTCCTTCGTAGCCACATTTTCGTTTTGTCTTCGTTTGTTTGTTTGTTTCACCTTTCCAGGAAGCTTTTACCGACTAATTATATGAAGGAAGAAAAACCTGAATGTATTTTGTATGCGTCGTTTTACCTTTCATTATTTTTCTCTTTGTTTTATTTTATTTTATTATTATTTTGTTGTTGTTGTTGTTGTTGTTGTGCGAGGTCACCAATGTTCGCATCTGTTTAACTTCTTCAGAAAAAAAACATGTATTAGGGTTATAAGTTTTGCGTCCATAAATTTTCCTCTTCCTCTTCCTCACCATCTTAAAAAAATATATGTATAAGTTTTATGAGTTTTAAGTTCATATATTTTTTCATCTTTCTCTTCATTATCTAAAAAAATGTATATAAGGTTTATGAGTTTTAAAAGTTCATATATTTATCATCTTTCTCTTCATCATCATCTAAAAAAAAAAATAGGTTTATGAGTTTTACGTTCATTTATTTTCCCTTCTCTTCATCATCATCTATTTTCCTTCTTATTTTTTCCTGTCTTGTTCTTTATCTTCTTTTTCATCACCATCCTCTGCAGGTTTCATCTTTCTATTCGGTTGTATTTTAATCATTCTCCCCTTCCCTACATTTCCTTTTTCTCTGTACAGTGTATTTTCTATTCTAAATCCAACTTAATTCACGTTCTCTCAGCACAGTTTTTGCATCGTATTCGTGGGATATCTGGCTTTGTCCTTGCTATGTTACAGTGTGTTTAGATTTTTCTCTATGATTTCCTGCCTTTGTTGTACAGTTATATTTTTCCTACCTTCTTTTCCTGATGTAATGTGTTCAAATTTTCTCATCATAGTTTCCTGCCTTTCCTGTACAGTTTTATTTTTCCCTACCTTCTTTTCCTGATGTAATGTGTTCGAATTTTCTCTTTATAATTTCCTGCCTTTCCTGTACAGTTTTGTTTTTCCCTACCTTCTTTTCCTGATGTAATGTGTTCAAATTTTCTCATTATAGTTTCCTGCCCTTCCTGTACAGTTTTATTTTTCCCTACCTTCTTTTCCTGATGTAATGTTTCAAATTTTCTCATTATAGTTTCCTGCCTTTCCTGTACAGTTATATTTTCCCTACCTTCTTTTCCTGATGTAATGTGTTCAAATTTTCTCTTCATAGTTTCCTGCCTTTTCTGTGCATTTTTTTTTTCCTACCTCCTCTTTCTCATATATTGTGTTAGAATTTGTTTTCGTTTGATGACTTTTACCTTCTTTTTATTTTTTTATTTTTTTCCTCTTCCGCCTGTTCTTTATTCCTCTTCCGCCTGTTATATGTTCAAGTTTGTTTTCTTTTCATGACTTTATTTTCTCTTTATTTTTCTCTAATATTTTTCACCTATTTTCTATTATAGTGCGTTCAAGTGTGTTCCTCTTTCATCACTTTCTATCTTTTACTTTTCCTATATTACATTTCTTTTTTGTTTTACCTTTTCTTCCTTTTCTAAACGTGATCAAATTTGTTTTCCGCTCACGACTCTAACCTTCTTTTCCTACCTTGTTTTCCTGTCTTTCGTTATGTCGTTTGAGTCACCGCGTGTGTGTACGACTCCTCTGGTCTGGAATTGAGGGGACACCTGTGAACACCTGGCTGTATTGTAGTTGATTAAGGGAGTTGGGACGTGTTTGAGGGAGTGGAAGGAGTATTTTTTCATTCCTTTTTTTTTTTTTTTTTACTTTCATTGTTGTCTGCATTTTTCTTTGTAATTTTTCTCTCTCTCTCTTTCTTTCTTTCTTTCTTTCTTCATTTATTTATTTATTTATTCATTCATTCATTTATTTATTGTCTTTTTTTCGTTTCTTACTTTCCTTCTCTCTCTCTCTCTCTCTCTCTCTCTCTCTCTCTCTCTCTCTCTCTCTCTCTCTCTCTCTCTCTCTCTCTCTCTCTCTCTCTCTCTCTCTCTCTCTATCTCTCTCTCTCTCTCTCTCTCTCTCTCTCTCTCTCTCTCTCTCTCTCTCTCTCTCTCTCTCTCTCTCTCTCTCTCTCTCTCTCTCTCTCTCTCTCTCTCTCTCTCTCTCTCTCTCTCTCTCTCTCTCCGCCCCTCTTTCTCAGCCCTCTTTCCCACTCGCTCCCTCCCTCACTCTCGCTCCCCTCTCCCCCCTCCCCCTCTCCCCAACGTTCTTCCACTCTCTCGCTCCCTCTCACTCTCTCTCTCCTGCATGCAGCTTTAAGCGACACTCCGGAGCTCACATTAAGAGCTTTTCACAATTCAAACAAAAGCTCTTTCTCCTCTCCCAACTTGGCCCCTTCTGTGCAAATGTGGCGGAGTGGGATGAAGACCGCGTTCGATACCCGGGCCGAGAGAAAGCTAGAAGAAGAACGAGAACGAGCGAACGAGTGGGTGTTGTTAGGAGGAGATGAAGGAGGAGGAAAAAGGGGAAAGGTAGGTATGTGGATGGAAGAAGGTAGAATAGAGATGGAAGATAAATAGAATGAGAACAAGAACGAGAAAGAAGAGAAAAAGGTCTGTTAAAAAGGGGAGGAGGAATGGAAGGAAAAAGAAGGAGGAGGAGAAGAATGAAAAGGAGAAAGAGTGGGAAAGGGAGAAGAAGATGGAAGAGGCATAGGAGGGAAATAAAACGAGAACAAGAACGAGAAACGAACCAGTAGGTGATGTTGGAAGGAAGAGGAGGAGGAGTGAAAGGAGGAAGGAAGGGGAGGAGAACAAGGGGGAAAGGGAGGTGTTTGAATGGAAGAAGGTGGAAGAGAAGTGGAAGTTAAATAAAACGAGAACAATAGCGAGAACGAGCGAGTGAATGATGTGAGGAGGAGGAGAAAAGGAGTGGAAGGAGTGAAAGAATGGGGAGGAGGGAGTGGGAGTGGAAGGTGCTTGAATGAAAGAAGGTGGAAGAGAGATGGGAGGCAAATATAATATTAACAAAAAAAAACGTTTGGTCCTTCATCTATTTCCTCTTCCTTCTCTTCCTTCACCTTTTCCTTCTCTTCCTTTCCCTTTAATGACCTTGCTTCTGTTGTGTCCTTCCTTTCTTCTCGTTCTTATCCATTTACTTTATACCCTCGTTGCCCCTCTTCTTACTCTCCCTCTTCCTCTCTCCTCCATCATCATCATCATCATCATCATCTGCAGCAGTATTATCACCTCCTTCCATTATTTTCCTATTGCCATTATCTATGCCTATTAAGCCTTCTTCAATAATGGTAATTTTCTCATCGGCTCAAGTTATGATAGTGTACAACTTTATTTTATTTATCTATCTTTTGTTATTTTTATTCCTCCTCCTCCTCTTCCTCCTCTTCCTCCTCGTATCATTCCTCTCCTCATTCTCATCGCTATTTTCCTTCCCCTCACCTTTTTATTCTTCTCTTTTTCCCTCTCATATTCCTCCTACTCCTCTCCGTATTTCTCATTTTCCTCCTCCTCCTCCTCCTCCTCCTCCTCCTCCTCTTCCCAAAAAGTGTCAACCATCGCTACACTTCCTTTCCTCTACATGCTAAACATCTGTGCAGCTCTCCCCCTCTCTTTCTCCTCCTCCTCCTCCTCCTCCTCGGGGCCTTGTGTTTGATGTCGTCCGGACCATTTTGAAAGATCATTTGTCGCCCGGTTTAATTGGAGTCTGTGACGGTGGTGGTGGTGGTAGTGGTGATGGTGGTGGTGGTGGTAGTGGTGATGGGGCCTGGGAAATTGGGTGTGGAGGGAAGAGAGAGAAGGTGAGGAATGTTTTATGAGAAGGATGGAGAGGGTTAGGGGTGGTGGGGGGGTTACGGAGAAGGGGTTAAAGGGATGGAGATATAGAAGGTTTTAGGGGAGAGAAAAATAGAAGTCTCTGCTACTCATCTATAATATCCTCCGCTTCATCGTCCTCGCTCGCTCTCCTCCTGCTCCTCCTACTCATCTTTTTCTACCGCCTTGTTGTCCTTCCTTACCTGTATCTACCTTTCCTTCATGTTAAACCTCAAGGCATTTATCGCATTTGTTCCTGCTTCTCTCTCATCCTTATTTACTCTGCATACCTTCCCTCTCTCTTTCCCTTATATTGCCTACTTTCTCTATTTTTATTACCATGGTTTCTGCTTCGTTTTTAGCTTTTCCTATTCATACACACGTTTTCTAGTATTGTTTTTAATCTGCTTCCTCCGGTTTGCCTCTTCTTGGTTTCTGCACCCCGTCTATCCCTATCTTATTCCCTTCCTTTCTACCGCCCTGTTTACCTTCCTTCGTTTCTTCCTTATTATCAATGTAGCCACTCTCTTGCCTTCCTTTCCTCCATTCTTCCTCCCTGCCTTATTATGTCCTTTCTTCTTTATTATTATCAAACTAGACGCTGTATCATTTCTATTCTTACTTATCCATACACACGTTTTCTATCCTAATTGGCATGTGTCAGCTTCCTCTCTGTAAGATCTGCCTGGTTTCTGTTATCCCTTTCTACTCTACCCTACCTTACCCTACCCTACCCTACCCTTTCCTGCTATCCCTCCGTCTATCCCGACTTCTCCTTACCTGCCTTCCTTCCCTTGGTTTCTGGTCCTCTCCTATCGATACCTTTCCTCCCCTACCTTCATCCCCCTTGGTTTTCGATTCCCTTCTATCCTTACCTGCTCATACACGTTCCCCTCTGCTTAATTCTCCTAAGTTTCTGCTCCCTACCTCTCCAGACCTCCCCTTATCTCCCCTCCTCCCCTTGGTTCAGCTCCCCCTGTGTTCCTACCTCCCCATACCCACCCGTCTCCCCGCCCCCCGCACGGCTGTCTGGCACCTGTGGACGCAACATGCACCTGGCGTTCGTTAGTGTGGCCGCCCCTTAATTAAGCGGATGCAATCAAAACACCTGAGTTGGCGGTGAGAGGCTGCGACAGGTGATGACTGGGCCAGGTGAGCGTGGGGGCGTGCGGGCCCGTGTATGGAGAGCAGCGTGAGGAGGAATCGATGTTTTTGTTTAAAGATATGTTACCTAACCTACCTGCGGCGGTGGCGGTGTTGTTGTTTTTGCTGTTTTTGTTTGTGGTGGTAGTTGGTGGAGACGGACATGGTATCATTTCCACTGCCATAATTACCACTGTCACCACTACCACTGCCACCTCTAGAACAGTCATTAAAGGAACCTATACCTAACCTACCCTAACCTAACTTCCACTACCTCTGCCACTGTCAGTTCGATCGTTACCTAACTTAACCATCATCACCACTACTACCTCTACCATTAACGATCCTATTCTTTAACTAACCTAAACACTACCATCACTACCACCTCTACCTCAAATACTGCCACCTCTGATTCTGTGTTACCTGTGTTCCCTTCCCCTCTCCCCTTTCCTCCCCATCCAGCATCCCATTCCCATATTCCTTTCGTATCCTCCCGAATCCCATCCCTCTGCTGTGTATTTCCGATCCCTTCTCATTTAACCCACTGTCAAACGTTCCTTTCCGCCCACCAGTACTCTCCTTTTCCTTTTATTTTTTTTTCCCAACCCACCCTCCCTTTTCTGGTCCTTTCCTATGCCTCTTCCCATCATCTCTTATCTCCTGGTTCCTTTCCAATGTCTTTTCTCACCTTCCCTTTCTTTTAAAACCTTCCATTGCCTTTTCCCATCCTCTCTTTCCCTCTAGTCCCTTCTTCTTACCTTCTCTCTCTCTCACTCACTCCATCGTTACTGCTTCTCTATAGCCTCTGCCACATCTTTCAGTATTATTATAAATGTCCCCTTCAATCCTCCCTTCATTACTCTTTGCCACGGCGACACCTCCTACCTGCCTCCCCCACTGCCTCTGCTGCCATTCCTCTACAAACACGCCAGTCATTCTACCCTTGCTTCCCCCTGCCATGGTGTCTTGGTTAGAGGTTTTAGCTGAAGGTAGAGTAAGAGGAAATGTTTGTTTGTCTGTCTCTTTCTCTGTGTGTGTGTGTGTGTGTGTGTGTGTGTGTGTGTGTGTGTGTGTGTGTGTGTGTGTGTGTCTCTCTCTCTCTCTCTCTCTCTCTCTCTCTCTCTCTCTCTCTCTCTCTCTCTCTCTCTCTCTCTCTCTCTCTCTCTCTCTCTCTCTCTCTCTCTCTCTCTCTCTCTCTCTCTCTCTCTCTCTCTCTCTCTCTCTCTCTCTCTCTCACCTGTCACGCCAGCAGACTTTTACCGCCTCAGGATGTCAAATTATTCACGGGAACATGACATATGACCGCCGCAGGTGCCACCCTCCCCCCTCCTCCCCCGACCCCTTTCCCTCCTTACCTGGCCTTCTTACCTTTCCCTCTCCTTCTCTCCCTTATTTTACCTCTTTAGCTATAGGAGTTTCCCTCTCTGCTTCTTATATTTTTTTTTCTTTTCTTTCCTCTTCAGCTTTTTGGTCTTGACACTTTTTTTTTTTTTTGCTGTATTCCTCTTCCTCGTCTTTCTTCCTCCTCCTCCTCCTCCTCCTCCTGTCTTTCTTTTCTTATTATTTTTAGGTTTCTCCTCCTTGGCTTTGTTTCTCTTTGGTTTGTATCTCTCTCTCTCTCTCTCTCTCTCTCTCTCTCTCTCTCTCTCTCTCTCTCTCTCTCTCTCTCTCTCTCTCTCTCTCTCTCTCTCTCTCTCTCTCTCTCTCTCTCTCTCTCTCTCTCTCTCTCTCTCTCTCTCTCTCTCTCTCTCTCTCTCTCTCTCTCTCTCTCTCTCTCTCTCTCTCTCTCTCTCTCTCATTATTTATCTATCTCTCTATCTTCTTAAACACACACACACACACACACACACACACACACACACACACAGAACCCCCCCCCCTACACACAGCCCTTCCCTCACACACACACACACACACACACACACACACACACACACACACACACACACACCTTTTTATAAATTTTCAGCTCTGTTTCCTGCATCACGTCACCGGGTCTCACATTAATGGCTCGACGTAGCGAACCAAGTTGGCTGCCGCGCGCTGTGGAGTGTAGGGGTGGAGTGGATGGGAACAAAGGGTGGAAGGGAGTGGAAGAAGTGGAAGCAAGGAATGGAACAGGTGGAGGCAAGGGATGGAAGAGGTTGTAACAAGGAGTGGAAGAGGAGGAAGCATGGGGTGGTAGAAAATTAGGTAGAAGGAAAGGAGACGGCGGAGGGGAAGTTGAGAGGGTGGAAGGGAGGTAGAAATATTGGTAGGGTGGAAGGTTGAGTGTGGGAAGGAGAGAGAGAGAGAGAGAGAGAGAGAGAGAGAGAGAGAGAGAGAGAGAGTGGTTGTGAGTCCAGAAGGGAAGCTGAGAGGGAGGAAGGAAAAAGGGAGAGAGGGGAAGGGTTGAATCTGTGGGCTGGAATTTAAGTTGGGATGAAGAATGGGGAGAAAAAGTGACCAAGGAACGAAGGTTGGTTTGGAAGGCTGCTGGACACGAGGGATGGGAAGGAGGAGGAGGAGGAGAAGTAGAGAAAGGAGGAGAAGGAGGAAGAGAGAGGTCACAGGATACACACACACCCTCACACACACACAAACACACACACACACACGGATTTCCAGCAGAGTCCAGCATCAGTTGTAATTGCTTAGATGATGATGATAACGACAATCACATCAACACCTGCGTTTAGTCGGCGTGTCGAGAATGGCTTTACTTCATCCCGAATGCGCCGCCGCTTTCCCGCTGGTCCTTTGTGAAATTAGTTGGTATTTATTGAGTTAGTAATTACCACCACGACTACCACTATCACTACCACCGCCACTACCACCACCACTACCGTCACCTAAACAATGCACGTGTCCCCCTCCTGCCGCTCCCTCCCCCGATGTCTCCTTACACGCGCGGCACCAAGTGGAAGATAATGGCCATTTTTGAGTGCTGACGAGAGGACGATGAAGCTGCAGGGAGATGAGGAGAAGAAGGAGGAGGAGAAGGAGGAGGAAAACAAGGAGGGTGGGATGGGAGGTGGACTAAGAAGTTGTGGGATAGACAAAGTTAGGTAAGGTTAGGTATAGTTAGGTTAGCAGGAAAATAGGGAAACAGTATAAAGGAAGAGGTAGATAAGGTATAAGCTATAGCTGCGCGTGGCCTCAGTGCTCATTTTCATCACTTTGGCTCTTGGGTTAAGAAGAAGTACTGGCAAGGTGAAGATAAGATAGATGATACAAACTAACTCAGAACCAGCGTTGCCAGACTATCGTACTCTGAGCATTGCATTTATCATGTTTAGGCTCCACGACTGTCGTACCACACAAATAACGATAGAAAATTAAAGTTATCGTTAAAACAGTTAAATATTCTTGGGTTTCGTTCTTTTTTGCTATAGGTATTAATCAGAAACTACGAAAATGCGATGCGATGAGTACGATAATTTGCCAACGCTGCTCGGAACGTTCCTATAGAGGGGATGAGCTGTATGAATCTAAATTTAGTATAGTAAAATGCAGACCACTGACAACCCGACGATGTAGAAAATCACACATGTCCAATTTCCCCGCACACAATATCACATACCATTTCCAACACAGGAAGCAGCGAGTAGCGGGCTTTTTTTTTATTATTGTTTTCTTTTTTTGTTGCCCTTGAGTTGCCTCCTTTGTTGTAAAAAAAAAAAAAAAAAAGAGAGAGAGAGGTCCACGTTTACCATTTCCAGTGCATAATAATTTAGTTCTCCGGAAAGTTTTATAGATTAGTGCCAACATCCAGCTGCCGAAGACCAGACTTTGGAAGAGTACTCACTGGAAACAATTGGCAGAGCTGAAGGAGGCTACGAAAACCTTAAGGGTCGCATTGCAAGACATTTCGGCGCCCAAGAACACATATTTGACAAGGCTTTCGTAGGAGTTGTGGGCTTTTCCAAGAGTAGTTGTGTGACCCTGGTGGTAGTGTGACCCTTCTTCTGTATCATGAACCTGAAGAAACAATCATTAGAACCCGACTGACCCCCTCTTTGACCTTTAGAAATAGCGGCAAGAGATCCCTTTAAACGAGTGTGGGATTCAGGTGTTAACGTAGAATCTATAGTGACACCAAGAAGCATTATTTTACACATTTTTAAGTAAACGAAAGAGAGTCAAGGAGAGATACAGTTGAAGAAAATATGCCTGAAAGTCACGAATATTGCTGACTGCTGAGACGTTGGAGGAGAGGTTAGGAAGTAAGCGATTTAGACGGGTGAAAGTGGCGAAATAAATTGAGTATAATAAATAAATAAAATAGGAACAAATAATAAGAAAAAGGAACGAAATGAGAGAGAGAGAGAATATTCCCCACCCCCTCCCCCCTTTCATACCGATATGCAAAACGTGGTACAGGAAGGAGAGAAGCGAAGGAGGAAGAGAGGGAGAGAAACATTTGTAAGGGAGGAGAGAAGTAGTAAAGGGAGGAGGAGGGAGGGAGGGAGGGAGGGAGGGAAGGAGGAAAGAACGTGTGACGGCCTCTGGAGGGAAAGTGGAGGAGACCAAGAAATCATTTGTTATTACCTCCGAAGCGTAGTGGAGGAGGAGGAGGAGGAGGAGGAAGAGGAGGAGGAGATGGTCATGTAGGTGGTGGTGGTGAAGAAGGATGAAGAGGAAAAGAACGAGAACAAAATGAACAATGTCAACAATAAAAAAAAAAGGAGGAGGAGGAGGAAGAGAAGAAGGAGAAATGTTGCCTCCTCCTCTTCCTCCTCCTCCTCCTCCTCCTCCTCCTCGTTTGCTTCTCCCTCCCACTCTTCCTCCTCCTCCGCCACCTCTTGTTCGTCCTTCTCCAATTTGTCTTTTTCCTCATTTTTCTCCGCTTCCTCTTTCTCCACCTCCTCCTCCTCCTCCTCCTCTTCTTCCTTCTTCCTCTTTTCTTCCTCCATTATCCTTGAGCTCCATTCAACACCTCCTTTTGTCTCATCTACTTACCTCCTCCATTCCTCCTCCTCCTCCTCCTCCTCTTCCTCCTCCTCCTCCCTGACTGGTATGGAAGGCGACTCGTTATAAGATTTCGGTTATCACGTAAGTGGATCATTAGATTAGCCATTATCAGGGAGCATAATTAATGGAATGGTGCTGTAGAATGCTAATTAAGCCCCCCAGCGAAGAGAGAGAGAGAATGGACGCGTAGGAAAGGAAGGAAAAGAGGAGCAGGGGAGGAAGGAGGAGGAGGAGGGTGAAAAGTGTTGGAATTGGAAGATAAAAAAGTTGGATGTATCTTTCTGACGCACACACACACACACACACACACACACACACACACACACACACACACACACACACACACACACACACACACACATCACTGTTTTTGTCTGTGTGTGTGTGTGTGTGTGTGTGTGTTGCTTTGGTTTTGCTGATTTGTTTTACTTCATTCCGCGTTAGTATTTGTGTTTCTGTGTTTTCTGTGTATTTCTAGTCCTTGTGTGTGTTTGTCTGTGTGCCTATCTCTCTCTCTCTCTCTCTCTCTCTCTCTCTCTCTCTCTCTCTCTCTCTCTCTCTCTCTCTCTCTCTCTCTCTCTCTCTCTCTCTCTCTCTAGCTCTCTCTCTCTCTCTCTCTCTCTCTCTCTCTCTCTCTCTCTCTCTCTCTCTCTCTCTCTCTCTCTCTCTCTCTCTCTCTCTCTCTCTCTCTCTCTCTCTCTCTCTCTCTCTCTCTCTCTCTCTCTCTCTCTCTCATTAGTATGGCTTAAAAATCTAATTCTCTAATTGCGTGGCTTTCATTTGCGAAATTCAAAGTTAAGAGTTGTCCTTTGTTGGAATGACCATGCACCCCCCCTCCCCCATCCTCATCCCTCCCTTTTTCCATCCCTTTTTGTCTCTTTCCATCCTATTGCCTTCCCTTTTCCTCCTATCCCATCCCTTATTTATCCCATTTTCTATTTTAACTCCTCCTCTCCTACTTCCATCACCTTTTCTTCTTTTTTTTCCTTTTGCATCCCTTTTCCTCCTAACCTCCCCCTCTCTTTTTCCATTCCTTTTTATCTCTTTCCATCCTATTCCCTTCCCTTTTCCTCCTATCCCATCCCTTATTTATCCCATTTTCTATTCTAACTCCTCCTTTCCTACTTTCATCACCTTTTCTTCTTTCTTTTCCTTTTGCATCCCTTTTCCTCCCCAGCCTCCCCCTCTCTTTTTCCATCCCTTTTTGTCTCTTTCCATCCTATTCCCTTCCCTTTTCCTCCTATCCCATCCCTTATTTATCCCATTTTCTATTCTAACTCATCCTCTTCTATTTCCATCACCGTTTCTTCTTTCTCCTCCTTTTTCATCCCTTTTCCTCCCAACCTCCCCCTCTCTTTTTCCATCCCTTTTTGTCTCTTTCCATCCTATTCCCTTCCCCTTTCCTCCTATCCCATTCCTTATTTATTCCCTTTTCGATTCTAACTCCTCCTCTCCTATTTCCATTACCTTTCTTCTTTATCCTCCTTTTTCATCCCTTTTCCTCCCAACCTCTCCCCCTCCTCTTTTTCCATCCCATTGCCATCCCTTTTCCATCACCTTTTCTTTCCTTTGTTTGTTTTTTCCATCCCTTTCTTCCTTCCCCTCCACCTTTTTCTTTCCCTTTTCGTCTATTTCCTTTTCCCATTTCCTTGCCCTCTTCTCCTTTACTCCACCTTTTCCATCTCTTTTTCTCCCTTCTTCCCCGCTTTCTCTCCCTTTCCATCCTCTTTTCTTCTTTCCCCTCCTTTTCCATCCCATTATCTCCCTTCCCTCCCTCTTCCATCCTCTTTACCTCCTACCTCTGTTTCCCCCTTCCCCTCCCTTCCCTTCCCTTCCCACCTTTTTCGTCGCATCCTCCCTACTGATACTGCCCCCTTCCCCATCTCCTCCCCCCTCCCTCCTCTTCCCCACTCAACACCCTCGCTATTTCCATTTTTTTTTTCTCCGTCACCCGTTCAGTACAATTTTTCCTCTACGCCCTTCCATTTCCTCCCTCCTATACTGCCTCTCTTTCCTCCCCTTCTTTCCTCCCCGCCCCTCCACTTCCCTCCCCAGAATTCTCATGTATTCATTCTTATCTCTCTTCTCCTCCCCTTCCCTCCCTTCCTTCCCTGTCTCCCTCCCTCCTTCTCTCTTCCATTCCTCATAACATCTGTCGTATGCTTGTCCTCTCTCTCTCTCTCTCTCTCTCTCTCTCTCTCTCTCTCTCTCTCTCTCTCTCTCTCTCTCTCTCTCTCTCTCTCTCTCTCTCTCTCTCTCTCTGTCTCTCTCTCTCTCTCTCTCTCTCTCTCTCTCTCTCTCTCTCTCTCTCTCTCTCTCTCTCTCTCTCTCTCTCTCTCTATCAGGTCATTTCCCCACATTTTTCTATTTTGCCTATATTTCTTTTACTCATTTTAGCTCTCCTCTCCCTCCCCTCTATCTATTTTTTCCCTTCTTTTCCCCTTCTACTTCCCTCCCCCATTCGTTCATTCATTTGATCCTATTTTTTCCTTCTCTGCTTCGTTTTTATTTAGGGGGGTCAGGAGGGTCTCAGTTTTCTCTCTCCTCGTTATTTGTTTATTTCCACCTCCTCGCTCGAATATCATTACAAAGGGATCGGAAAACAAGAGAATATTCGCCGTAAAAGATGAGGTATTTTAATTTTCTAAGTCAAGGTTCAGTGCTTATCGGTTTCATATGGTCGTTGTTTGCATTCTTTTTTTTAACTTTCTCTATATATTTCTGATCCTCTTTCTGTTATGCATATTTTTCTGCCTGTTTAATGTGTGTTTCTAAGCCTTTATCTGCATTTCAACCTTTCCATTATGTGTATTTCTATATATATGTATCTTAAACTTTTGTATATTTCTGTTCCTCTTTCTGTTATGTATATTCCTGCCTTTATAATGTGTGTTTCCAAGCATTCATATGTATTCCGACCTTGCCATTATGTGTTACTCTTTGGCCTATGTATATCAACCTGTTTATGTGTTTGTGTGTGTGTGTATATTTTCTTCTGTATGTGTATGTATTCTCTGTGTATTTTCGTCTGTATAGTCTTCAAGCATTTATATGTATTCCAACTTTATGATCATGTGTGTCAGTTAGTCTTTAATGTGTCTGTATCTCAACCTTATTATGTGTGTGTGTTCGTTTTCTTTACTATTATTTCAAGAGCACTGCAGTCTAGTTGAGTTCACCTTCAAAGTTGGAAAGTTGACAAGCTGCCGTGTTTCTTTTTTGTCTTGTTCGCGTTTGATGTGAACTCGATTAAGGGATTTTTTTTATGTTGTCTCCGTGTAAATTAGAGAAGAGGACAGCTGGATGTGTTAAGTTGTAGTAGTAGTAGTAATAGTAGTAGTAGTAGTAGTAGTAGTGGTAGTAGTAATAGTAGTTGTAGTAGTAGTAGTAGTGACGTTCTTATCTCCGTTCACACTTGCGTAATGACTTTCTCGTGTCTTGCTAAGCGTTTCATCTCATTTCGCTTCATTAACCTCCATTTTGGCAGCACGCAGAGAGAGAGAGACTGACTCCGCGGCTGGTCGTTGCCCGCTCATCGACATATATGTCATTTGCAATATGTAAGATGTAAAAATAAAGAAAGAATAAAAAAAGAGAGAGAAGGAAACACACACACACACACACACACACACACACACACACACACACACACACACACACACACACACGTACACGACAAGTCATATTCCTTCCCTCACAGCACTTTCACTTTTTTCTACTGTCACCTGCAGCCTCACCTGTCCCGCGTGCAATTAACCTGTCCAGAGGTGGCGAACTTCCTTTACCTGTAGCTGCGCCTGTACGTGTGTGTGCGTGTGTCTTTGTGTGACCTCGCGACCACGCCCTCTGACCTCCCACGGAATAACAAAAAACTCACAGGCAACAGTAAGGTCAGGTCAGGTCAGGTCGGGCGTTTTAAAAATGGGTGAAAGTTTAGGGACATAACCCGCCTTCGTTCTCACCACATTCTTTTTTTTTTTTATTTATTTTTTTTTTTTACTTTTTTCGTGTTTTTGGGTTTTCTCTTCTCAGTCGAATTTTCTCTTTTTTTTCGTTTCGCGGTGGGGTTTTCCTCTTCTTTTTTGTAATTTTTTGTGGTTTTTCGTTTTCTTTTTTTCAGTCGCCATTTTCCTTTTTATAGTCTTTTTTTTTTTCAGTAATTTTCTCCCCCGACATCGATATTAATCTTCGTAATTAATCCCGCCTCGAGTAAGTTATTGCGCGCTGCACTCCTGATTAGAAGATGGAGTCGCGAGTTTTTTGTTCAGGATGTTGCGAAAAATTACTCCCTGATGCCTACTGGGAGGACATGTAGGAGGAGAAGGAGGAGGAGAAGGAGGAGGAGGAGGCATAGGTGGAGGAGGAGGAAGAGGATTAGAAGTGGGAATGGTTAGAGAAAAAATAAATTAAAGGAGAATAATTCAAAAAAAGAAAAAAAGAAGGGAAAAATATGAGAAAGAAGGGTAGATAGGGCATAGTAACACACACACACACACACACACACACACACACACACACACACAAACACACGATTAGGTAAGTTTTCCTCCATGATTAGGAAAATTGACCTCCACTATCCATAATTTTCCTTCCCTCCCTTCCCCTACTCTCCCCTACCCCTTCCTCCTTCTCCACCTCCGTCTTTGCCTTTCCCCACTACGCATTTCAGCAGCTGTGTTACCTCGATTTTCTGGATTTTCTCGGTAACGAAGTCTTGGATTACTATTATACTTTGCCACAGTTTATTTCACACCTTGCGCTAATTTCTGACTGCATAGTGCATTACCAGAAGTGTATGAGTTAGCTACATACTCCTGACAGTTGAAAGAAATTCCCGATATCCAGAGACAGTATTCCGACAGTCATCAATACGTCACTCCCTAGACCCAACCCAACTCTCTCCCCCTACCTGTATGATCCCTCCTTCCCTCTTTCACTCTTTACCCCCTTATCTTCCTATCCTATTTTCGGGGTCATGACCACATATCCCAATTAATCAGTCAACCTCTTTCCGTCTTTTATACCTTCCAATATAAGTTTCTTTTTGCTATTTCATGGATTTTCACGTGTTTCAGCAGAGAGTGGATCCATGTAAGTCCCTCTATTAATAAAGTCTCACTACACATTGCCTTTTAACTACACCCATTGCCTCCAGTCCCTTCCTCCATTCATCTCTTATTTTCTATTGCCTTTAAACTCGTAACATTGCTTTCAGAGTCATTCCCACCCACCTCTTTATCATTTAACATTCCTACCTTCTATTGCTCTTCAACCATACGCTTCCCCTCCACTCCCTACCCCATTGCCTTTCAACTACACCCATTGCCTCCATTTACCTCTTATTTTCTATTGCTTTTTAACTCGTAACATTGCGTTCAGTCTCATTCCTACCCACCTCTTTATCATTTAACATTCCTACTTTCTATTGCTCTTCAACTATACGCTTCCCCTCCACTCCCTTCCCATTGCCTTTCAACTGCACCCATTGCCTCCATTTACCTCTTATTTTCTATTGCTTTTTAACTCGTAACATTGCTTTCAGTCTCATTCCCACTCACCTTTATCATTTAACATTCCTACTTTCTATTGCTCTTCAACCATACGCTTCCCCTCCACTCCCTTCCCCATTGCCTCCATTTACCTCTAATTTTCTATTCCTTTTTAACTCGTAACGTTACTTTCAGTCTCATTCCCACTCACCTTTATCATTTAACATTCCTACTTTCTATTGCTCTTCAACCATACGCGTCCCCTCCACTCCCTTCCCCTTTCACCTCATCATTTGCTATCTATATCCGTACACTCCTCACTTTCTATTACCCTGACTTTCCATTCCTCACTTTCCATATTGCCTTTTAGCTGTACGCATCACATCTAGTCCCTTCCCCTTATCTCCCCTCTTCATTCTGGGTGTCACGTTGCTCCTCGTTATAGTCAGCTGGTGGAGGAGGGACTATTAAGGACGAGACAGACCACTTAGACACCACTTGAGCTTACTATCGTGACCATCACTTTAAGTTTGATATATTTTGTGACTCACTTAACGAATGACTTCTTAATTTCCTGCTCCTCGGCTGTTTTTATTTGTTCCTCTACTTTAATTTTTAGTGCTTTATATTCACGTATTTATCAGTATCCTCCTTTTAACCTTCTAACGATACCTAAATTTCCATTCCTTGTGCTTTCGACTTCCCACTGTTCATATTTTGCACCTGATCACACCTTTTCATTTTATTTAAGAGTACAGAAACTAGAGCTGCATCCATCTCGCACCTTCGAACATTATGTGAGAGAAAAATAAATAGACCTATATATTTATCTACATCTCTCTCCTACTCATTCCTTGACACATGAATTCAGAGTAAAACAAGGCCTTAAAAAAACAGTAGGAATATAGTCTCTACTCTGACCTCCAGTCTCGGGAAATCGGACATGAACTCTATTGATGAAACCAGGAACTCACTCACCCCAGGCAGGAAGGCGGGGGAGGGGAGGGAGGGAGGAACAACAGGGATTATACATGAAAAACACTCGTTAGGTAGATTGTTTTGTTGTAATTATCCTTCACCTCTGTTCTCTAATGGGAAGTTATGAATGGGTTCCTCTCTCTTCCTTCCATTCATGATTTTCTTTTCTTCCTTTGATATTGGTGTATTTATCTTTAGTCTTTGTCATCTTACGTAAGGTGAGGTACGGTAAAATAAAGCTAGTAATGTAAAGTATAAAGGTAAAGTAATTTCAAGTAATTTCAAGTAAGGTCAAGTAAAGTAATAAAAGAAGGTAAAAGACAAGAAAAAATGAAATGGAAAGATAAAATGAAATGGAAAAAAAATGAAAAGAAATAGAGATGAAATGAAATACAGAAAAATAAGTAAAAAATATATAAAACATAAAAAAAAACACTACCCGCCAATGCCGTCTCGCGCGTGAAGTCGGACGTTAAAACGGATGAATTAGTGGCGCTCTGAGACGCTTCCGCTACGTAAACACGAACAATTGAACTCCACTATTGATTTACGACACTCAAGATTCGCTCGGTGGCGGTAGCGGCGGAGGCGGAGGTGGTGGTGGAAGTGGTGGTGGATGGAGGTGATGGTGTTTGGAGGTGGTGGTGGAGGCGGTGGTGGGTGGTGGTGGGGGTGGTGGTGGTGGTGGTGGTGGAGGCGAGTTTCTGGTGTCTCAAAGGGAAGGTGGGCGAAGTGAGGACAAGAAAGAGGAGGAGGAGGAGGAGGAGGAGGAGGAAGGGAATGAAACACAAGGGAAAGAGGAACAGGAAGAAAAAGTGTTTAAAAGAGAAGACAGGAAGGAGGAGGAAGAGGAAGTTATGCATGATTAAGTAGGAGGAGAGCAGAAGAAGTGAAGCAAGAACTGGAAGAATAAAAAAGAAAAAAAATGATGTAGGAGAAGGAGGAGAGGAAGAATAAAAAAGAAAAAAATGATGTAGGAGAAGGAGGAGAGGAAGAATAAAAAAAAAGATGAAGAAAAAGAGGAAGAGGAAAAGAACGAGAACGGAAACTGGCGTGCATGAAAGACGAGACGAAAAGAAAACGTTAGAGGTAAAAAGAACACTGAGAGAAAAAAAAAAAGGCGGAAGGGGAAGGAGGAAGAGAGAAAGAAGACTACGAGGACGAAACTCACAAAAAAGAAAAGACGAAGAATGAGAAAAATGAAAGAAATGAAAAGAAAGGAGATAAAAAAAATAATGTAGTAGAAGGAGAGAAACAAAAACGAAAGCCAAAAAAGGAGGAGCATAAAAAGGAAGATAATAAAGAATAAAAACAGGAGGATGCAAAGTTGTAAAAGAAAAAGGAATCAAAAAGAAGTAAAAAGAGAGAAAGCAGTTCGGTCGTCTCTGAGTTGATGGCGCGAAGAGAGGGAAGTAAAAGCAGAGAGAGGAGGAGGAGGAGTAGGAGGAGGAGGACAGTAAAACATGAGGAAGAGAGGGTAGAAAGCTGGTCGTTTGAAAGGTGATGAAGCGAAGAAAGAGGCGAAGGAAGAGTAAGAGGAGGAGGAGGAGGAGGACGACTATACGAGGAGGAGAAGAAGGAAGAGAATGAAAAGACGAGAATAAAAAGAGAACGAGGAAGAGAACAACAAAGACGAGGAGGAGGAGGAAGAAAAAGTCACAAACAACCACGATTTAAACCACACAACACTACCACCTTCAACCCTAAAAAAACACATATATGAAAAAAGTAAAACAAGGAGGCGAGTCTTGGCTTTGGGAGGTCGTTTCGGAGGGAGATGAAGCGATGCAGGTGATGAAGAGAGAGAGAGACGTGCATTATTCATACCTGTAACGAGCTCTCACCTGATTATCTTCCCCGTAGGCTTAGTCTTAGGCACGCATACACGAGAAGGAGGAGGAGGAGGAGGAAGAGGAGGAGGAGGAGGTTAAGTTAGAAGGAGGAGGAGGAGGAGGTATACAGGTCCCGGAAGAGTGTAAGGCTGCATATAAGAGGAGGCGAGAGAGGAAGAGGAGGAGGAGGAAGAGGAGGAGGAGGAAGACAAGGGAGGCTTTGTAATGAGAGTGAAAGTTAATGAGGTGACTGACGTAATCTCGGGTGTTTTATTTTCGTATGGGAAGCTGTAAACACACACACACACACACACACACACACACACACACACACACACGAGTAGCAAACAGACAGGCACTTGTGTTTGGCTGTCTTGCTTGAGAGAGAGAGAGAGAGAGAGAGAGAGAGAAACTTTGTACTAAGCCTCCTCTTCTACCACTATCACCATCACCTCCTCCTCCTCCTCCTCCTCCTCCTCCTCCTCCTCCTCCTCGTCCTTTCAGCAACGCAAGGTAAGGTGTTTCATTTACTCTTTTGTCTCAGGTAATTTGGAAGGGCGCAGGTAACTTCCCTTTCACTCTTTCCCGAATACTTTTTTCTCTTCTACCTCTTCCTTATCTTTCCTCTCTATACGGTATAGTTAGAGTTGGTATATGTAGTTGGTCTTTTCTTTTTTCTCTCTTCTTCCTCTCCTCTCTTCTTTTTTTTCTTAGTGTTATTACGAGTGGCTGGTTGCTATTTTTCTTTTTCTCTTCTCCCTTTTTCTCTCTCATCGTTAATGTTAAAGTTAGTGGTAATAGAATGGTTTGTGTGTTTTCTTTTTCTCTTCTTCCTCCTCCCCTTTTTCCTCTCAACAGTTTAGGAAGTGTTAATGTAAATGGCTAGTGTTTGTTTTAATTTCTCTTCTGCTGTTTCTCTTTTCTCTTTCTTTTCTCTCTTTCTCTACTTTTTTTCCTCATCTCTCTCAACGGTTTAGTGTTAATATAAATGGCTGTTGTCTTCATTTTCTCTTCTTACTGTTTGTGCTCCTTTTTCTTCTCTTTTTTTCTCTCTTCTCTTTCTCTTCTTTTTCTCTTCTCTGTAGGGTTTGGTTGGTGATGATGTAAATAGCTGGTGTCTCTTCTTTCTCTTCTCACTCCTCTCCGCTTTCCTCTTTTTTGCAAGTCTTAATATAATGGCAAGGGTGTTTTTTTCTTCTCCACCTTTTCATCTGGCTGGAGGTGTGTGTTTTTTCCTTCCTTTCTCCCACCTGTTGCTTTCCTCATCCGCCTTCCTTTATTTCTTTACCTGGGAGCTTCCTTTCTTGTATGATTTTTTTATTCTTTTTACTCTCTCTCTCTCTCTCTCTCTCTCTCTCTCTCTCTCTCTCTCTCTCTCTCTCTCTCTCTCTCTCTCTCTCTCTCTCTCTCTCTCTCTCTCTCTCTCTCTCTCTCTCTCTCTCTCTCTCTCTCTCTCTCTCTCTCTCTCTCTCTCTCTCTCTCTCTTCGTGTGTGTGTGTGTGTGTGTGTGTGTGTGTGTGTGTGTGTGTGTGTGTGTGTGTGTGTGTGTCCCTCGCCCGGTTGGACTTGTTAGGCTTGTTATCTCGGCTCCATATTGACTCGGCAAACTGTGGCTCCTCGTGATAGTGGTGGTGGTGGTGGTGATGGAGGTGGTGGTGGCGGTGGTGGTAGTTATGAGAATGGTGGCGGTGGTGGTGGTGGTTACGTGGACGATGGTGAAGTAGTTAGTATAGTAGTAGTAGTTGTAGTAGTAGCAGTAGTAGTAGTAATGGTAATGATAGTTTAATAAGAGGTTGGAATGCTTGTAGTTGTGGTAGGTGATAGATAGTAGTAGTTTTGTTTTGGTGGCTATGGTCAGTGTTGTGGTGGTGGTGATGGTGGTGGAAAGTTGGCTGTCTTGCTGATCCGCTGAAAAAGTTCACATATAGCCCCCCCCCATCCCCTTGTTCTTTCCTCCTCCACTTCCTCCTCCTCCTCCTCCTCCTCCTCCTCCTTCTCTTTCTCCTCGTTATTCTCATCTTCTTGAATATTCGTTTTTATAATTTTTTCTCTACTTTCTTTTATGTAGAACTAATGAAAGGGCAGATTGGCAGACACGGAAAAAAAGAACAGGATGAAAAGGGAAATAAGGTAATGGTATTGTTTCCTTCATTTTAATAAGCGATGATATACTTTTTCCCTTGATTTCTTTTCTTTTCTTCCTCAATTTCTCCTTTATTTCTTCATTATCTACTCGTTTCTTCTTCCTTTCAATATGTCTTTAATTTACCTTAGGCCCTCCTCCTCTTCTTCCTCCTACTCCTCCTCGTTTCCTCTCGTCTCCTCCCCCTCTCCCCTCTTCTCCTCTTCCTCCTCCTCTCCTCTTATCTCCTACGCTCTCCTCTCATCCCGCCTCTCCTCTTCCTCCACTCTTCTTCCATCACAACACTCTCCTCCCCTCCTTCCCTCCCCTCTCTCCTCCTCTCCCCCCTCTCTCAAGTCCTCATAGCTCAGTGCAACACTCTGCAGCTCATCACCCCCCCCTCATCACTCCCTCGCCCTCCCTCCCTCTCCCCTCCCCCCTCTCATCGCCCCCCTCCCCCACTCCCCCCTCTTCTTACTCCCTACTCAGCACTAAAACCAGAACCGTGCAAATGCTGTGAGTGGGATTGAGAGAGAGAGAGAGAGAGAGAGAGAGAGAGAGAGAGAGAGAGAGAGAGAGATCAGGGCAGGTGTGTTATTGCAGGTATCATCATTATTATTATCATTATTATTATTATTATTATTATTATTATCATGCTAAGAATAATGAACCCCGGAAACAATGGAGCGTTTTCTAAAGTTTGCCAAAGGCGCCCTCTCGTGCCAGCAATGAGGAGGAGGAAGAGGAGGAGGAGGAGGAGGAGGAGGAGGAGGTCGTCAGAAGCTTAGAAGAGAATGTAGACGAGAGGAGGAAGAAATTAAATGATAAGGAATAAGCGGAAGTAGAGAAAGAAAGGAGGAGGAGGAAGAGAATGAAAAAGATAATGATGGAGAAAATCGGGGTAGAAGTAGCCGAGGAGGAGGAGGAGGAGGAGGAGGAGGAGGAGGAGGAGACAAAGTGGGGTTGGAGGGTATAGATTATGAAGGAGAGAAAGGGAGTAGATATAAGCAAACGAGGAGGAGGAGGAGGAGGAGGAGGAGGAGGAGGAGGAGGAGGAGAAAGAGGCGGAGGTCACTTCCCTGGAGGAGACTGGAGATGAATATAACATTACTGTAGTGGAAGATTTTCACATTATCTTAACTCCAGGGAGACGAGGCGACCATAGGAAAGGAGGAGGAGGAGGGAAGAAGGGGGGGAGGGAGGGAAGGGGATAGGGATGTGATGGTAACGGAGGTGAAGAGTGTGAGAGAAAAAATGGAGGAGAGAAGGAAGAAGAAGGGGAGAGGAGAGGGAGGAAAGGGGAACAGAATATTAGGGGAAGAGGTAATGAGGAGGAAATGATGAGAAATTAAGAGGAGGAGGAGAAGGATGAATAAGAGGGAAGAATACTAGAGAGAGGGAAGGGAAAAGAGGGTGACGAGGAAGAAAAGGAGTATAGTATAGGTAACATAGGAAGAAGAGGAGGAAATAGGGAGAAAGTGAGAGAATGAGAGGAAACAGGGAGGTACAGGAGGAGGAAGAATGAGGAGAGAGGATGCAGTGAGGGAGGGAAACTAGAGGGAAAGAGAAGAGAGAAGAGGATACACTGAATTATATAAAGAGGTGGAGGAAGGGAAAGTGATGATGATGATGATAATAGCAATAATAATAACAACGAGCACACACTTAATATATGCACACACAAACACGCCTTCATCTCCTCCTTTCTGCCCACCTTCCTCGTGAATTAAACGCTTACTACGGCCCTAAGGAGGAGGAGGAGGAGGAGGAGGAGCAGAATGTCGCCAAGGAAAATGTATGATGATTTAATCCAAACACCTTGCATAAATCTACGTCCTCACCAACCGCTTATACCAACACCACAACACCACCAACACCACCAGTAACTCTCCCTTTCTCTCCTTCACTCCCCTACCTACTCTCCTTCCTCATGTCACTCTTACTTCTCATCCTCCTTAGTCATGGTACTTTTCATGGCAAGGAGGTAGAGAGGGGGTGTTACGCTATCTCTCCCTATCTCCCTCACTTCTAACTCTCCCTCCCTCCCACACTCACTTCCCTACCTACTCTCCTTTCTCATGTCACTCTTACTTCTCATCCTCCTTCTTCGTCATGGTACTTTTCATGGCAAGGAGGTAGAGAGAAGGTCCTACGCTGACTCTACCTTTCTCCCTCACTTCTAACTCTCCCTCACTCACTCATTCACTTCCTACGTTACTCTCCTTTCTCATGTCACTCTTACTTCTCATCCTCCTTCTTCGTCATGGTACTTTTCATGGCAAGGAGGTAGAGAGGGGGTGTTACGCTATCTCTCCCTATCTCCCTCACTTCTAACTCTCCTTCTCTCCGTCTCTCACTCACTTCCTCACTCAATTTCCCCCCTCATGTCACTTTCACTTCTCATTTTCCTTCGTCTTGGTACTTTTCAGAACTAAGGAGGAAGAGTGGAGGTCCTACACTATCTCTCCCTTCTTTCTCCCTCCAACACTTCCCTTATCTCCCATCTGTCACCCCTCCCTACTCATGTTCCTCTCAATTCTCCTTCTCCTTCTTCGTCACTCGACTTTTCACGAATAATTATATCACTCATTTCCTATCTCCTTATTTTCTTCCTCCCTCCCTACCTTAATCTCCCTCTACGTGTTTACCCTTCCCTCTCATTCTCCTTCGTCAGCTACTTCTCACGGATAAGGAAGGTCGAGTGAGGGTACTACTTAAAAATACTCTCCCTATCTCTCCCTCCTTTCCTCCCTCCTTCCTTACCTTAATCTCCCTCCACACGTCAATCTTTCCTCCCATTCTCCTTCGTCAGACTACTTCTCATGGTTAAGGAAGTCCAGTGAAGGTTCTACTTAAAAAATACTCTCCCTATCTCTCTCTCCCTTTCCCTCCCTACTTCCCTTCCTTAATCTCCCTACACGAGTCAATTTTTCCTCTCACTCTCCTCCATCACACTACTTTTCACGGTTGAGGAAATAGAAAGGATGTCCTACACTATATATCCTACTCTATCTCTCCCTTTTTCTCCCTCCTTCCCTCCCTTAATCTCCCTCCACGTGGCACACTTCCCTCTCACTCTCCTCCGTCACGCTTCTTTTCACGGTTGAGGAATGTCGCGTCGAGGGGTGAGAGCGAGCGCTTGTCTCACTACCTTTTTTTCCCCCTCCTCGTACCCGCCGTGTGTCGTACTGGCCCGGTGCTTCCTCGCTGGTATGTCGCAGGTTAATTGTGATGGAGAGTGACAGGTTGGCGGGGGTATCTGGGATGTGTCTGAAGTTGGGTTGAGCTTATGATGAGTAGGGTAAGGGGGGGGAGGGGAGGATAGGGGGATGGTAAGGTTTGTGGAAGGGTTAGGAAGGGGAAGGAGGGAAGGGTTGAAATGGTTGAGTCTTGGTTGTCTCCATTCATCATCTTTGTCGTGTTCTTCGTCATAATCATTTTCTTTCTCCTCCTCCTCCTCCTCCTCCTCCTCCTGCTACTACTACTACTACTACTACTACTACTACTACTACATCATCATCATCATCATCTCCATCTTCTCTTGCATCTTATTTTCTGCTTTCTTCTTCCTCTTCATCTTTTTTTCCTTCTCCTTCTTCTTTTCATTTTTATTTCTTTTATCTTAGGTGTTGTTTGATTGATAGATAGATAGATAGATAGAGAGCAGGAGAAGGTGCAGGAAGGGTATACACGAAAAGTTAATAAAATGCACCAAGTAATAACTCTCTTCGCATCCCTGACGGCTTTGACAGGTGGGAGACGCGACGGGCGAGGGGGGGTGCCACGTGTATGTGTGTGTGTGTGTGTGTGTGTGTGTGTGTGTGTGTGTGTGTCAGTGTGTGTCAGTGTGTACCCTACGAGAAAACATTAGTAGGGAGTTGCTTGATTATATTTAGAAATGCGTTCCCTTCCCAAATATTCTTCCCCTTCCGTATTATGAAAAGATACACAAGATTACTAAGGGATATGAATAAGATGGCCACGAGGGAGCTCCTATACAAGAACCGAATATTCGCTTGCTTCCTTTTATTATGTTTTTCTTTTCTTTGCCGGTTAACTTAAGTATTGGCACGGAACTCTTTTTCTCCGTTATGGGTTTGACTTCTCTGATGGACACTACAAGAGAATGAATCATAAAGTCTTTTCGCATTACCTAAGCACTCCAAGATGTTTTAGATAAATAGAAATGTAGATTGACTGATAGATAGATAGCTTGAATTTTTTTTAAAGAAAGCGGGTCATTGGTAGAAAGATATAGATAGATAAAAGATACAGATAGATACTATAGATAGATAGATAAAAAGGTATATATACATGCAGATAGAGAGATACAGAGTGAAAGAATGTAGCTTCCTTTGATAAGGTTAATAAATA
Organism: Eriocheir sinensis; assembly: GCF_024679095.1. Classification (NCBI taxonomy): domain Eukaryota; kingdom Metazoa; phylum Arthropoda; class Malacostraca; order Decapoda; family Varunidae; genus Eriocheir; species Eriocheir sinensis. The sequence goes on along the minus strand of NC_066555.1, from coordinate 4,067,208 downwards.
TACAATGTTTTAGCTGTTTCTTATGTATTTGCTGCTCTTTCCCTTTCCTCCTCCAAATTCCTCCTCTTTCATACATTTTCTCCTTTCTCGATGTTTTACTTTTTCTATTTTGTCTTGTTCCTTGTTTCCCTTCATTATCCTAACTTTTTCTTTTATTTTTTCCTCCCCCCTTTCCTTCTTTATATAGTTTCTTTTTCCTCCTTTATTTCCTTCCTTCCCTCTATCGTTTTATTTTCCTGTAGTGTTTTGTAGTATTTCAGTCATTCAATCTAATCTCTCCTTTCTTCTTAGTGTTTAGCATCTATCTTTTTCTTTTAATTATTCTTGTAAGTCATTCACTCATTGTCACTAAGCCTTTCCTTTAGTCACTTTTTTGTTTCGTATTTTTTTACAGTTTCATATTTCTCTTCGTACGTTTTCTTGGTATAATTTTCTGCTTTAACTTCTAACTTCGCCATCTTTCCACATTTTGCCAGCTCTCGTTTGCTATTTCCAGATTTCTATACCCTTCCCTTCCATGTTTCCATCCTACCCCCTCTTTCACATATCGCTCGCTTCTGCCGTCACTCTCCATCCTTCCCTCCTTTCAATTCCATCCTACCCCCTCCTTCCCATTTTTCCAGATCATCTTGTCTTAGTCCCCCTCCTTCCCCCGCTTGCCTCGCTCAGGTCTGCCGGCCCGTGCAGGTGTAAAGTACATTAGACGGCGACCCATCGTAAAAAAGACTTAATGGGCTTTGTTTATGTTGCTGGGCATTAATATTCCGCGGCCTAATTGGGCACGGGAATGAATGGGCAGGTGTTGGGAGGAAGGTTAATGAGTTGAGGCGGATTAGATGATGGGTGTAATGACTTGATAGAAAGATAGATAGATAGAGAGATAGGTAGATAGCTAGATAGATAGAAAGGTAAAGATAGATGAGAGTAGATTAATAGATAGGGAAGAGATTAATAGATAGATAGATAGGTAGATTTTTTTATAGGAAAGAAAGCAGGTCAAGGGCAAAAATAAATGAAAACAAAAAAGCCCACTAGATATATAGATAAAAAGGTAGATAACTAGATAGATAAGAAATAAAGAAGACAAAACAACACAGTGATTGATAGTGTATGAAAGAGTATGTATGTATGTATGTATGTATGTATGTATGTATGTGTGTATGTATGTATATGTGTTTGTGTTTGTATATATGCACGTGTGACATTTTCATTTTAATATTTCGCTGTACGTCATTAGTTATTCATTCAAAAAGTCCACTAATCGGTATAGTCGTGCTTAATGATTTGGTTTAGAAAATATACGTATATGTCCCTGTGTGTGTGTGTGTGTGTGTGTGTGTGTGTGTGTGTGTGCTGCTCATGTGTCGGAGAAAGATCACAAAATTAGTAAGTATAATTAGCCCCATTTGCTCGTTCTCTGTCACCTTTCTCTCTCATCATATATTAATTTTCCTCCTCCTCCTCCTCCTACTCCTCTCCTCCTCCTCCTCCTCTTTCCTCCATCATATATCTTCTTCCTCCTCCTTCATCTCCTTCTTTTCGTCTATCGTTTCATATTTTGATGTAATAAGAGTTTTCCTTTCTCGACCCTTTCCTCCTCCTTTTTTTGATATCTTCCTTTTTTTTCCTTATTTTCCTCCATCATCTCATCTCTTGGTAATTTTCCTCTCACCTTCTCTCTCTTTTCCCTCTTGGTCCTCATTTTCCTTCATCAACACATCTTTTCCTTGTGCTATTTTTCGTCTCCCTTTCCTTTTTTTTTCCTTCAGTATCCCATCATTTTCTCTCCACTATCTATCTCTCCTTCCCTTCCTTCCTTCAACTCTTCTCTTTCACTCTTATTTCCTTCCTTCCTTCCTTTCTTCGTTCAATCTTCTTATTTTTCTTTATCATTCATTCTTTTCTCGGTTTTTTTCTCCCCTTTTTTCTCTCCTTCATCATCCTATCATCTCTCTCCACTATCTATCTCTCCTTCCCTTCCTTCCTTCAGCTCTTCTATTTCACTCTTCTTTCCTTCCTTCCTTCCTTCCTTCCTCCAATCTTCTATTTTCGCTGCTTCTTTCTCTCCTTTCTCTCTCCTGTCCTTCATCATCCATCCTTTTTCTTCACTATCTCTCTCTCTCTCTCTTCCTTCCCTCAACCCTTCTCCTTCAGTCTTCTTTCCTTCCTTCCTTTCTTCTTCCAATCTTTTTTATTTTCCTTTATCATCCAATTTATTTATTTTCTATTTTTTTCTCTTTTCTTTTCTCCTTCAGTATCCCATCATCTTTCCTCACTCTCTATCTCTCCTTCCCTTCCTTCAACCCTTTTTCTTTACTCTTCCTTCCTTCCTTCCTTCCTTCCTTACGTCCTCTAATCTTCTTCCTCGTATATTTTTCATCTCCCTCCTTCGTCCGCCCTTCTCTCCTCGTCTCCTCCATCCTTCCTTCTTCTCGCTTCCTCCATCATCCGTCTCTTTCCTCCTTCCTTTCTACCTCCCTCCCTCCGTGATGGGTCGTTCAATCATCATGGATTCCACTTTAAATTATTTTCATCCAGTAATTATTTCTGGTTTAAGGAATCCAAAAAGTTTCCTCTACCTCCTCCTTTCCCCTCCCTCCCTCTTCCTTTCACATCTCTCTCCTCTCCTCTCTTTCTCTCTTTCCTCTCTTTCTTTTTTCTTCTCTTTCCTTTGCTTTTTTTCTTACTGGTCTCTCATGCATACCTTCCATCTTTATCCTTTCATTCCATTCTCTCTATCCACTTTATTTCTTCATATTTCTTTTTTTTCTAACTTTTCCGTCTTCTGCGTTCCTCCTCATCTTTTCCTCATTTCCTTTCCCTTTCTTTTTTCCTTCCCCTTTCCATCTATTCCTTAATCTTTTTCTCTCCTTTTATTTTTTGTTTTGAACCTTCTCCCTTCCTTCTCCTCCTTTCCTTTCTGCCCTTCGCCTTTTTCACTTTTTTCTCCTTCATTCTCTGTGCATTCATTATATTCCCTCTATCCACCTTATTCTTTCATCTTTTTTCTCTCCGTTTACTTATATTTTTTTAACTTTTCCTTCCTCTTCTCCCTTCCTCTTTCCCCTCTTTCTCCTTCCCTTCCTCTTTGGTCTCTGCTTCACCCCTTCCTTATCCTCTTTCCTTACATTATATATTTTTTTCTAGTCCACTCCTTCTACTCCTTCCTACTCTCTCTTGCCTGTTCCGTTCTTTCTTTTCAAGTCTTCTCACATCCCCCTCTTCCCTTTCATCTTTCCACTCTACCCCTCTTTCCCCTTCGTTCCGTTTCTCCTCCTTTCTTTCTCTCCTCCTTCAACGACCTAGATTTCTCTTTTCACGCCGTATTCCCTCTTTTCTTTCCTCCTTTCTTCCCTCTTCCCCTTCTCCCTTTTTGTCTTCCCTTCATCCTTTGTCTTCACGTGACCTATTTCTTCTCCATGTAATCAACCTGCCATCACCAACTTCCTTCTTTATTTTTCTCCTTCTTCTTCTATTGTATCATGGACCGCCTTTTTTCCCCTTCAATAGAGCCTTTTCTTCTCCTTCCTTCTCGTCTCTTTCTCTCCCTTCCCTTGTCTCTGTGTTTCTTTTCTCCCTTCTCTGTGTCTTCTTCTGTATTTTGTCCATTCAGTTCTATCCTTCTCTATCTCCTTCCCTTCCCTGTTCCATCTTTTATTATTTTCTTTCCCTGTCTTCTCTGTCTCTTTCCTTATTTATCTTTTCCTTCCCTTCATCTCTTGCATTCCTTCGTCCTATCTACTTCCTCTTTTTTTTTTTTTTTCGTTCAGTACTCATATAGCTTCTGCCCCCCCCTCTCTCTCTCTCTCTCTCTCTCTCTCTCTCTCTCTCTCTCTCTCTCTCTCTCTCTCTCTCTCTCTCTCTCTCTCTCTCTCTCTCTCTCTCTCTCTCTCTCTCTCTCTCTCTCTCTCTCTCTCTCTCTCTCTCTCTCTCTCTCTCTCTCGGCAGTGGTTAGTTGTTGGTCGAAAAATTTGTGCTCGTTATAAATTTGGTAAAGTTTCCCTTCGCGTCCAGAAAATCCAACTTTGGCTGCGAGGAGATAATTCAAAAGGTGTGTGTGTGTGTGTGTGTGTGTGTGTGGGTGGGTGGGTGGGTGTGGGCGGGTGTTTACTGAAGGGGAAGTGTCAGTTTCTTGCCCCATAGATTGTTGGTTTAGGAACGATGTGTTTATCTTGTTAGAGTTGGATTTAGTAAGTTTGTTTTCCCGCCCTCTCTCACCCTCTCTCTCCCTCTCCCTTTCCGTTACACCTCTACATATCTGCCATTAGCAAGACCAAACAAACCTGGTATAGATATCTCGTTTTTCTTCCTTTCTTTAAGTACTCATAACTTGATCTAACGAACATCCGAGGCGTCCTTCGTCGCTTCGTGGATTGGTGAAGCTGCTGTTGTTGTTGCTGTTGTTGCAGTTGTTGTCCCTCTGATGTATGGTAATAATAGCGTCGTTGAAAGGAATGAGACGAAAGAATAATACGGGGAAGCCTTTGATAGCTCGGCATTGTATGGGTTATGGGAGGAGATGATGCGAGAGAGACAGAGAGAACCAGACAAACAGAGCGACCTACCTACCGACAGACAAACAGACAGAGAGCGAGGTTCAGGTAGATACGAAAGGAAGATGAACAGACAGACAGACAGACAGAAACAGAGACAGAAAGAGAGGTTGAGATAGATACGAAAGTGAGAGAATGGCAAAGAAACAGACAGACAGATAGACAGACAAGCAGAAAGAGAAGTTTAGATGAATACAAGAAGACAGACAGACACAAACAGAAAGCAAGGGTCAGGTAGATACGGAACAGAGAGACAGAGAGAGAGACACATACATACAGACAGACAGAAAGCATAGATACGAGAAAGAGAGGGAGAAAGACAGAAAGAAAGAGACAGACAGACAGACAGACAGGTGGCGAACTTTAAGCAAATACATACGAGAAAGAGAGAAAGACAGAGAGAGAAACAGACAGACAGACAGCAAGTTCCATGTAGATACGAGAAAGAAAAGAGGATATACAGACAGACAAACAGACAGAAAGCATAGTCTTGGGAAATACGAGAAAGAGAGGGAGATAGACAGAGAGAGAAATAAACAGACAGACAGCAAGTTTCATGTAGATACGAGAAAGAAAAGAAGACATACAGACAGACAGACAGACAGGTAGAAAGCGAGGTACAGGCAAGGCTCCTCTCGTCTGTGTCACCGTAATGAGCGCCCAGGTGTATGAAAGCTCTCCTCACCTGCTCACCCTCACCCTTGTCTTGATTACTGGCCATTCACCGCGCGCCCTTCCCGCCCCGACCACAATCACCACCGCGCGCGTCCTTGCCTCGCCACGGACACAGATTACGGACAGTGCGGACAGGTGATTCAGCCCGATCCCATCTTCCCTCCCATCATGCCTTCCCCCTTTCTTTCATTTCCTCTTTTTTTTTTTCCTTTTTTATGTTCTATTTTCGCTTGCCGTGTTTCCCTTTTTTTTCTCATTATCGCGGCTCATTCCGTTTTTATTTCTGCTGGTAATTACTGTTTTTTTGTTTGTTTGTTTGTTTTTGTATGTGCGAGATTAAGCGTGTGTTTCTGCGAAGGGAATGATCACTGTCCGCCGCTCTGTGTGTGTGTGTGTGTGTGTGTGTGTGTGTGTGTGTGTGGGCAATATTACTTTTATCTCCTTTTCCACCTCAAGTCATTACACCGCTTAGCCAGATAGCATTTCTTTTTCCCCTTCCTTTTCATTTATTTTTAACTTTGAACTTCAGAAATGCAAGCAACACAACCACCACCATCATTATCAACTAACAATAACACTAACAACAACAATAATACCACCACCACCACCAACAACAACAGCGATAAGTATAACCAAGGAAGCGTCTGCCTTCTCAAGAACAACTGAGGATGCAAAACGGAGCGAGCAAGCAAGCGTTGAAGTTTACTCGCGTCGGCGGCAACACAGCACAACACAACACCCGCTGAGCAAGGCAAGGCAGGCGTGTTTTGCTGCTTCGCCTCATAAATACACGCCCATGAGCCTCAGAGGGAAAGGGAAATGCATAAAAAAACACCTTGGCTTAGATATATCTTCGTGTAGCAAGCAGGTAATGGTTTATACCTCTAAGCCAGTTGTTTCACCTCTATCTAATCGTTATGCACACCTGTCTTAACCTGAACCAAGAGGAGTCAGTTCCACCATATCAGTCTTACCGTTACGTACACCTGTCTCACCCCGAACCAAGAAAAAGTGAAAGTGGAAATCAGTTCACAGATATTTTGTTTTCTTCTGATGCTTTGCCTTATCGATACACGCGCGTCTCAGCCTTAGGGAGAAAGAGAAGGAAATAAAAGACCTGTACTTATTTAGATCGTTTTTTTAGCAACCAGGGAAAGATTTATGTCTGTTTTAGTAATTTCACTTCTATCTTATTATTACTTACATGTGTCTTAGTCTTTCAGCTGTATCTCGTCATTACGTGAATGGAACAGGTGATAACTTGTACACCAATCAAACAATTTATCCCTAGAAATAATCCACGCGTTCAACTCCGAGCCAGGAAAAAGGAAATTGAAATACTCTGATTATCTTTTCTGTCGGTGTGAAGCAATCAGGTAATGTTAAGTCAGGTAATGTCGCTGAGGTGTGTGTGTTAATTAATGAGGCAGGTAAGCAGGCGTAGTACCGTGTTCACCTTCTTAAATACACGCGTTTTAGTCTTGTTTAGAGATAAAAAAAATAATATTGAAAGAATCCGATAGTATTCTTTCCTGTGCGTTCTTGGAATTCGAACGTCATGTTGCTGGTAATATTTATGAAGCACAGGTGAGGATTCAGGTGTTAAGGTGAGTCATGTTCTTTAGTGGCGGTGAGTCAGCTGATACTTGATGGAAATGAGGTCAGTGGAGGAAGGTTAAATAATTTCGAGTTTGTTACGGAGATGTGCACGGAGGCCACGCGTAGCTATAGCGTATGCCCCCAGCTTTACCTTTACCTTTACGTCTCTTTAATATGGTATTCAAGCCGGTGTGGATTCGGTTCTGGCAAGTCATGGTCATCGTATTTTATTTTCTGGAGTCAGTCAATTGGAGATAGAAAAGAGGTTAGTGAGAAACGAGACTGGGCCGTTTATAGTTAGTGGTCTCTTCTCACGATTCATTTTTCTTAACCCGGTAGCAGCGACGGGCCAAATTTGTGGCTTTACCGTGTAGCAGCGACGGGCCAAATTTGTGGCTGTACCGTGTAGCAGCGATGGGTCATATTTGTGGCTTTACCGTGTAGCAGCGATGGGCCAGATTTGTGGCTTTACCGTGTAGCAGCGACGGGATAAATTTGTGGCTTTACCGTGTAGCAGCGACGGGCCAAATTTGTGGCAATTGGCATTACCGTGTGTACTGTAGTAGCGACGGCCAATTTGGCTGTACCGTGTGTAGCAGCGATGGCCAAATTTGACTTGCACAATGTAGCAGCGACGGGATAAATTTGTGGCTTTACCGTGTAGCAACGACAGGCCAAATTTGTGGCTTTACCGTGTAGCAGCGACGGGCCAAATTTATGCCATGATATAAACCCCAATAAATAGATGATGCATAAACTGATCACAAATGCTTTGATATATATTATGAAATGGTTTGTGTGAGTGATGATTTTTCTCATTTTTCTCGCTCAGAGGGACCATTAAGAGACATGATCCCCGCTGCTACTGGGCTAAACACGTGATTATTATGTAGAAAACGACAACATTGAATTACACTTAGTTGGGAGGAGGGAAGAGATCATTATATGCACCAGTTTGAGTTAATTGAGATATAATAATAGAAGAGGTAACTGAAAGCAAGAGCGAACCGTTAATTACTGATGTTACTTATCACAATTACTTTATTGCTTCACGCGCAAACGATAAAGTTGAAATATTATGAGATGATAAGTGATAATTTCGGCAATAGTTTGAGGGCCACGTTTATAATAGCTGAATGGAAATAGAAAGTATGCTAAAGATGACTTGAGTATAAGACGTTTATTTGTAACTAACTTTCCTCTCCTCTTCGTTTTATTTTGAAAACGACGAGACCTTAAATTTAAAAGAAAATGGGAATCCTAACACACTGTTCTGTCGCGTGTGAAAAAAAAAAATAATCACGTTAAGTAAAATTCTCGTTCTTATTAACTTTTTTTTTTCAACGTATTCCCTTAAGCGTTTCCTTTTACTCAAGTACTTCAATGACCACGTTTTTATTATTTTTTTGTGTATGTTATATCGTGTGCAAGGAATGAAACTTATTAAAGAAAAGTAAAATAAATCAAGCTAAAAGATAACTTAGGAACAACGCTCTAAAGTCGGTCAGTTTAAAAAAAAAAGGAGAGTAGGTAGCTTAGTGTGATTGAGTCTGAGTCGTTTAGAGTTGATTAATTCCCCTCCAGAAAAGTGGTTTAGAAAAAGAAAGCAAAGATTAAGAATGAAATAAGAGGAAGTGATCATTCGGACAAAGAAAAACTTCAGAGCAAGGTTAAAAACACGTTCGATTCATGAAAAAAACAGAGTAGTGAAAGTATATGACCACTTCTCTTGATTAATTCCTGCTTTTTTTACGGTAAAGGAAACAGCTCAAGGGCAAAAAACTGTAATAATGAAAGAAAAAAAAGTCCACTAAACACTTCCCCTATAGAGAGCTCAGAAGAGTGACCAAAAGAGAGGTCAATTTCGAGAGGAGAGGTGTCTCGATACGCGATACCTGGCACATGAAACGATGGGAACGATAACGTAGCTCAATAGAGGGGAGGAAATACGGACCATTCAGGACACCTCTCCTCCCGAAATTGACCTATCTTTCGGCCACTCCTCTAACTCTTTATAGGAGCAGTGAGTAGCGGGCTTTTTTTTCACATTTGTTATCTTTTTTATGCCCTTGAACTGACTCTGCTGTAAAAAAAAAAAAATGTTTGTTTGTATGTCCTGTTTTGTGCGTTTGTAGTTTGTGTGTTTTATATGTGAACGCTTTTTTTCTGTTTTCTGCTTTCTTTTTTTTTTCCTTCTTCTCTTCCTTATCACGTTTGTCTTTTCCATTCATTTTTCAGTTTTTTTTATGGTTTTGTGCGTTTTAAGTTTTCCTGTTCGGTTTGATGGCGGCGTTTGACATGGATCAGTTTATTAAAAAGTAGAGTTATTAAAAAAAAAACGGGATTGAACTTTTTTATGAATAGTTTACTCCCCGCCACACGATACTTCTAAGATGATAATAAGTTATTCAAACCAAAAAAAAAAAAAAAATCGTTGCTCATCCCTTTTCTTTTCACTCCTTCCTCTTAGTTCTCTTTCTTTTCCTTTCTCTTCCCTCCAGTTCAGTTCTTCGCCCGTCTTTTTTTCCGCTCCTTTCCCTTCCCTTCGCTTCCCTTCCCTTTCCTTCCTTTCTCTTCCCTGCCCTTTCCTTCCCTCCCCTTATGTCAGTAATTTTCTTCCTGACACATAATACTCTACTTTTTTTTTTAATAAGCTTCGTTTTTTGCACACGATATAACACACACAAAAAATGCACATACAAGAAAAACGTGGTCATTGAAGTAGTAAAGTAAAAGGCTACGATTAAGTGTATAAGTTGAAAAAAAAAAGTTAATAACAAGATTTTTACTTTACATGATTTTTTTTTTCACACGCGACAGAGTAGTGTTAAAAATTCATTATCAAAGTACTGGTTCGATTGCAGCTTTTACGTAGATGAGTTTAAAAAGTATAGTTAGTAAGAAATTAAATTTGACTTTTTAATGCGTTTTCTTCCTAATAAAATGAAAAAAAAGGTACTCACATAAAAAATAAAAATAAAAATAAAAACGTGGCCATGGAAGTACTGGAATAAAAGGCAACGCTGAAGTGAATGAGTTGAAATAAAAAAAGTTAATAAGAAAGAGATTTTTACTTAACATGACTTTATTTTATCCGAACACGCGATGCACAATTAGGCACTAAGAGCAAGCTATCATTCACGTATTGGTTTGATTGCAGCTTTTATGTAGATGAGTTTAAAAAGATGAGTTAGTAAAAAAGAGATTTCACGTTTTAATAATAGATTCCTTTCCGGCACTCGACATTTTCAACACAATAATAAGGTTCACACACAGAAAAGAAAATACATGATCACTGAAGCACTAAACCAAGAGGCAACGCTTCTTTTGTCTCTTTTGTTTCTTTTTTAGGAGCAGCGAGTAGCGGCCTTTTTTTATTATTGTTTTCTTTTTTTGTGTGCCCTTGAGCTGCCTCCTTTGTTGTAAAAAAAAAAAAAAAAGTAAATTGGTTAAAAAAATATTAGTAAGATTGTCGTTTTTATTTTACAACAAAGGAGGCAGCTCAAGGGCACAAAAAAAGGAAACAATAATAAAAAAATAAAGCCCGCTACTCGCTGCTCCTAAAAAGAATCCAAGGAGGTGGTCGAAAGAGGGGTCGATTTCGAGAGGAGATGTGTCCTGATACTTAAAAAGAGTATATATATTTTTTTTTTCACACGCGACAGGACAGTGTTAAAAAAGTCATCATTAGGGTACTAGTTTGATTGCAGCTTTCACGTAGATAAGTTTAAAAAGTGTATATATTAAAAAACGAGATATCACTTTTTGTTAACAGTTTCCTTCCTGGCTCACGATAATTCAAACACGGGTCATTTGTAGTCTCCTTATAACCTTGTGTATCCATGTATATAGAAATAGATGAAATAAAGTGATCACTGGGGCACTAAACTGAAAGCCACATTTACCTGTATCAGCTGGAAAAAAAAGAGTAAGAGCGAGATAGTCCCTTCATGAAAAACTTCCTCTCTCGCACGCGGTATTTTGAACACTACAAGATGGTACTAAAAATAAAATAAAAAGAAGAAAAAACACGTGAGCATTGAGATATATATGTGCGATAGTAGCGATAACTTACATCTGTGCTCATCTGACCCCACTGGAAGATGCTCAACTATAAGCACAGGCAAAAAAAAAAAAAAAAAAAAAAAAAAAAAAGGTAAAAGAGAGAGATATTTGTATTCTCTTTATTCTCATCATATTCCTCTTCGTTTTACCTATTCATCCTTTTTGTAGTTTGCCATGCTTCATTTATTTTCATCTCCTCCCCCAATCCTTTCTTTTCTTCCGCCTTTCATCTCATTCTCTTCTTCCTTTCCCTTTTCAGTTCTTCCCATCCCCATCCTTCCTTCCCTCCTTTAATCTCCTAGCAAAATGGAACGTTAAAAAAAAACAGTGATCATTGAGACATTTATTTGACGGTAGCGATATAACGTTAATCAGCGGGAAATAAAAATAAATAACGAAATACTTGCCTCACGAATAATTTCCTCTCCTAGCAATATGGAACGTAAAAAGATAAAAGAGCATGTGATCACTGAGACATTTATTTGAATGCGACGATAACGTTAATTATTTGGAAAAAAAATAATATAAGCTAAAAACTTACGCAATTGCTTTTCTTTCACTGAAGCACTACTTTGAAAGCTTCGTAAAAGTATCCATTAAACACACACACACACACACACACACACACACACACACACACACACACACACACACACACACACACACACACACACACCATTTTGCCACACGAGAACGCAATTTACTGATGACCCCACGTTCGATTCACAACACGTAATCATGGCTGTCATATTTCCATTTCAGAAGTAAATGGAACAACGAAAAAAAGATAAAATAAACTATAAAAAAAAGAATACACTATTTTTAGACGCTTCATGACCAAAATATAACTCGTCTCAATTAGGGAATGTTTTCTTTCTCCTTTTTAGACGCAAGAGTTACAAATAATATTACGGAATTAGACTTGAGACAGGCGGGGAAGGGAAGGAAGGGGTTGAGGAGGGCTGGAAGAAGAGAGGGAAGGGGAGGGAACGAGGAGGGAACAAGAGGTAAGGGAAGGAAGGGGATAGGAGGGAAGGGAAAGAAAGGGAAGGGACAGGGAAGAGAATGGAAAAAGATAGAACAGAAGAGGAGGGAAAAGAAAGAGGGGAGTGAAAGGGAAAGGAAAGAAGAGAAAGGAGTAGAAAGGAAGGAAATAGAAAAGAAAGAAGTGGAATAGAGGGAAAGGAAGGGATGGGTACGACATGGTAAGGAAGGGAATGGAAAGGATGCAAGAATAAAGGGAGGAAAGGAAGGGGGATTAGAGAAGAAGGGACGAGAAGGGAGGAAGGGGAGTAAAGGGGACGCTGTCTTTAACCTTCCATCCCCTTATCTCCTCTATTCCCCTTTCCCTTTCTCCTCCCCTTTCTTCTCCCCTTTCTTGTACACCGCCAGTCGAAGGCCACAACACCGACTTGGTATTAATGGCGCCTGTCTCCCCTTCTCTCCCCTTCCCTCCTCTTCCCTACCCCTTCCTCCTTCCCTCCCCTCCCCTTCTTTCTCCCCTACCCGTCCCAAAGGATCTCGCCGCCACCCTGACGCCGCTATACGGGGGGAAGGGGAACGGAATGGAGGGGAGAGAGAAGTGAGAAGGGAAGGGAAGGAAGGGGAAAGTTGAGATTGAAGGGGAGACGAATGGAAGGGAAGGAAAGCAACGGGGAGAAAAGAAAAAGAAAGTACGGAAAAGAACTGAGAAAATGGAGAGAAGTATGGATGACAAAATATGAAATGGAGGCGGGATAGGGAACGAAAATAAAAGAAGGAAAGGAAGGAAGAGAAACGAGAAGGGAGTGAAAGCCGAAACTGAGAAAGGATAACAGAAGAGAAAAGACGAAGATAGAGAAAAGAAGGAAATAAGCAGCATTGATAAAACGAGGAAGAGTAAAAAATATCATCACTTATAATAAATACAAAAGAAAACTTGTAAGGAAAGAAATGAAAGCTGAAGGGAGGTAAGGAAGAAATGGAAGTAGGGGAGAATATAAGAACTTCCAAACAGAGGCAGGAAACGCAGGAGAGAAAGGAAGCAAATTAAAAAGAAAGAAGAAACACTGAATAGGAGCCTCGCAAAAGTGTATTACAGAAAATGGGAAAAGGAGAGAGAAAGAAGGACTGCAAAGAAGGGAGGAATGTTATATATGAGACGAGAGAAACAGAGGGAGGGGAAAGAGACTGAATAGGTACAAAGAAAGCCAATGAAAAAAGGTAAAGCAAAGTGAATTAATGGTACGGAAGTGTATTAAAGAAAGAGGGGAAAAAGGAGAATGAAGGAATCTGACGTATGGGAAGGGAGAGAAAGAGAAATAAAGGGGAAGAGAGTGAATAGATAGAAAGAAAGTAAATGAAAAAGGGTTGGACAAAGTGAATTGCAGAAAAAAAGGGAGAAAAAAGGCATGAAAAGAGAAGATGAATGTGACATAGAGAAAGGGAGAGACAAAAAATAGAATAGGGAGAGAGAGGGAATTAAAAAGAGAAGAAAGGGAGAGAAATACAAAAAATAGAATAGGGAGAGAGACGGAATTAAAAATACAAAAAAATAGGGAGAGAGAGGGAATTAAAAAGAAAAGAACAATGTGAATGGAAGGCTCAGAGAAAGTAATAGAGAGAGAGAGAGAGAGAGAGAGAGAGAGAGAGAGAGAGAGAGAGAGAGAGAGAGAGAGAGAGAGAGAGAGAGAACTGACAGAGAGTGAATTAAAACGAGAAAAACCTGGGGAATTGAAGGTTTGCAGAAGTGTATTAACGAAAGAGGGGAAAAGAGAGACACGAGAACTGAAAAGAGAGAGAGAGAGAGAGAGAGAGAGAGAGAGAGAGAGAGAGAGAGAGAGAGAGAGAGAATAGATAGTCTTATTATGACCACCATTTCACTCTAAACTAGGTTTCGTGACTGTGCATCGAAGGGCACACACACACACACACACACACACACACACACACACACACACACACGCACTCCAAAAAAAGATTAAAGTTTATCTATTTTTTTTATAATTGTATTTTCTCTCCTTCCTCCCATCTGTTGCTCTCCCTGTTGTTTCCTTTTTCCTTCTTTTGTTTCCATCTTTTTTTTTCCTCCTTCCCTCTTTCTCCCTCCTTCCGTCATTCAATCTCTTTCACCCCCTCCTTCCTTCCTTCCTTCCTTATTTCCTTCCTTCCTTCCTTCCTTCCTTCCTTTCCTTTCCTTTCCTTTCCTTTCCTCACCCTCTCACTCACTCACTCACCTACTCACTCACTCACTCACTCACTCACTCACTCACTCATTCACTCAATCAATCAATCAATCAATCAATCAATCAATTACCCACTCACTCACTCACTCACTCACTCACTCACTCACTCACGCATCCATTCACAGCCATATTCGAAGCTCTCCCTCACAAAAAAAAATATAAACCGTTTTTCTACCTTCCTTAATTAACTTCACATACTTCACGTCCAATTGCTTTTTCATGTGGACCAACAAAACAACAAAAGATAAAAGGTGTCTGGTGTTGTCATTAACCCGTAAAGGAGTGATTCATAGGGAGTGGAGGCGGCTATACTGATTCTGTTGGCACTGACCTCCAGGGAGCGGCCGACCGAGGAAGGAAGGGAGAGCTTGTGACACGGGCCTTCCTAGCTCCCTCCTTCCCTCACATTCCCTCTTCCTCTCCCTCCTCCTCCTCCTCCTCCTCCTCCCCCTTTTACATCCTCTTTACCTCTCTACCTTTGCTCTCGAAAACCTATTAGGGCGGGCAAGTTAATTAGAAGGACTTTTTTATATTTTTTTCTGTCCATTTCAGAGTTATTTTTATGTCGTGTTCTGCTACTGTGTGGGGGAGAGGGGGGGGAGGTGAAGTGTGTGTGTGTGTGTGTGTGTGTGTGTGTGTGTGTGTGTGTGTGTGTGTGTGTGTGTGTGTGTGTGTGTGTGTGTGTGTGTGTGTGTGTGAGAAAACGAGAGAGAGAGAGAGAGAGAGAGAGAGAGAGAGAGAGAGAGAGAGAGAGAGAGAGAGAGAGAGAGAGAGAGAGAGAGAGAGAGAGAGAGAGAGGAAAAATCGAAAGCTAAAAAAAGATATACATAATGAAATAATACGTCTTCACACACACACACACACACACACACACACACCTTTCCCCCATCACCCACACAATGGCAGACAGACCCCTCCTCCCCTTCTCCCCTTCCTTTCCCTCTCCCCCCTTTCCCTCTCCCCCATTTCCCCCCCCCCCCTTTCCTCTCCTTCCAAACCAAACCCACACCCACAAAACACACTGACACGGGTACATTTGTAACTCCCTTCGGTATAATAGAATGAAAGCCTTTCTAAGCAAGATTGACAGCGGATGGCAGAAAAAAAAAATCGAAAGAGAGGACCTGCGAGAGAGAGAGAGAGAGAGAGAGAGAGAGAGAGAGAGAGAGAGAGAAATATCCAATGCTGTGGTTGGGAATGACAGGCCGGCAGGAAATAGTATGAAGGAAGGAGAGGAGGGAAGGGAAAACTCGAGGGACAGAAGAGGGAAGGAAGGGAAGGAGGAAAAGAAGGACATGGGGAATAAGAGAGGAGAGTGTGTAGGATGTTGAGGGAATGAGAAAGATTAGTGAATGAAGGGAGGAAAGGAGGGAAGAGAAGATTCAGGGGGTAGAAAAAGGAAGGAAGGAAACGAAGGATTCAAGGATACAAGGATTGAGAACACAGCGTAAAGAATATTGAAGGAATGAGAAAGATAAGTAAAGGAGAGACTGAGGGAGATATTTATGAAGGTTTGTAAAGAGAAATAGAAAAAAATAATGAAAAACAGACGCAGAGTGGAAGAAGAAGGCTCAAGGAAGGAGGGAAGGAAGGATATAGAGAATGAGAAAGGAGAATGTAGAGGGTAATGAGGCAATGAGAAAAATAAGTGAGTGAAGGATAGAAGTAGTGAGATATGAATGAAGGTTGTTAAAGAAGGAAGGGAAGGAAGGAGGGAAGGAAGGAAGGATATGAAGAGTGAGAGCGGAGAACGTGTAGGATATTGAGGGAATGAGAATGATGAGTGAAGGAGAGAGGGAGGAAAATATGGATGAGAGTAAGAAAGGAAGGAAGAAAGAAGAGGGAGGATAATAAAAGTGCAGGAAAAAGGGGGATGGATGAAGAGAGGGTTTGCGGTAAGGAACAGAGGGAAGAAGAAGGGAGTAAGGAAAGGAACGAAGAGAGAAGGGTAGGAGAAGATAAAATATGAGTAAAGAGGATGGGATAAAGAGAAGGAAGGAAGGAAGGAAGAGGGAAGAAGAAGAAGAAAACAAGATAAGGAAAGAAGGAATTAGGTAAGAGGAAAAAGGAAGGAAAATAAAAAGAAAGGAGGAAGAGAGAGGTGGGAAAGGTGGAGAGGGAAAAAGGAAGGGGAAAATAAAGGCGGAAACGGAGGAAAGGGATTAAATACTCTCTCTCTCTCTCTCTCTCTCTCTCTCACTTTTCCTCTCAATCTCCCGCTTTCACTTTTTTTTTCTTTCTCTGTTCATTTGTTTGTTTGTTTTTACCTTTACGCTTTTGTTCATGTTTTTGTTTTTTTTCGTCTTCCTCCATGCCTCTGTTTTTTGTTTTTGTTTTCTCTCTTTCCTGTGTTTCTTTTTAATCTTCGTGTTTTGGTGATTAAAAAGAACGTCGAGCGAACAATCTCGCTCCCATTTCCTTTTTTTTATCGTTCATCCAGGCATCTCTCTCTCTCTCTCTCTCTCTCTATCTCTCTCTCTCTCTCTCTCTCTCTCTCTCTCTCTCTCTCTCTCTCTCTCTCTCTCTCTCTCTCTCTCTCTCTCTCTCTCTCTCTCTCTCTCTCTCTCTCGTTCACATCTGCCACTCGTGTGAATGTTTCGAATTGTTCTCTCCATTTTTTTGTTTATTTCTTTCTTATTCCTCTTCTTTTTTTCTTTCTTTTCCTGTTGCATTTTTTTTTTTTTTAGCTTTAAACACCTGCTGCTCTCTCCTTCCCTTCCCTCAGTCATCCATCACGCCACCTGTTGTTGTTGTTGTTGTTGCTGCTGTTGTTGTTCCTATTCAATTTTTCGTATTTCTTCTTTGTTCGTTTTTCGCTTTTCAATATATTTCTCTTTATTGCTTTTCCTTGACTATCTACCGCAATATCCTTTTAGCAGAGAGAGAGAGAGAGAGAGAGAGAGAGAGAGAGAGAGAGAGAGAGAGAGAGAGAGAGAGAGAGAGAGAGAGAGGAAGAGAAAGAAAAAGAAAAGAAAAAGGGAAAATGTAAGTGCTATTTCGTCTTCTGCTCTTTTTTTTCTGTTCCATTTTCTGTCATAAATAATTCATCACGTTTGCAAGAAAGAAAGAGACAGACAAACAGACAGACAGACATACAGACAGACAGACACCTCCCCCCCCCACACACATATACACAAACAAACACACAGATGCACATACACAGACAGACAGAGGGACGGAGAGACAGACAGAGGGACAGAGAGACAGACAGTCAGACACCTCCCCCACACACATATACATAAACAAACACACAGATGCACAGACACAGACAGACAGAGGGACAGACACACAGACAGACAGACAGAAAAATACGTACCAAATGTAAGAGTCTTAATATGGAATCCAAACCTCTTCCGCGAGTCTTAAGTCGAACGCAACGCTTCCTCTTCTTCCTTTCTTTCTTCCTTGTTATTTTGTTCCGCTTCTTTTCTTCCTTTTAGTATTCTTACCTTTTTTTTTTTCTTTCTGGCGTCATTTTTTCTCTTCCTCCTCCTCCTCCTCCTCCTCCTCCTTTCTCTGTGTGGTTTGTTTCTTCTTTTTCTTTTTCCTTCTTTTTTTTTGTTTTAAGTTTATTTTCTTTTTCTGTTTTTTGTGTGTGTGTGTTTGTGTCTCCTGTCCTCTTATTTACTGTTATCTCTTTCTTTTCTCTTTCTGTCTCTCTCTCTCTCTCTCTTAGTTCCTCCCACATTGTCTCTTACTCTCCAAACACGATATTTTCCTCCTCCTCTTCTTCCTCCTCTTCTTCTTCCTCCTCCTCCTCCTCCTCACCGCATCCGCTCCCTTTTTCCTCCCTTCTGTCCCTACCACTTAATTCCTCTCTTCAAGTCCCCTCCTCACACACTTATTCCACACTTACATCCTGTCCTTCACTTCCTTTTTTCACTTTATTCGTTTGACTCCTCCTCCTCCACCTCCTTTTTGCCCTCCTCCTCCTCCTCTGACACCTCCTCCTCCTCCTCCTCCTCCTCTTACTTTTTGTGGTATTTATTCGTCTCCACCTCTGCAGTCACCACCTTTACCTCTTCCTTTTACTCTTATTTCTACCACTTCTACTCTTTCTACTTCGCATCCTACAAGCTCTCCTCCTCCACCTCCTTCCTCCTCCATCCCCTACCCCTCCCTCCTCCATTCCTTACCCCTATTTTTACTCATTTTGCTCCTTTTTCTACCACTTCTACCTTTTTTTCTGCTCCACTTCCTACCACCCATCTTCTCCCTCCTCCTCCCCTTCCTTCTCCTCCTTGCCTTCCTCCTCCTCCTCCTCCTCCTCCGTCTACTTTTTCTACTCTTTCTGCTCTACTTCCTACTAGCCCCCTCCTCCTCCTCCTCCTCCTCCTCCTCCTACTACTACTACTACTACTACTACTACTAATAATAATAATAATAATAATAATAATAATAATAATAATAATAATAATAATAATAATAATAATAATAATAATAATAATAATAATTCTTCACCAGAGCCCATTTCCACAGTCCCACGTGACCCTCTAACTCTTCTTCATGTTTTATGCTATGTTTTTTTTACTTGGAGTTATCGTATTTCTTCTCTTTATTAGTTTTTTTCTTTATTTTTTTTCTTGTAAGTAACATTCTCTATTTTTTTATCCTTTACTTTTTTCTAGCTAATCTTCTCTTTATTATTTTTTTATTCCTTTTTTTTCGTCACTGTCTGTTTTGGTTTTACTTTTCTGTGGTCTTTTATTTTTTTTTCTTGTAAGTAACATTCTCTATTTTTTTAACCCTTCACTTTCTCGTAACTAATCTTCTCTTTAATTTTATCTTTTTTTTTTCTAAGTCAGATTATCGGTTTGACATTTTTTTCACATCTATTTCTTTATACCCTTCATTTTTTCGTAGCTAATCTCTTTACTTTTATCTTTTTTTTTCTAAGTCATTTTATCGGTTTGCCATTTTTTTTCACATCCCATTTTCTCTCCTCACTCACTGGCTTCCTTTTTTTCATATTTTTACCTTTTCCTAAACTTCATATTTCCTTCGGGTTCACGTGTTCTTAATTATTAATATTTTTCTTCTCTATTTTTTTCCTGTCAGTTTATGTCATCACTGTCTGGCTCAGCATATTTTGTTCCGGTTCTTTCATCCTCTTTCCAATTATTCCATTTATTTTGGCTTCCAGCTCACTTTTTTTTTTCTCTTCAAATCCAGTAATTCATTCTGTCCCTCTGTCTGTCTGTCCGTCCATCTGTCTGTTTGTCTATGTCTGTGCGTTTATTTGTTTATCTGTGTATATGTGTGCGGGGGGGAGCTGCCTGTCTGTCTGTCTGTCTGCCTGTCTTCGTTTTTATATCTGTCTGTCTCTTGCAAACGTGTTGAAGACGAAAATACACTTACATTTTCACTTTTTTTTTTTTCGTGCTCTTTGGGTCATTTTTTCCGAAGTGAACCTTTTTCTCACACTATTTTCCCGCTAAACCACTTTTTTTTCTCAATTATTCAAGCTCTTTTTTTCTTCAATCCATTCAATTTTTTTTCCACAAAGCCATTCATTCACCTATTTTTTTTTCCTTTTCATTATCTTTATTTTTATTCGGTTTATTTGTATTCTCTTCATTCTTATCATATTCCTCTTCGTTTTACCTATTCATCCTTTCTTATAGTTTGCCATCCCTCATGCATTTTCATCTCCTCCCCAATCCTTTCTTTTTCTTCCGCCTTTTATCTCATTCTCTTCTTCCTTCCCCTTTTCATTTCATCTCATCCCCATCCTTCCTTCCCTCCCTTCATCTCCTCCCATCCCACATCCTCTGTCATCACATCCCATCCTCCCTTCCCTCCATTCATCTCTCCTCATCCTTCATCCCCCCTTTCATCCTAATCCCCTTTCCTTCCTTCCTTCCTTCCTCCATCTCATTTCACCCCATCCATCCATCCTTCCCCCCTTTCATCCTAACCACCCCTCCACCGCCATCCGCCAGCCATTTAACCCTTCCACCCACCCACCCATTCATCCCATTCGTTCTACCATTAACCTGCTCAATCTCCCATGAAATCACTTAGAATCCCTCCCCGCCCACGCCCTCCATCACCCCACTGTCTCCTCCCCCTCCCACCCTTGCCTCCTGTCCCCCACGTAATGCCTCCTTCCCCTCCACCCAATGCCTCCTTTCCCTCCACCCTTGCCTCCTCTCCCCCACGCATGCTTCCCCCCCCTCCTCTTCTTCCCACTTTGCCTCTTCCTCCCCCACCTCCACACTGGCTCCACATCACCTCCTCTCCCCCTACCTTACCTCTAAATCCATTTCCCGAGCGTCCTCTCTCCCGCCCCTGTCCACTTTGCCTCCACCTCCACCTCACTTTTCTACCTCAGTATAATCTCTCCACCGCATTAATCCACTTTCAGTCCACTTACTCAGTCGTCCTCTTCTTTACTAATGGTTTTTTCCCCTCCTTGCTTCCACCTCCATCTTCTTTGCCTCCACTTAACCATATTTCTACAGCCACTTTATTTTTTTTCTAATTTAACGCGATTTTACCACCAACTTTATTTTTTATCATCAGTCCACTTAGTCCCTCTGCTCCTTACTTTCTTTCCACCCCCATCTCACACACACACACACACACACACACACACACACACACACACACACACACACACAAGCACACACACACATCCATCTTCCCCTGTTCATTCATTCCTCCATTTTTTCTTTTTTTCTTTCTCCGTTTTCTTTTCTTCCTCTCTCCTATTTCTTGTTTTTGTTTTCAGTTAAATCTTTTCACCTCCGCTTTCATTTTTGCTACATTTGCTTTATTCCTTCCTTCGTTTCTTCTTTCCTCTCTTCGTATCATCTGACTCATTCTTTTTCTATTTTTTTCTCCTTCCTTCCTTCCTTCCTTCGGTCTTTCCATCTCTACTTTATCGGTTTATTTCCCCCTTTCCTTCTCTTTTACCTTCTTTCTTTATCACTTCCTTGCATGCCTACCGTTTACCCCCTCTTCCTCCTCTACAACCTCCTCCTTCTCCTTCGCCTCGTCCTCCTCCTCCCCCCTTCACTTTCAAGTAGTGTTCCCCTCAAGGGTCGTTCGTCGTCTTTATCAGGTCCACGCGCGCACCTTTGTAAGTGACCAACCCCATAAAAGAAGAAGAAAAAGTGTAGGTATAAAGCAGGAGGAGGAGGAGGAGGAGGAAGAGGAAGAGGAGAGGGAGTGAAGCGAGGCACTGTGGGGGTGGAGGGTAGAAAAAAAACGTAAGATTTAGATAAGAGACTTTCTTTGTTGGGTATGGCACGTAAGGCAACTCGTTCATCCTGGTTGCTCTTCGTCCAAGCACCCTCTAATGTCCTTTGTATGGTAAGGAGACCAGAAATGTATCGCGCGTTCTAAGTGAGTTCTGACTAAAATGTTGTATAATGGTAGTCATTTTTTTTTACATCAACGGGTGCGGCTCAAGGGCAACAAAAAGAGTACAAAAAAAACCGCTAATCGCCGCTCCCAATTACATCTTTATTCTTTATGTGTCTGTCGCTGAAGCACGGCATTCTGTTCGCTGTATTCGCTGTCTTAATGCAGTGCTGAAAGACTTTGGGTTTTGAATCGATTTTTCATCAAGATTTTATCGAACTAGACGCTTTTGAGCTTCACACCGCACATTTCATTTCCTATTTTAATTTCCACTTAAAGAATTTGGCATTTATCTTTGCTATAAGGCATCTCCCATTTATCGGATTGTTGAAATTCTACACAAATCTTCTTGAAGGTTTTACTTGTCTTGGTCTGAATAAGATGATGACTGAATGGATAGCGTGACGGCCCTCGTTCAGGACGCCGCGAGTTCAGCCGCCGAGTGGCTTAAAGCTACCCACATGCTGTCCATAAGTCCACCTACCAACCGGACTCTAGATTCTAGGATTAAAGATGAGCGAGAGGGCAGCATGAGCCAATGCAAGATGGCGCCACTATAAACACTCGCCTGCGCCAGAACGGCTGGGCTGACCAACAGCCTGCCCACTGGATGAAGCCTGGACCGACCATCAGGAATTCAGGATCCACTGGAAGAAGCCTACCGGCGCAATAGGCCACGACGTAAAAAAAAAATAATAATAATAATATGTGCACTCCCTAAAAATCCATACTGCTGGATAAGCTTACGCAATTTTTCCAACAGTTCCTCGGAGTGTGTCTTGCAAAAGTTGTTCGTACTATCTGTGTGTAAGAGGAAAAGTGAGTGAGGTGTCCGCTGATGGTTATGGCCCCAGAAAATACTTCGTCAAATACAGCAGTGACGTCGTTCTGGGTTTCAGTAGCGTTGCCTCTGACGGGGTGCTCGTCCACGAAACACAAGCTCGTGCTGGCGGATCGCGGAATCACCAACCGGAAAAGTGCTTCGCGGCTTGTCTTCCTCGGCAAAAACAGCAAATACGTTGAAACAAATGGTTGCGTAAACGGCCCTTGAGAACAGGTCTGGCGAGAGAGAAGAGAAGCATGAAGGTGGCGGGGAAAAGGAAGAGAAACAAAAGTGAAAGGAAAAAGAGAAAAGGACATAAAAGTGGAAGGAAGAAGGAGAAATAAAGGCAATGAGCTTTTATGAAGTAGAAATGCGAAGGTGAAATGAGGAAAGCCATGTATAAGTAAGAGAGGAAAGAAGGCAGAATAAGAAAGAAAGAAAGACAGGGAGGTAAAGCAAAAGATGAGAGAGAGAGAGAGAGAGAGAGAGAGAGAGAGAGAGAGAGAGAGAGAGAGAGAGAGAGAGAGAGAGAGAGAGAGAGAGAGAGAGAGAGAGAGAGAGAGAGAGATTTATAGGGTGAGGGGTTACCTGCTTCACTCATCATCACTTGTCAATACAGAGAAGGGGAAGGAGGAGGAGAGAAGAAGAGGGAAGAGGAGGAAACAGGCGAGGGAAGCGGAGGAAACAGGCGAGGGAAGAAGGGGGATGGGGTGCGCAGCTGAAGGTATCTGTTTCAGCACATACACAGACTCGCACTTGCACAAACACACATACACACACACACACACACACACACACACACACACACACACACACACACACACACGCACACACACGCACACATACACAAGGAAGGAGAGAGAGAGAGAGAAGGAGAGAGAGAGAGAGAGAGAGAGAGAGAGAGAGAGAGAGAGAGAGAGAGAGAGAGAGAGAGAGAGAGAGAGAGAGAGAGAGAGAGAGAGAGAGAGAGAGAGAGAGAGAGAGAGAGAGAGAGAGAGAGAGAGAGAGAGAGAGAGAACACGAACACAAGAAGAAGAAAAGAAGGAAAGATAGGAATGAACGAAAGGTAAAAATAGGAGGAGAATGAAGAACAATATAATAAGCATAAAAGAAAAAAACAGGTAGAAATTAGTTAAAGACGAAGAGGAAGGAAGAAGAGAAGGAGAAAGGAAAATAATGATGAAAAGAGAGAGAGAGAGAGAGAGAGAGAGAGAGAGAGAGAGAGAGAGAGAGAGAGAGAGAGAGAGAGAGAGAGAGAGAGAGAGAGAGAGAGAGAGAGAGAGAGAGAGAGAGAGAGAGAGAGAGAGAGAGAGAGAAATGGATATTGATAGCTTGATATTGAAGAGAGAAAGAGAAAGGGAGGAAGCAAAGTCCGTTGAATGAGGGACGAGGAGTAGCAGGAGGAGGAGGAGGAGGAGGAGGAGGAGGAGGAGGAGGAAAGAGCATCCATCTATACCTTCTGTTACCTGTCCGCTTCATCACACACCGTCACCTGTCACCCCCAGAGCCCACCCCGCCTCGCCCCGCCCCGCCTCGATCCCTTCCCTCTGTCCTATGAAATTAGTTTTTTTCATCTTCCAGTAAAATCCTGTAAGAGTTTTAATAATCTTTTTTCTCTCTTTCTGACAGTTACCGCACGCTCCTCCTCCTCCTCTTCCTCCTCCCTTGCCTCCTCCTCCTACTCCTCCTCCTCCTCCTCCTCCTCCTCCTCCTCCTCCTCCTCCTCCTCCCTCTCTTCTACGAGTCATTATTACCTCTTAAGCTGTACCTTTGCCCTCCTTTCCTCCTCTACCTTCTCATCATCTTTTTTCTTCTCTTCTCCCTTTCCCTCTTCTTCTCTTCGTATTTTGATCTCACCCTTTTATTATTTTTTTCGCTACTGTATATATATTTATCTTTATATTCCTCCTCCTCCTCCTTCTTTTCCTATCTACGTACTTTGCTCTCTCCCTTTCTCTCTACACTATCTATTTATCTTTATCTATCATCTATCTATCTATCTCCATCAGTATTTACTCTCCATATTACCTGTACTTTGATTAGCTTCTTGTTCCATATATACATTCTATCATCCTCTCACGCATCGTACCCCATTGCCGTCCCCTCTACTTTTATCTCCCTCCCTCCCTCCCTCCTTCCCACCCTCACTCTCCCTCTCTCCCTTCGAGTCCCATCCCCCCTTTAATCTCTGTTTCCGTCTCCACACGCCGAACCTCATGCTTTTCCGCCTCCAGATCTACTTTTCCCCTCCCTTCTCCACCTCATTATCTACTTTTGATGTGACCCAAGCGAGGAGAAAGGTTTAGATTCAGGGCGGGCGCTGAAGGGAAGAAAGGGGCGGGTGGAGAAGAAGGGGAGAGTTGAGAAGGGGTCAGAAAAGGGCTTTGAAGGTCGGTAGAAAAGGAACGACAGATTGAAAGGGCTTTATGGAAGACAGAAGGGTTAGGAGAAGAGATGGAAGGGCTTTTGAGGGATTGAAGTTGAGTAAAAAGGATGGACGAATTGAAAGGGATGTAGAATAGATGGAAGGGAGGGTCAAAAAGAAGAGAAAGAAGGGATTTAAGAGGGATTGAGGAAGGTGAATAGAAAAGAAGGACAAATTTAAAAGGGTGCAGAGTAGATAGAAATGTCAGAAAGGAAAAACAGAAGAACTTTGAAGAGATTAAAGTAGGCGGGTAGAAACAATGATGGAAGGAAATGTAAAGAGGAGAGAAGGGTCAGGAAGTAGCGATAGAAGGGCTTGGAAAGGATTGAAGAAAGTGGATAGAAAGGATGAACGGATTGATGGAAATTTAGGAAGGATGAAACTTGGAACATGTGATGGGGTTGTATTGAATAAGAGAGGTGGAAGAATGAAAGTATGAAGAGGCTAAAAGGATTGAAGGGAGTATAAAGAAGAGATGGAAGTGGTCGTAGAAAAAGTAGAAGGAAAATTAAGATGATTATATAAAGGTTAAAAAAGATGGATATTAGGAAATGCAAAGGAATGGAAGAATATGGAAAGGACGGGAAAAGAAAATTAAATTGATTGATGAATGAAGGAGGAGATGAGGGGGGGATGAAGATGAGAAGGAGGAGGAGGAGGAGGAGGAGGAGGAGACAGATGAGGTGAGGGACAGGTGGAGGTAAGGAGGAGGTGGGTCAGAAGGTCTCGTGTGATTGCTTCGAGGAAACGCTCATCTCCCGGCAGCATCAGCATCCTCCTTAGGTGACCTTGACCTGACGGGCTGACTGATTGACTTACTGACTGACTGACCGGCTTACTGAATGACTGACTGGTTGGCTGGCTTACTAACTGACTGACTGACTGACTGACTGACTGACTGACACTGACTTGCCTCCTGACTGACTGACTGGATTACTGACTGACCGACTTGCTTCCTGACTGACTGACTGGGAGACTGACTAGCTTACTGACTGACTGGGAGACTGACTAGCTTACTGACTGACTGGGAGACTGACTGGCTAATTGACGGGCTTGGTGGATAGATGAATGGCTGACTGACTAACTAACTGACGAACGTACTGACGGGATGAGTGGCTGATTGACTGAATGACTAACTGACTGAATGACTGACTGACTGGCTAATTGACGGGCTTGGTGGATAGATGGATGGCTGACTGACTAATTAACTAACTAACGAACTTACTGACGGGATGACTGACTGGATTACTGGCTTACTAACTGACTGACTGGCTGGTTAACTGACTGATTCATTGACTTCTAACAAACTACCGAACTGAATGCAAACTAAACGTGTTGACTGACTGGCTGACTGTGTGATTGAAAGGTTTAACGAGCACAAAGCAAGCATGAAAATTTAAAACAAACACAGGCAAACAAACAAATACACTCGTGCGAGCATACCGGTGGCGCCTCGGTTGCTTTCCTTTTGTCTTTCCTAATCCTCCGCGTCCCTTGTTAAGCTCAGTATATCAATAACTCGTCCATTACAGCGATGAGAAAGTGCGGCGCGTGTTTTCACAGCTTGGCGTAAATCCTTGAAAATGTGTGTGTGTGTGTGTGTGTGTGTGTGTGTTTGTGTGTGTGTGGAATGGGAGAGGTAAGGGGGATGGGGAGGATGGATGTGTGTGTGTGTGTGTGTGTGTGTGTGTGTGGTTTCGTGTTGCTGAGTCTTGTTTTTGTTTGTTTTTCTTATTTGTTTATTTTATTTTTTGCTTTGAGAAAAATACTGAATTGTGAGACTTTGGTTGCTAGGCGTTGTATGTAAGAGTGGTTCTCATATTTCTCTCTCGCCGACAAGACTTTGGAGGCAGGTGGAATTCATAATTATCACAAACATTAAAACAAGAACTATTTTTTGTCGTTTTTCTATTTTTATAAGGCTAAGTTGACATATTCTGTTGTGCGTGTGTGTATGTGTGTGTGTGTGTGTGTGTGTGAGTAAGTGGTGTTTTGTTGCCTGTTCTTATGTTTCCACTTCCTCTTACTACGTACACACACACACACACACACACACACACACACACACATACACACACACACACACACACACACACACACACACACACACACACACACTCACACACAGGCGCACAAACACTCGCACACACAGAGAGTTCTTGCAATATGCGGTGGCTTACGAGAGAGAGAGAGAGAGAGAGAGAGAGAGAGAGAGAGAGAGAGAGAGAGAGAGAGAGAGAGAGAGAGAGAGAGAGAGAGAGAGAGAGAGAGAGAGAGAGAGAGAGAGAGAGAGAGAGAGAGAAACAAACAGGAAACCGACAACGGAAAGAGTTTATACTTTTGCAATTTTCCATACACTAGTAGTCTCCACGCTCCACGCATCAATACTTTTTTTACTTTCCACATCTCTCACGATTTACATTTTATTCCTCACCCATTAAGCCACAAACACACCTTCCTCTATAGCTCGTGTAGGGGAGACTATGAAGGGTAAACCGCTCTTGGAAATAGGTCTTGTGCGAGAGGGAAATGAGAGAAGAGAGGAAGCGTGAAGGTGGCAAGGAGAAAGAAGAGACAGAGGCAAAAGGAAAAAGAGAAAAGGATGTAAAAATGGAAGGAAGAAGGGAAGGAAAGTTATCAAAGTAGGCTTTTATGAAGGAGAAACTGAGAAGAGAAACTGAGAAGAGAGATTAAGAAGAAAGAAAGATCATGTAAGAGAGATTAAAGAAAGACTCGCTTGACATATAGTTAGAGATAAGAAAGATAGCATATGCATTAGGTAGGAAGGAAAATAACCACAGTGAGCTTTTATTTAGGAGAGACTAAGAAAAAAAATCATGTAAGAGAAACTATGAAAGACTCATTGACATATCGCTGTAGAGATGATAAAAAAAACTCAATACACATTAATTAACACTTATTCAGAAGAGAAGAAGGAAAATAACGTAGAAAAGAATGAAAAGGGAGATTAAGAAGAGAACTAAAAGGGGAGACTATGACACAAAAAGATAATATAAGAGAAAGCAGGGAAGAACTCACTTGACATATCGCTAGAGATAAAAAAAAACTATACACATTAACATTTTTTTTCAGAAGGAGGAGGAAAAATAACGTAGAAGTGACTGAAAAGGGAGATTAAGAAGAGTACCAGAAGGAGAGACTATGGAAGAAAAAGACAATATAAGAGAAACCAAAATAGGACTCTCTTGACATATCGCTGGATAGATGAAAGAAAAATAGCATACACATATCAATCAACACTTATTCAGAACACCCGACACATAATGAGGTGGCGTCCAATGGTTAGTTAGTCGCCTTGCCCTCTGCATAAATAAGTCAACGAATGAATATGAGCGACTGACCAGCTTCGGGTGGCGGCGGGCGTGATAATCATATGCGTGTTTTTGTGTATAAAATTTGAATCGGAATTAATCAAGTGTGTTATCCGAGCATTTATAGTGTGTGTGTGTGTGTGTGTGTGTGTGTGTGTGTGTGTGTGTGTAAAAACCCTCATCAGTGCTCCTTTTATTCTCTCCAAAGCGTGATTTAGTATATAATTCGCCACACAAAACATTTTAGTGCCCCGATAAAACGAAAAGAAAAATCTATCGGCGTGTCCCTCATGATCATCAACGTGAAATGCTTCGGCAACGCGCGTCAATCAGCGGCCAGGGATAGCATGCAGCATTCACTCAGCATCCGGACACACGGACGAACGGACAGACGGACGGACGGACGGAGCACAGCAGCAAGGGACGAGCACTCTGTTGATGGCCAGGCCGTTAATAAGAGTGTAAGTACCCATTAACACCATCAGTTTAGCTTCTATTGTTGTCGCGTTCACTGGTGTTGGTGCTTCTGGTATTGATGTAGCTAGAGAGAGAGAGGTAGATAGATAGATAGCGAGAGAGGGGGAGAAAGGGAAACAAAAGGGAAACACACATACACGCTTTCTTTCCCTGGTGTTGGTGCTTCTGAAATTGATGTAGCTAGAGAGAGAGAGAGAGAGAGAGAGAGAGAGAGAGAGAGAGAGAGGGGGGGGGGTAGATATATAGATAGCGAGAGAGGGGGAGAAAGGGAAACAAAAGGGAAACACACATACACGCTTTCTTTCCCTGGTGTTGGTGCTTCTGGAATTGATGTAGCTAGAGAGAGAGAGAGAGAGAGAGAGAGAGAGAGAGGGGGGGGGGGTATATATATAGATAGCGAGAGAGGGGGAGAAAGGGAAACAAAAGGGAAACACACATACACGCTTTCTTTCCCTGGTGTTGGTGCTTCTGAAATTGATGTAGCTAGAGAGAGAGAGAGAGAGAGAGAGAGAGAGAGAGGGGTAGATATATAGATAGCGAGAGAGGGGGAGAAAGGGAAACGCACACATATACACGCTTGCTTTCCCGATAACTTTCCCTAATTTGAGAATATTTGCCGCGGGAGGCTTAGGAGGCGAGAGTCGAGGCGGCCAAAAGTCGGCATGCGGAGAATATTTTGATGTTATTGGCCGCGGCTCGCAGATTCCCAGACACCGATGGACAATATCGCGCCGGTGGAGGTGTCTGCCGCTCGCTGGAGGAGGAGGAGGAGGAGGAGAAGGGTTAGAGGAGGGGGTAGAGTTCCCCCCCCCACCCCCAGCAGGCACACTACAAACCTCAAACCACCCCATTCCACCTCCGCGCCTCGCTCCTGCAGTCTCCACCACACCGCCACAGCAAACCCTTGGGCTGTGTGGCGACCTTGCACCGCTTTATCGCTCTCCTTCTTCCCTTTCTCCTCGTACTCCCATCCGCCTGCCTTCCCTCCCTCCCTCCCAGCTGCTTATTCACAACACCCAACGTTCCGCTTCCTTCTTTCTCCCGAGCGGTGTGATGAGCCGCTCTTCATCTCACCTCAAACACACGCCTCGTATTCACGGGTCTTCAACGCCGCGCTACAAGGCCAAACCGTGCTGCGTGTTCGTGATTCCTTAGGTTCTGCTTCCTTCTCGCGTGTCGTATGGAAATAGCCGGCTATAACAACGCCCTGCTACAAGGCTCTGATTCCTGACAGCCTCACTATCTCTCAGTTACAGACCCCGCGGCAGCAATGATACTTTGGGAACCTAACATCCTCTGAGCTTCTTAATCACAACTTCTAACATTACAACTGCAAGGATTGAAGTTGTATTTGAGACCAAGACACTCATCCACTCCTTATTGCAATGTTTCCAGCACTCATGGACCTCCAAGTACAAGCCTTTCAGAATAATGGGGCCCGTAAACACTCATACCCCCTTGCGCCACATTCACGTCCCCCATAACGCAGCTTCATCCCACCCGCCCCTCTCCACCCCCAGGGCCGCTCTATGGAAACTCTTGCTCTCGCTTACCGTGCATTTGGGGAACTGCTCGGGCGCCCGCACCTCCTTCCAGCCGAGGAGGGGCGGGATGGACACCAGGCCAGAGAAGACCCACACGGCGACGATCATGATGGCGGCGCGCTCGGGCGTTCGCTTCTTCAAGTAGGCGACGGCGTGAGTGATGCTCCAGTAGCGGTCGAGGGAGATGAGGCAAATGTTGTTGATGGAGGCGGTGGAGAGGAGGACGTCAATGGCGGCGTGCAGCTCAC
The DNA here is from genome assembly GCF_024679095.1 of Eriocheir sinensis. Classification (NCBI taxonomy): domain Eukaryota; kingdom Metazoa; phylum Arthropoda; class Malacostraca; order Decapoda; family Varunidae; genus Eriocheir; species Eriocheir sinensis. The sequence goes on along the minus strand of NC_066555.1, from coordinate 4,036,875 downwards.
ACCACAGGTCCCCGAACATCCAGTAGCCCATCAGCAGGTTGGCCAGACTGAAGGGCATGATGACGAGGCCCAGCAGGAAGTCCGACACTGCCAGGGAGGCGATGAACCAGTTGGTGATGTTCTTGAGCGCCTTTTCGGTGGCGATTGCGATGATCACCAGCATGTTGCCCACCACCACCACGATCATGGCCACGGTGATGATGACGGTGATGATGACGATCTCGAAGGTGCTGTAGCCTGACGGGTAGAGGGACGTGCCCCACGGATACACCCAATAGGTCCCGTTCACACCAGAGTTGTTCAGCATCGCAAAACTCCCGTTGGCATCGAAGCCGTCTAGTTCACCCTCGTAGGTCTCCACGAACTCCCTGAAGCCCGCGGGGTCGTCCCCCTCCACGGTGAGGTTGAGAACGTTATCCATGGTGGGCTGTGTTCCCGTCGCTGGAGCCGAGGAGGACTGGATTAGGGTGGAGGGGCAGCCGACGAAGACTTGGTAAGAGACTGTTGAGTATAACGGAGAAAGGAGGTGTTCTGCGGGGAATGACTCGCTCCAGGAGGAAGGTTATGAAGGGAAGGGCTACATGTTGACTCTCCACCTCTTGCTTCCTCCACACGTGTAAGGGATTATACTTAATTAGGTCTTTGATTCCTCGTCCAGTAAATTTTAAGTTTCGCAAGTTGTATTTCCTGGCGCCACTGAATTGAAGAAGTTTAAGAAAAAGTTTGCCTTATTGAAAAATAGTTTCATTAAAGTTATTGGTTTGAAGGAGCGCTTTCAAAATATATTTTCGCGTTGCGTTGACACCCTCGGCTCCGTCCTGTCTTGGCCGCCAGCCCCGCCACATGCCCGGCGTGGCGCGGCTCTCGCCCACCAGCTGCGGAAGTGGGCGGAGAGGGCGTCTGTGTCTGACTCAAGGAGGCTCCCCCCCTGCCCCCCTCAATCCCCCACTCACCCCTGATCGCACCTCACACAACAGATTATCCTCCTTCTGTGGGATACTTTTTTTTTATTTCTTAAAGCGCAGTTATGATGTGGAGCCTCCGGGCTTACCCACACCCGGCCGAGAACGTGGCCCGGCCTGCCATGAACACACACTCGGGGCGGAGGGCCGCGGGCGTCGGCATAACTGTGTCGCGTACTTCGGGAAAACTGATTCACGAGGCGGGGTTAGTTTGGCCCAGCCTGCACATAACACTAGCGTGGGTCAGCGGGGCACGGGCCGGGTCATGGGCGGCCTCCCCCAGCCTGGCATGGCGGTGTGGGGGCCTGTTCGAGCTGCTGTGTCGGAATGCTTTGTGGTCCCGTCTTTCACTGCACATCGGAAGAGCCGCCGCCCCTGGGAGCCGTGAATCCTCAGCCAGGGAGGATGACAGCCACTCTGGCCTGCGGTGGGAGTGGTGATGGTGGTTGTGTTCCCCGCGATAAGTTCACACGCGCCTCGTTCCTCCCATTGACCATCCTCGAGGCAGCGACCATTAGCAGCCTCCTCCCGCCACTCACGAGAGCCGCGGAATCATCTCGCTGCACACAATCTCGCTCCTGAAGAGCCCAAGGGAGGCTGGGAGCGGCAGGGCGGCGACATGGCGGTGGCAGGCGGCGCAGGTGGCTACACGGCGTGACGGTCTTGCACTCTGACAGTCCCTGGAAGGTGTGCTGGCGGCCTGCGAAGAGGAGACACTGGCTCTGCTGGAGGAGGCGGGTGCTGCACGCGGCCGCTCTCCGTGACTGCGCGGCGCTGACTGCTGGCCGCCGGGACACACTGTAGGTGGCCAGCCCGAGCAACAGATCGCGCACCCCCCCAAAAACACACCACCTTATGACCCAGTCCCCCGCCCCCCTTGGCCCCGCTCCCTCCCTCCCTGCCGTCAGTGCCTCCCTCCCGTCTCTCATCTCCCTCTCTGTCTATACCCCGGCTAATAATACCACCCACTTAACAACTACTTTCTCTCCTCTCCCAAACCCCTATTGACTCTCTCTCTCTCTCTCACGCACACACGCACGCACACTAGAGAAGCCAACCATGCATTCAGAGCAGCAAGTCAAGTCAGCAACATGGCATATGAAGGAGAGAGAGAGAGAGAGAGAGAGAGAGAGAGAGAGAGAGAGAGAGAGAGAGAGAGAGAGAGAGAGAGAGAGAGAGAGAGAGAGAGAGAGAGAGAGAGAGAGAGAGAGAGAGAGAGAGAGAGAGAGAGAGAGAGAAAACGACCTGCCGCAGCCACGCACGCACCAACTTCATTCCTTCCTTCTTTCCTGCCTCCCTCCTGTTGTCCATTCATCGGCGAGAAGTTTAAAGGGACGGCCGCCGGCGCCGCACACAACGTCCTTCCTTTCGAACTTCACCCACGCATGAAACCCGGTGCAGCTGACCCTCCCTCCTTCCCTCCTTCCTTCCTTCGTCTCTCTCGTGTCTACGTTGTGTCTTAGGGATCGAGGCGCGTCGTGAAGTCTCGCATTTAAGTGAAGAAAGATGAAAATAAGGAGGAGGAACACAAAGAAACACAAAGGAAGAACAAACAACAGCAGACCGGTCCTTACGAGGCTGTTTGTGACAAGCTACACTAACTATCTAATCAAAGGTGAAAGATGAAGGACACCAAAGGCGAAAGAGGAGGAGGAGGAATACATAGGAATACATAGGAAGAACAGACACCAGAAGACCTATCGGTCTATGACGAGGGTGTCTGTTTACTACCGCTACTACTAGTAATCTACGTGTGGTAGGACAGGACAGAATAGATGAAGGCTCCTCCCCACCCACCTCTCCCTCCGGCAACGTGCCGGCAGGAAATAGTTAGAAGAGAACACCATGTACCTTTAAGGAAGAAAGGGACTTGAAAATTTTACAGTAAAGAGAGAAATAAGAGGAAATTGCTACCCTTGACTTACACTACTGGTAACCTGAGCTGTGGGGGAAAATGACTTAATTACATAAGAACATAAGAACATAGAAACACAGGGAGGCTGGAAGAGGCCGAGTGGCCTACACAGGGCAGCCCCAGAATCCCCCCTAATACTCACGATGGGTGAGGTGTAGTTTCAGGGGCACAGGTGGAGGCTTGATCCTCATTTTACCGGCGGTACTATGCACGCACCATTACCCTGTCACCTTACTGCACCCACACCTCACTCCACCTGTCATGCGGACATTAACTGTTGCTTTACTCTATTGTTAACTTACGCTACTTGCAATCTTGGTTGTGGGGGAGAATAATATGGATTTAGGTTGAGGTCTTGCTGCAATCTGTCTGAAAACATGCGAAGAAGGGTCAGTATAATCTTATATCCCTGAAGTTCTTATCCAATGAAGACTTGAAGCTATTGATACTCTGTGCGCTAACTACTGACGGTGGGAGTCTATTCCAGTAATCGACGACTCTATTATTGAAAAAACTTCTGCGCACCAATGTGTTACATCGGTTTCCCTTTAACTTCATACCGTTGCTGCGTGTTCTTGTGTTGGTGTCTCTCTGAAATAGACTATCTGGGTTAATGTTGTCGAATCCATTAAGGATTTTAAACACCTCAATTAAGTCCCCTCTTATCCTTCGCTTTTTTAGGGAAAACATATCTAAACGCTTTAAACGCTCGTCATATGGCAAGTTTCGGAGCGCTGGAATTTGTTTGGTTGCTCGTCGCTGTATCTTTTCTAGCAAGACTTGATCTTTGATATAGTTCGGTGACCAGAACTGAACGGCGTATTCTAGGTGTGGTCTTACAAATGCTAAATATAATCTCTTCATAAGTTCGGGTGATTTATAATCAGTTTCTTGAGATTAATCCCAACATCATATTGGCTTTTTTACTCGCTACAGAACATTGATCACTCATTTTAAGAGTGTTACTGATAATGACACCAAGATCTTTTTCTTGTTTTACTTCGCTGAGCTCATGTCCTTGAATCTGATATTTAAAGTTAGGATTTTTTTCACCTATGTGCATTACTTTACATTTATCTACGTTAAAACTCATTTGCCATTTTTCGCTCCAGTCGGCAAGTCTTATTAAGTCTGATTGAATATTCTTGCAACTTTGACTGTTCATAGGAGGAGGAGAAGGAGAAGGAACACAAAGAAATACACAAAGGAAGAACAAACAACAGCAAACCTACTGGTCCTTAAGAGGCTGTTTGTGACAAGCTACACTAACTATCTAATCAAAGGTGGAAGATGAAGGACAGCAAAGGCGAAGGAGGAGGAGGAGGAGGAGTTGAAGAGACAAACGTAGAGGGATGACGGTGAAGGGAGCAGCGAATGGGTGACACTGGATCGGGATTATGGACAGTTCGTAACGGTGTGCTTGAAGGGATGACAGAGAAAAAGGAGTCTGAAATAATGCGTAATTGAAAGAGTAGAGAGGAATAGATCTTAGCAGAGTTTCAGCGATGATAGTGAAAGCGCAAATCACCTTTAATGATGTGATTAGTGCTTGTGGGACAGTTCGTATTGATTGTTTAGTGCTTTTTTTTTACAGCAAAGGAGCCAGCACAAGGGCACAAAAAAAAGGAAACAAAAAAAACAAAAAAACGCTACTCGCTGTTCCTGTAAAGAATCCGAAGAGGTGGCCGAAAGAGCAGTCAATTACGTGAGAATTAGGACGATGAAAATGAGCCTGAATGTGAGTTTCTAAAAATAGGTGAGGGATAGATAGTTAAGGTTTAAAGTGGCAATGAATGGGGTCGTGTCGGTGTGTGTCTGAGAGTGAGTAAAGGACGGGTGTTGATCTTTTCAGTTCTCGAGATAAGACAGCGAAAAGGGGCGTCAGTGCTATTCAGAACGTTGGCAAAAGACATTTCCCTCGGGGGTTTTGGCTTTGAAGGATTACTAATGAAAGAGTGTCAGTGGACTTCGGCATAAGACAGTTTCTGAGAGCTCCCAGTGATTGAATATATTAGAGAAAAGGAGAACTCTGCGTGGTGGCTAACTAAAGGTGGGTGCTGAGCGGTTATTCGTCGGGGCGTTCTTAGTTAGTGTCTGAAATTAGATAGAACAGTTATTTTAGTATTTTTTTATAGCTAAGGAGACAGTTCAAGGGCGTAAAGAAAAATATTAAAAAAAAGCCCGCTACTTACTGCTCCTGAATAGAGGTCAAAGGAGTGTCCAAAAAGAGAGGTCAATTTCGGGAGGAGAGGTGTCCTGATTCATGGTCATTATGGTAATAGGAACTCAATAGCGGGTGTCTTTGTGAGTGATAAAGTGCGGCTACTCGAGATTTCACTGCCCGGATTACCAACCGTTTCCGTCCGTCGCTTTTCTCACGGCATGGTCTCCTCCTCCTCCTGCTCCTCCTCGTCAGTCGCGTGAAGGATGAGAGCCAGTCACCCTTCACTCCGCAGCCGCCCCCGCCTCCGCCTCGCCCTCTGAGCTGCATAATTACTGGGCTTGAGGGTCGCGGCTGCCGTCTGCGTGCCCGGCCAGTCCTCAGAGAAATATTCATCACTCCCTCGAAAAGGAAAGAGAGGGGAGAAAAGTCTGAGGAAAATATATAATCATCACGGGACGATGCTGGTGGTGGTTGTGATTATAATAGTGGTGGATGTAGGTGACTTTGGGAGCAGGATAGAATATAGAAGGGGAGGAATTAGTAACCTGGGGAGGAAATGAAAGGTGGAAATATTATATGTAGGGGAACTAGGAATTATAGAACTCTTTAAAAGCCTTCAGACGCAGGTTAGGGGAGGGGAGGAGGAATGAGAGTAGAAATGAGTAAGTTATGAGGTCCGGCAGGGGCATGAGGGGTGATAGAAGTGTTGCATCTATGAGAATGAGGAATGGTCAGGCAACACACCATAGAGGCTGACAAAGAGAAGAGGGAAAGAGGAGTGAGTGAAGGAATACGGTCACACGAGAGGGACAACGGACCCATCCCAGCGGTGAAACTTTATAGGTCAAAGAGTGTCCAATACTCCTCCTCCTCCTCCTCATCTTTCTTCCTTCTCTTCCTCTTCTTCTTTTCTCTCTTCCTCCTCCTTGGGCCTGTAGGATGTAAGGAATTGTTTAAACTCTCCTCCTTATTTGTGTATTTCTTTGTCTTCTATTCCTTTTCTCGTCCTCCTCCTCCTCCTCCTTCTCTTCTTTCTCCTCTTCCTCCTCCTTGGGCCTGTGAGGTGTAAGGAATTGTTTAAACTCTCCTCTCTACCCCTGTACTTCTTTGTCTTCTATTCCTTTTCTCCTCCTCCCCCTCCTCCTCCTCCTCTTCCTCCTCCTCCTCCTTCTCTTCCTCTTCTTTTTTCTCCTCTTCTTCCTTCCTTGTGCATGTAAGGAATAAGGAATTGTTTAAACTCTCCTCCTTATTCCTGTATTCCTTTGTCTTTTATACTTTTTCCTCCTCATCTTCCTCCTCCTGCTCCTCTTTCCTCTTCTCATCCTCCTCCTCCTTCATCTTACTGACCAGCCTGTTTGTCACCCTTAAGCAGAACGATATATTAAGCACGTGTCTCTGTGTTGCCTCTCTCCTGTCAAGTTTTTTATAGACGGACTTAAAAGGACTCATGATCTTTTTTTTTCCGATTCGCAGCTGAAAGCGAATGTACGCCAGATATTAATTCGTTGTTCTTTTTGTTTTGCTAACGTATGTTTTTTTTTTCTCCTCAGGGTTTTATTGCCATTATTTTATTTTATTTTTCCCTTGTTTATCGAGTGGCAGGTGTGAATTTTGAAATGTCTTACCTGTGCGAAGTGTTTAATTGGTGCAGGTGTGCGAAGGTGCGCGAAGGTTAATGAGTGTTCTGTGGCCTTGTCTTGCCTCTGTGTCTCATCAGCTTCATCACTGCCTTTGCATATATCTCTTCCCTCCACTCTCTTTCTAACCTTTAATGACACTACCTTTCCTTTCTTCCTTATACCCAACGCACCTGTCCACCCAGCAGTGAATGGGTACCAGGTATTAATCGGGGGTTGTTCCCTTCTCCTATAATTGCTTCCCCTTCTGTGTCTCTCCGGCATATGACCACAGATGTTGCACCGACTTAACGAAACTTTCCAAACTTTCCTATGTGCCTTCTTCTTTTATTTTACCGTCATTATCAGCACTACCTCTAAACTACTCTCTCGCCCTTTGCCACTCTTTCCTCTTCTGGGTATTTATTTTTATCGCCATCTCCATTACCTTCAGATAGCTTCCTTCCTCTCTCGCTGTTCTCTCATTGGTATTATCCTCTTCTTGTCTTTATTTTCCTTGGCATCGTCCTCACTCCTTCAACATCTGCTACCCTGCCTCTCATCTGTTGCTTCTACTCTTTTTGCTCATCATCATCATCATCATCGTCATCATCCTCATTTCCTTCACCATGCACCCCTCATCTCATCCTCTGTGTCATCTTTCGCTACCCTCTATAATCATATTTTACACTATCTACTCCACATCTCCCTATCTCCATCACCCATCACCATCACCCCTATCACCTCTGTTAACACTCCCCTCCTTCGTATTATATAAACTGGGTCATCGTAGATTGTATTAGTCAACGGTAAAAAAAAATATTATGTACATTAGGGGTGGACAAAAATAATATACGAGACGTGAAGCAATGGGGAAATGTATAGTCAGTGGATGTGAAATGTGTATGTATGTATGTATGTGTGTGTATGTGTGTGTGTGTGTGTGTATATGTATGTTTGTTTATTTTAGCTGTTGAAACTGGTAGTAAAATTTTAGGGTATGGAATTATGGACGCTGCGCTACGATGGCCGTGAAATATATATATACACATCCTCCATTTTTTTTTCTTTGTATAAAAAAAGTTTGATAGATAAAAAGGATGAAATACATTGTCGTAAAGCTTGCAAAGAGAAACCTGATCCGTGTGTGCATAGAGAAGAGGATGAAAGAGTGTGGGATTTTTTTGTGGGGGGGAAGGGAAAGGTCGTGGGGTGACGGAAATATGACAGTAAAGGAATATAAGAAAATAATAATGGTAAAATAAGAGAAAAATGAGCCATAGGAATAAAAATTAGTAAAATGAGGAAAGCGTGTAGGAGGAATAAATAAAAATCGTGGATGGAGTAATGAAAATAAGCATCAAAAAGGGAAATAAAAAAAAAATTAAAAAAACGTAAAATCAGCAAAAAGGCAAGAGTATTAAAAAAAATAGAAAAAAGTAAAGAAAGCTAAGAATGTGGAGCAGTGTGTGAATGGAAGTAGTGGAAATAGTAGTAGTAGTAGTAGTAGTAGTAGTAGTAGTAGCAGTAGTGGTAGCTGTAGTAGTAATAGTAGTAGTAGTAGCTCTCTCTCTCTCTCTCTCAAGAGGTGGAGGGAGGGGGGGGGCATCGTGTAGCGGTAGACACACACACACACACACACACACACACACACACACACACACTTCAGCTCGAGGAGAGGGAAGTCAAACAAGTGTCTCATCAGTTCGATAACTTTTAATGTGTTCCGATACTGTCACTGGGGAGGGTTGGATGGGACAAGGTGCAGAAATTGAATTATCCGCTGGTTTTAGTAATATTCGTTTTTTTTTTTGTAATAAATTTTCATTCAAATAATTCTTAGTTTTGCTATAAATTTGTCGTTTTTGTATAGATTTTCTGAATACATGATCATTTAGATTTCCTTTTTTTTTTTTTTACAGCAGTGGAGACAGTGCAAGGGCGTCAAAAAAAAAATAATGAAAAAAAAAGCCCGCTATACTGTAGGTCATACGATTGTTTAACCTTTTCTTTTGTTTGTTTGTTTGTTTGTTTTTGACTCAGGCACTTTTTTATGATTAATTTGTGTTTATCTCTGCAATTATTAGTTCTCTCTATATATACCTTTCTATATTGGAGTATCCGAATGTTTTTTTTTTCTCCATATGTTATAAAGTGTGAAGGGAAGTGTGTGAGTTGCCTCCTTCCGTATGTACCTTCAGGTGGCGATTCGGTAACAATGCCAACACACTGGTAATAATAATAATAGTAATAATAATAATAATAGTAATAATAATAATAATAATAATAATAATAATAATAATAATAATAATAATAATAATAATAATAATAATAATAATAATAGAAGTAATGATAATATGAAAGCAGATGATGACGGGCGTGTGACAGGCGCCAACACACAAGGTTTTCTCAACCACATTTGCACCTGAAAATCCTCGGCCTCCCTTCCTCGGCCTCCGGGAGTAGCGTTGCGTGTCCCTCCTCGCAAAAACGCCCTAACGTCCAGCACACCTGTCGCCTCAACGCAGGTGTCTCATTAGTCTCCCCGCGTGGCATGAGTGTGTTCGCTACGTTAGGCGCACTCACAAACATACATACATACATATATACATACATACATAGGAACCTACGCCAGAATTGCAGCGTGTAGGGAAATTGCACAGTGGGTCATTATAAACACACACACACTCACACACACACACACACACACACACACACACACACACACACGCAGAGGGTATAGGGCAACAGTTCCTCCCTTCTTGCTCTTTTTTTCTTTCTCTCTCTCTCTCTCTCGCTCGCTCGCTCTCCCTCTCGCTTTCTCTCTCTTTCTCTCTCTCTTTATCGTCGGTCTCCGCTGGTTCTGTGAAGTTGGTCGGCTGCAGGAATGGCTGGCGGCAACTATCTCCTTTATCTTTTGTTTTCTCCTTCTTTCCCTATTGTTTTTTTGTTGTTATTGTGTTTGTTGTTGCTTAGTTGTTGTTGGTTGTGGTGGTGGTGGTGGTGGTGGTGGAGTTGTGTTTGCATTTTTTTCTCAGTTTCTGGGTTTTTTTTTCTCGATGTTCTTTTGCATTCTTTTTTTCTTTCTCTTACGTTTTCTTATTTTTGTTGTTATTCTTTTCCTTCATTTTCTTCTTCCTCTTCTCCCACTTCTTCTTCCTCCTCTTCTTATTTTTCTTCTTATATCTTCTTTCTCCTCCTCTTATTTATCTTCTTTTATCTTCTTCCTCTACTTCTTCTTCCTCTTCTTCGTCTTCGTCTTCTTCTTTTTCGTCTTCTTCTTTCTGCTCTTTGTTCTTCCTCCTCTTCTTCATTTTCTTCTTCTGCTTCTTTATTTTCACCTTTGTTTTCATTTACACCTTTCCATTCATCATTTCCATATTTATCCTTTTCTTTACCTATCTTATTCATTTCCTACACACCTAAACACAATAATTAAAAATGTTTCCCACCTTTTTTTCACTTCCTCCGCATTTTTTTCACTCGCTGCTGTTGTTGTTGCCTGGAAAAGGGTGAAAAGTACTCGTAACAAGTTCATTAAGGATTCTAGCGGCTTTGTCTCGCTGTGGTGTGCATGGCTGCGGGGAGACGTAAACGAGCTGTATGTATGTGTGTGTGCATGTATGTATGTGTGTGTGGGCGGGGGGGGAATGGTGGGTCTGACAGTCTTTTACCCACACACACGCACACGCTCACAGCATCCATATTACATCCATGCATTCCTTACTTCACCCTCAATGTTTCACCGGGCTAACTGCTTCCCCGGCTTGTTAATGGCAGGCGATAATTCCCTTCTCGGCCTTAATCAGAGTTTTGCAGTCGCCGTCCTTTCCTCGGTTCACTTGTGTGCGTGGAATATTCCTTCGTCTGAGTGGCTTTACCCTGGCGCTTGTGTCCTTTCTCCTCCTGCTTACTAGTTCGTAGGTAGAAGGCAGAAGGAAGGAAACTAAAGCGAGTTGATGTTTTCTTGACCTTTCCCTCCTTCATCCTTTGCCGTAGCAGCGTTTAGTGTGATTTTTTGTTGATGTTTTTTGTCTTTTGCCCGTGAGGTGCCTTCATATACCTGTAAATAAAAAGACGAGTCAAGCTGGAGATAAGTGTAAGAGTAAGTACATCGAAGAGTGTAAAAGTTAGAAGATAGACCAGATAAAAGTTGTACAAGAATGAAAAGGAGACCAGGAACAAGTAAACGAGGAAGAGAAGAGGAGGGTATCAGGACACCTCTCCTCCCGAATTTGACCTTGCTTTTGGCCACCTCTTCTGATTCTTTTATGGGAGCAGCGATTAGCGGGCTTTTTTTTATTATTGTTTTTTCTGTGCCCTTGAGCTGCCTCCTTTGTTGTAAAAAAAAAAAGAGAGAGAGAGAGAGAGAAAATTGGTCCCAGTACGTAGGTAGAAGGACAGGAGAAAGGAAACGAAGGCAAGAAGTGATATGGAAGGCAGGTTAGAAATAGGGAAAAGTCTTAAGTCATCCCAGAAGTATGTGAAAGAGAGAA
>NC_066555.1:4012097-4025709 GCF_024679095.1 Eriocheir sinensis | reverse complement strand
CTCTCTTCTACGAGTCATTATTACCTCTTAAGCTGTACCTTTGCCCTCCTTTCCTCCTCTTCCTTCTCATCATCTTTTTTCTTCTCTTCTCCCTTTCCCTCTTCTTCTCTTCGTATTTTGATCTCACCCTTTTATTATTTTTTTCGCTACTGTATATATATTTATCTTTATATTCCTCCTCCTCCTCCTTCTTTTCCTATCTACGTACTTTGCTCTCTCCCTTTCTCTCTAAACTATCTATTTATCTTTATCTATCATCTATCTATCTATCTCCATCAGTATTTACTCTCCATATTACCTGTACTTTGATTAGATTCTTGTTCCATATATACATTCTATCATCCTCTCACGCATCGTACCCCATTGCCGTCCCCTCTACTTTTATCTCCCTCCCTCCCTCCCTCCTTCCCACCCTCACTCTCCCTCTCTCCTTGAGTCCCATCCCCCCTTTAATCTCTGTTTCCGTCTCCACACGCCGAACCTCATGCTTTTCCGCCTCCAGATCTACTTTTCCCCTCCCTTCTCCACCTCATTATCTACTTTTGATGTGACCCAAGCGAGGAGAAAGGTTTAGATTCAGGGCGGGCGCTGAAGGGAAGAAAGGGGCGGGTGGAGAAGAAGGGGAGAGTTGAGAAGGGGTCAGAAAAGGGCTTTGAAGGTCGGTAGAAAAGGCACGACAGATTGAAAGGGCTTTATGGAAGACAGAAGGGTTAGGAGAAGAGATGGAAGGGCTTTTGAGGGATTGAAGTTGAGTAAAAAGGATGGACGAATTGAAAGGGATGTAGAATAGATGGAAGGGAGGGTCAAAAAGAAGCGATAGAAGGGATTTAAGAGGGATTGAGGAAGGTGAATAGAAAAGAAGGACAAATTTAAAAGGGTGCAGAGTAGATAGAAATGTCAGAAAGGAAAAACAGAAGAACTTTGAAGAGATTAAAGTAGGCGGGTAGAAACAATGATGGAAAGAAATGTAAAGAGGAGAGAAGGGTCAGGAAGTAGCGATAGAAGGGCTTTGAAAGGACTGAAGAAAATGGGTAGAAAGGATGAACGGATTGATGGAAATTTAAGAAGGATGAAACTTGGAACATGTGATGGGGTTGTATTGAATAAGAGAGGTGGAAGAACGAAAGTATGAAGAGGCTAAAAGGACTGAAGGGAGTATAAAAAAGAGATGGAAGTGGTCGTAGAAAAAGTAGAAGGAAAATTAAGATGATTATATAAAGGTTAAAAAAGATGGATATTAGGAAATGCAAAGGAATGGAAGAATATGGAAAGGACGGGAAGAGAAAATTAAATTGATTGATGAATGAAGGAGGAGATGAGGGGGGGATGAAGATGAGAAGAAGGAGGAGGAGGAGGAGGAGGAGGAGACAGATGAGGTGAGGGACAGGTGGAGGTAAGGAGGAGGTGCGTCAGAAGATCTCGTGTGATTGCTTCGAGGAAACGCTCATCTCCCGGCAGCATCAGCATCCCCCTCACGTGACCTTGACCTGACGGGCTGACTGATTGACTTACTGACTGACTGACCGGTTTACTGAATGACTGACTGGTTGGCTGACTTACTAACTGACTGACTGACTGACTGACACTGACTTGCCTCCTGACTGACTGACTGGATTACTGACTGACCGACTTGCTTCCTGACTGACTGACTGGGAGACTGACTAGCTTACTGACTGACTGGGAGACTGACTAGCTTACTGACTGACTGGGAGACTGACTGGCTAATTGACGGGCTTGGTGGATAGATGAATGGCTGACTGACTAACTAACTGACGAACGTACTGACGGGATGAGTGGCTGATTGACTGAATGACTAACTGACTGAATGACTGACTGACTGGCTAATTGACGGGCTTGGTGGATAGATGGATGGCTGACTGACTAACTAACTAACGAACTTACTGACGGGATGAGTGGCTGGTTGACTGAATGACTGACTGGATTACTGGCTTACTGACTGACTGACTGGCTGGTTAACTGACTGACTCATTAACTTCTAACAAACTACCGAACTGAATGCAAACTAAACGTGTTGACTGACTGGCTGACTGTGTGATTGAAAGGTTTAACGAGCACAAAGCAAGCATGAAAATTTAAAACAAACACAGGCAAGCAAACAAATACACTCGTGCGAGCATACCGGTGGCGCCTCGGTTGCTTTCCTTTTGTCTTTCCTAATCCTCCGCGTCCCTTGTTAAGCTCAGTATATCAATAACTCGTCCATTACAGCGATGAGAAAGTGCGGCGCGTGTTTTCACAGCTTGGCGTAAATCCTTGAAAATGTGTGTGTGTGTGTGTGTGTGTGTGTGTGTGTGTGTGTGTGTGTGGAATGGGAGAGTTAAGGGGGGGATGGGGGCGAGGATGGTGTGTGTGTGTGTGTGTGTGTGTGTGTGTGTGTGTGGTTTCGTGTTGCTGAGTCTTGTTTTTGTTTGTTTTTTCTTATTTGTTTATTTTATTTTTTGCTTTGAGAAAAATACTGAATTGTGAGACTTTGGTTGCTAGGCGTTGTATGTAAGAGTGGTTTTGGGGGGTAGGGGTGTCTCATATTTCTCTCTCTCTCTCTCTCTCTCTCTCTCTCTCTCTCTCTCTCTCTCTCTCTCTCTCTCTCTCTCTCTCTCTCTCTCTCTCTCTCTCTCTCTCTCTCTCTCTCTCTCTCTCTCTCTCTCTCTCTCTCTCTCTCTCTCTCTCTCTCTCTCTCTCTCTCTCTCTCTCTCTCTCTCTCTCTCGCCGACAAGACTTTTCGGAGGCAGGTGGAATTCACAATTATCACAAACATTAAAACAAGAACTATTTTTTGTCGTTTTGCTCTTTTTTTAAGGCGAAGTTGACATATGCTGGTGTGCGTGTGTGTATGTGTGTGTGTGTGTGTGTGTGTGTGTGTGTGTGTGTGTGTGTGTGTGTGTGTGTGTGTGTGTGTGTGTGTGTGTGTGTGTGTGTGTGTGTGTGCCTGTTCTTATGTTGCCTGTTCTTACACACACACACACACACAAACACTCACACAGAGAGTTCTTGCAATATGCGGTGGCTTACGAGAGAGAGAGAAACCGACAACGGAAAGAGTTTATACTTTTGCAATTTTCCATACACTAGTAGTCTCCACGCTCCACGCATCAATACTTTTTTTACTTTCCACATCTCTCACGATTTACATTTTATTCCTCACCCATTAAGCCACAAACACACCATCCTCTATAGCTCGTGTAGGGGAGACTATGAAGGGTAAACCGCTCTTGGGAATAGGTCTTGCGCGAGAGGGAAATGAGAGAAGAGAGGAAGCGTGAAGGTGGCAAGGAGAAAGAAGAGACAGAGGCAAAAGGAAAAAGAGAAAAGGATGTAAAAATGGAAGGAAGAAGGGAAGGAAAGTTATCAAAGTAGGCTCTTATGAAGGAGAAACTGAGAAGAGAGATTAAGAAGAAAGAAAGATCATGTAAGAGAGATTAAAGAAAGACTCGCTTGACATATAGTTAGAGATAAAAAATATAGCATATGCATTAGGAAGGAAGGAAAATAACCACAGTGAGCTTTTATTTAGGAGAGACTAAAAAAAACGAAGAGTAGAAACTAAAAAAAAAGATTATGTAAGAGAAACTAAGAAAGACTCATTGACATATCGCTGTAGAGATGATAAAAAAAAACTCAATACACATTAATTAACACTTATTCAGAAGAGAAGAAGGAAAATAACGTAGAAGAGAATGAAAAGGGAGATTAAGAAGAGAACTAAAAGGGGAGACTATGACACAAAAAGATAATATAAGAGAAAGCAGGGAAGAACTCACTTGACATATCGCTAGAGATAAAAAAAAACTATACACATTAACATTTTTTTTTCAGGAGGAGGAAAAATAACGTAGAAGTGACTGAAAAGGGAGATTAAGAAGAGTACCAGAAGGAGAGACTGGCAGAAAAAGACAATATAAGAGAAACCAAAATAGGACTCTCTTGACATATCGCTGGATAGATGAAAGAAAAATAGCATACACATATCAATCAACACTTATTCAGAACACCCGACACATAATGAGGTGGCGTCCAATGGTTAGTTAGTCGCCTTGCCCTCTGCATAAATAAGTCAACGAATGAATATGAGCGACTGACCAGCTTCGGGTGGCGGCGGGCGTGATAATCATATGCGTGTTTTTGTTTATAAAATTTGTATCTGTATTAATCTAGTGTGTTATCCGAGCATTTATAGTGTGTGTGTGTGTGTGTGTGTGTGTGTGTGTGTGTGTGTGTAAAAACCCTCATCAGTGCTCCTTTTATTCTCTCCAAAGCGTGATTTAGTATATAATTCGCCACACAAAACATTTTAGTGCCCCGATAAAACGAAAAGAAAAATCTATCGGCGTGTCCCTCATGATCATCAACGTGAAATGCTTCGGCAACGCGCGTCAATCAGCGGCCAGGGATAGCATGCAGCATTCACTCAGCATCCGGACACACGGACGAACGGACAGACGGACGGACGGACGGAGCACAGCAGCAAGGGACGAGCACTCTGTTGATGGCCAGGCCGTTAATAAGAGTGTAAGTACCCATTAACACCATCAGTTTAGCTTCTATTGTTGTCGCGTTCACTGGTGTTGGTGCTTCTGGTATTGATGTAGCTAGAGAGAGAGAGGTAGATAGATAGATAGCGAGAGAGGGGGAGAAAGGGAAACAAAAGGGAAACACACATACACGCTTTCTTTCCCTGGTGTTGGTGCTTCTGGAATTGATGTAGCTAGAGAGAGAGAGAGAGAGAGAGAGAGAGGTAGATATATCGCGAGCGCGAGAGGGGGCGAAAGGGAAACAAAAGGGAAACACACATACACGCTTTCTTTCCCTGGTGTTGGTGCTTCTGAAATTGATGTAGCTAGAGAGAGAGAGAGAGAGAGAGAGAGAGAGAGAGAGGGGTAGATATATAGATGAGAGAGGGGAGAACGCACACATATACACGCTTGCTTTCCCGATAACTTTCCCTAATTTGAGAATATTTGCCGCGGGAGGCTTAGGAGGCGAGAGTCGAGGCGGCCAAAAGTCGGCATGCGGAGAATATTTTGATGTTATTGGCCGCGGCTCGCAGATTCCCAGACACCGATGGACAATATCGCTCCGGTGGAGGTGTCTGCCGCTCGCTGGAGGAGGAGGAGGAGGAGAAGGGTTAGAGGAGGGGGTAGAGTTCCCCCCCCCCCCCCAGCAGGCACACTACAAACCTCAAACCACCCCATTCCACCTCCGCGCCTCGCTCCTGCAGTCTCCACCACCCTGCCACAGCAAACCCTTGGGCTGTGTGGCGACCTTGCACCGCTTTATCGCTCTCCTCCTTCCCTTTCTCCTCGTACTCCCATCCGCCTGCCTTCCCTCCCTCCCTCCCAGCTGCTTATTCACAACACCCAACGTTCCGCTTCCTTCTTTCTCCCGAGCGGTGTGATGAGCCGCTCTTCATCTCACCTCAAACACACGCCTCGTATTCACGGGTCTTCAACGCCGCGCTACAAGGCCAAACCGTGCTGCGTGTTCGTGATTCCTTAGGTTCTGCTTCCTTCTCGCGTGTCGTATGGAAATAGCCGGCCATAACAACGCCCTGCTACAAGGCTCTGATTCCTGACAGCCTCACTATCTCTCAGTTACAGACCCCGCGGCAGCAATGATACTTTGGGAACCTAACATCCTCTGAGCTTCTTAATCACAACTTCTAACATTACAACTGCAAGGATTGAAGTTGTATTTGAGACCAAGACACTCATCCACTCCTTATTGCAATGTTTCCAGCACTCATAGACCTCCAAGTACAAGCCTTTGAGAATAATGGGGCCCGTAAACACTCATACCCCCTTGCGCCACATTCACGTCCCCCATAACGCAGCTTCATCCCACCCGCCCCTCTCCACCCCCAGGGCCGCTCTATGGAAACTCTTGCTCTCACTTACCGTGAATTTGGGGACCTGCTCGGGCGCCCGCCCCTCCTTCCCGCCGAGGCGGGGCGGGATGGACCTGAGCCAGAAGACCCACACGGCGACGATCATGATGGCGGCGCGCTCGGGCGTTCGCTTCTTCAAGTAGGCGACGGCGTGAGTGATGCTCCAGTAGCGGTCGAGGGAGATGAGGCAAATGTTGTTGATGGAGGCGGTGGAGAGGAGGACGTCAATGGCGGCGTGCAGCTCACACCACAGGTCCCCGAACATCCAGTAGCCCATCAGCAGGTTGGCCAGACTGAAGGGCATGATGACGAGGCCCAGCAGGAAGTCCGACACTGCCAGGGAGGCGATGAACCAGTTGGTGATGTTCTTGAGCGCCTTTTCGGTGGCGATTGCGATGATCACCAGCATGTTGCCCACCACCACCACGATCATGGCCACGGTGATGATGACGGTGATGATGACGATCTCGAAGGTGCTGTAGCCTGACGGGTAGAGGGACGTGCCCCACGGATACACCCAATAGGTCCCGTTCACACCAGAGTTGTTCAGCATCGCAAAACTCCCGTTGGCATCGAAGCCGTCTAGTTCACCCTCGTAGGTCTCCACGAACTCCCTGAAGCCCGCGGGGTCGTCCCCCTCAACGGTGAGGTTGAGAACGTTATCCATGGTGGGCTGTGTTCCCGTCGCTGGAGCCGAGGAGGACTGGATTAGGGTGGAGGGGCGGCCGACGAAGACTTGGTAAGAGACTGTTGAGTATAACGGAGGAAGGAGGTGTTCTGCGGGGAATGACTCGCTCCAGGAGGAAGGTTATGAAGGGAAGGGCTACATGTTGACTCTCCACCTCTTGCTTCCTCCACACGTGTAAGGGATTATACTTAATTAGGTCTTTGATTCCTCGTCCAGTAAATTTTAAGTTTCGCAAGTTGTATTTCCTGGCGCCACTGAATTGAAGAAGTTTAAGAAAAAGTTTGCCTTATTGAAAAATAGTTTCATTAAAGTTATTGGTTTGAAGGAGCGCTTTCAAAATATATTTTCGCGTTGCGTTGACACCCTCGGCTCCGTCCTGTCTTGGCCGCCAGCCCCGCCACATGCCCGGCGTGGCGCGGCTCTCGCCCACCAGCTGCGGAAGTGGGCGGAGAGGGCGTCTGTGTCTGACTCAAGGAGGCTCCCCCCCTGCCCCCCTCAATCCCCCACTCACCCCTGATCGCACCTCACACAACAGATTATCCTCCTTCTGTGGGATACTTTTTTTTTATTTCTTAAAGCGCAGTTATGATGTGGAGCCTCCGGGCTTACCCACACCCGGCCGAGAACGTGGCCCGGCCTGCCATGAACACACACTCGGGGCGGAGGGCCGCGGGCGTCGGCATAACTGTGTCGCGTACTTCGGGAAAACTGATTCACGAGGCGGGGTTAGTTTGGCCCAGCCTGCACATAACACTAGCGTGGGTCAGCGGGGCACGGGCCGGGTCATGGGCGGCCTCCCCCAGCCTGGCATGGCGGTGTGGGGGCCTGTTCGAGCTGCTGTGTCGGAATGCTTTGTGGTCCCGTCTTTCACTGCACATCGGAAGAGCCGCCGCCCCTGGGAGCCGTGAATCCTCAGCCAGGGAGGATGACAGCCACTCTGGCCTGCGGTGGGAGTGGTGATGGTGGTTGTGGTCCCCGCGATAAGTTCACACGCGCCTCGTTCCTCCCATTGACCATCCTCGAGGCAGCGACCATTAGCAGCCTCCTCCCGCCACTCACGAGAGCCGCGGAATCATCTCGCTGCACACAATCTCGCTCCTGAAGAGCCCAAGGGAGGCTGGGAGCGGCAGGGCGGCGACATGGCGGTGGCAGGCGGCGCAGGTGGCTACACGGCGTGACGGTCTTGCACTCTGACAGTCCCTGGAAGGTGTGCTGGCGGCCTGCGAAGAGGAGACACTGGCTCTGCTGGAGGAGGCGGGTGCTGCACGCGGCCGCTCTCCGTGACTGCGCGGCGCTGACTGCTGGCCGCCGGGACACACTGTAGGTGGCCAGCCCGAGCAACAGATCGCGCACCCCCCCAAAAACACACCACCTTATGACCCAGTCCCCCGCCCCCCTTGGCCCCGCTCCCTCCCTCCCTGCCGTCAGTGCCTCCCTCCCGTCTCTCGTCTCCCTCTCTGTCTATACCCCGGCTAATAATACCACCCACTTTAACAACTACTTTCTCTCCTCTCCCAAACCCATATTGACTCTCTCTCTCTCTCTCTCTCTCTCTCTCTCTCTCTCTCTCTCTCTCTCTCTCTCTCTCTCTCTCTCTCTCTCTCTCTCTCTCTCTCTCTCACACACGCACACTAGAAACCAACCATGCATTCAGAGCAGCAAGTCAAGTCAACAACATGGCATATGAGAGAGAGAGAGAGAGAGAGAGAGCGACGCAGCCACACCGCACCAACTTCATTCCTTCCTTCTTTCCTGCCTCCCTCCTGTTGTCCATTCATCGGCGAGAAGTTTAAAGGGACGGCCGCCGGCGCCGCACACAACGTCCTTCCTTTCGAACTTCACCCACGCATGAAACCCGATGCAGCTGACCCTCCCTCCTTCCGTCCTTCCTTCCTTCCTTCGTCTCTCTCGCGTCTACGTTGTGTCTTAGGGATCGAGGCGCGTCGTGAAGTCTCGCAATTAAGTGAAGAAAGATGAAAATAAGGAGGAGGAACACAAAGAAACACAAAGGAAGAACAAACAAACAACAGCAGACCGGTCCTTACGAGGCTGTTTGTGACAAGCTACACTAACTATCTAATCAAAGGTGAAAGATGAAGGACACCAAAGGCGAAGGAGGAGGAGGAGGAATACATAGGAATACATAGGAAGAACAGACACCAGAAGACCTATCGGTCTATGACGAGGGTATCTGTTTACTACCGCTACTACTAGTAATCTACGTGTGGTAGGACAGGACAGAATAGATGAAGGCTCCTCCCCACCCACCTCTCCCTCCGGCAACGTGCCGGCAGGAAATAGTTAGAAGAGAACACCATGTACCTTTAAGGAAGAAAGGGACTTGAAAATTTTACAGTAAAGAGAGAAATAAGAGGAAATTGCTACCCTTGACTTACACTACTGGTAACCTGAGCTGTGGGGGAAAATGACTTAATTACATAAGAACATAAGAACATAGAAACACAGGGAGGCTGGAAGAGGCCGAGTGGCCTACACAGGGCAGCCCCAGAATCCCCCCTAATACTCACGATGGGTGAGGTGTAGTTTCAGGGGCACAGGTGGAGGCTTGATCCTCATTTTACCGGCGGTACTATGCACGCACCATTACCCTGTCACCTTACTGCACTCACACCTCACTCCACCTGTCATGCGGACATTAACTGTTGCTTTACTCTATTGTTAACTTACGCTACTTGCAACCTAGGTTGTGGGGGAGAATAATATGGATTTAGGTTGAGGTCTTGCTGCAATCTGTCTGAAAACATGCGAAGAAGGGTCAGTATAATCTTATATCCCTGAAGTACTTATCCAATGAAGACTTGAAGCTATTGATACTCTGTGCGCTAACTACTGACGGTGGGAGTCTATTCCAGTAATCGACGACTCTATTATTGAAAAAACTTCTGTAAACCAATGTGTTACATCGGTTTCCCTTGAACTTCATACCGTTGCTGCGTGTTATTGTGTTGGTGTCTCTCTGAAATAGACTATCTGGGTTAATGTTGTCGAATCCATTAAGGATTTTAAACACCTCAATTAAGTCCCCTCTTATCCCTCGCTTTTTTAGGGAAAACATATCTAAACGCTTTAAACGCTCGTCATATGGCAAGTTTCGGAGCGCTGGAATTTGTTTGGTTGCTCGTCGCTGTATCTTTTCTAGCAAGACTTGATCTTTGATATAGTTCGGTGACCAGAACTGAACGGCGTATTCTAGGTGTGGTCTTACAAATGCTAAATATAATCTCTTCATAAGTTCGGGTGATTTATAATCAGTTTCTTGAGATTAATCCCAACATCATATTGGCTTTTTTACTCGCTACAGAACATTGATCACTCATTTTAAGAGTGTTACTGATAATGACACCAAGATCTTTTTCTTGTTTTACTTCGCTGAGCTCATGTCCTCGAATCTGATATTTAAAGATAGGATTTTTTTCACCTATGTGCATTACTTTACATTTATCTACGTTAAAACTCATTTGCCATTTTTCGCTCCAGTCGGCAAGTCTTATAAAGTCTGATTGAATATTCTCGCAACTTTGACTGTTCATAGG
The DNA here is from genome assembly GCF_024679095.1 of Eriocheir sinensis. Classification (NCBI taxonomy): domain Eukaryota; kingdom Metazoa; phylum Arthropoda; class Malacostraca; order Decapoda; family Varunidae; genus Eriocheir; species Eriocheir sinensis. The sequence goes on along the minus strand of NC_066555.1, from coordinate 4,015,565 downwards.
AGGAGGAGGAGGAGAAGGAGAAGGAACACAAAGAAACACACAAAGGAAGAACAAACAACAGCAAACCTACTGGTCCTTAAGAGGCTGTTTGTGACAAGCTGCACTAACTATCTAATCAAAGGTGGAAGATGAAGGACAGCAAAGGCGAAGGAGGAGGAGGAGGAGGAGGAGTTGAAGAGACAAACGTAGAGGGATGACGGTGAAGGGAGCAGTGAATGGGTGACATTGGATCGGGATTATGGACAGTTCGTAACAGTGTGCTTGAAGGGATGACAGAGAAAAAGGAGTCTGAAATAATGCGTAATTGAAAGAGTAGAGAGGAATAGATCTTATCAGAGTTTCAGCGATAATAGTGAAAGCGCAAATCACCTTTAATGATGTGATTAGTGCTTGTGGGACAGTTCGTATTGATTGTTTAGTGCTTTTTTTTTTACAGCAAAGGAGACAGCACAAGGGCACAAAAAAAAGGAAACAATAAAAAAAAAAAAAACGCTACTCACTGTTCCTGTAAAGAATCCGAAGAGGTGGCCGAAAGAGCGTCAATCACGTGAGAATTAGGACGATGAAAATGAGCCTGAATGTGAGTTTCTAAAAATAGGTGAGGGATAGATAGTTAAGGTTTAAAGTGGCAATGAATGGGGTCGTGTCGGTGTGTGTCTGAGAGTGAGTAAAGGACGGGTGTTGATCTTTTCAGTTCTCGAGATAAGACAGCGAAAAGGGGCGTCAGTGCTATTCAGAACATTGGCAAAAGACATTTCCCTCGGGGGTTTTGGCTTTGAAGGATTACTAATGAAAGAGTGTCAGTGGACTTCGGCATAAGACAGTTTCTGAGAGCTCCCAGTGATTGAATATATTAGAGAAAAGGAGAACTCTGCGTGGTGGCTGTCTAAAGGTGGGTGCTGAGCGGTTATTCGTCGGGGCATTCTTAGTTAGTGTCTGAAATTAGATAGAACAGTTATTTTAGTATTTTTTTACAGCTAAGGAGACAGTTCAAGGGCGTAAAGAAAAATACTAAAAAAAAGCCCGGTACTTACTGCTCCTGAACAGAAGTCAAAGGAGTGGAAAAAAGATAGGTCAATTTCGGGAGGAGAGGTGTCCTGATTCATGGTCATTATGGTAATAGGAACTCAATAGCGGGTGTCTTTGTGAGTGATAAAGTGCGGCTACTCGAGATTTCACTGCCCGGATTTCCAACTCTTTCCGTCCGTCGCTTTTCTCACGGTATGGTCTCCTCCTCCTCCTGCTCCTCCTCGTCAGTCGCGTGAAGGATGAGAGCCAGTCACCCTTCACTCCGCAGCCGCCCCCGCCTCCGCCTCGCCCTCTGAGCTGCATAATTACTGGGCTTGAGGGTCGCGGCTGCCGTCTGCGTGCCCGGCCGGTCCTCAGAGAAATATTCATCACTCCCTCGAAAAGGAAAGAGAGGGGAGAAAAGTCTGAGGAAAATATATAATCACCACGGGACGATGCTGGTGGTGGTTGTGATTATAATAGTGGTGGATGTAGGTGACTTTGGGAGCAGGATAGAATATAGAAGGGGAGGAATTAGTAACCCGGAGAGGAAATGAAGGGTGGAAATGTTATATATAGGGGAACTAGGAATTATAGAACACTTTAAAAGCCTTCAGACGCAGGTTAGGGGAGGGGAGGAGGAATGAGAGTAGAAATGAGTAAGTTATGAGGTCCGGCAGGAGCATGAGGGGTGATAGAAGTGTTGCATCTATGAGAATGAGGAATGGTCAGGCAACACACCATAGAGGCTGACAAAGAGAAGAGGGAAAGAGGAATGAGTGAAGGAATACGGTCACACGAGAGGGACAACGGACCCATCCCAGCGGTGAAACTTTATAGGTCAAAGAGTGTCCAATACTCCTCCTCCTCCTCCTCATCTTTCTTCCTTCTCTTCCTCTTCTTCTTTTCTCTCTTCCTCCGCCTTGGGCCTGTGAGGTGTAAGGAATTGTTTAAACTCTCCTCCTTATTTTTGTATTTCTTTGTCTTCTATTCCTTTTCTCGTCCTCCTCCTCCTCCTCCTTCTCTTCCTCTTCTTCTTTCTCCTCTTCCTCCTCCTTGGGCCTGTGAGGTGTAAGGAATTGTTTAAACTCTCCTCCCTACCCCTGTACTTCTTTGTCTTCTATTCCTTTTCTCCTCCTCCCCCTCCTCCTCCTCCTCTTCCTCCTCCTCCTCCTTCTCTTCCTCTTCTTCTTTCTCCTCTTCTTCCTTCCTTGGGCATGTAAGGAATAAGGAATTGTTTAAACTCTCCTCCTTATTCCTGTATTCCTTTGTCTTTTATACTTTTTCCTCCTCATCTTCCTCCTCCTGCTCCTCTTTCCTCTTCTCATCCTCCTCCTCCTTCATCTTACTGACCAGCCTGTTTGTCACCCTTAAGCAGAACGATATATTAAGCACGTGTCTCTGTGTTGCCTCTTTCCTGTCAAGTTTTTTATAGACGGACTTAAAAGGACTCATGATCTTTTTTTTTCTGATTCGCAGCTGAAAGCGAATGTACGCCAGATATTAATTCGTTGTTCTTTTTGTTTTGCTAACGTATGTTTATTTTTCTCCTCTGGGTTTTATTGCCATTATTTTATTTTATTTTTTCCTTGTTTGGCGAGTGGCAGGTGTGAATTTTGAAATGTCTTACCTGTGCGAGGTGTTTAATTGGTGCAGGTGTGCGAAGGTGCGCGAAGGTTAATGAGTGTTCTGTGGCCTTGTCTTGCCTCTGTGTCTCATCAGCTTCATCACTGCCTTTGCATCTATATCTTCCCTCCACTCTCTTACTAACCTTTAATGACACTACCTTTCCTTTCTTCCTTATACCCAACGCCCCTGTCCACCCAGCAGTGAATGGGTACCAGGTATTAATCGGGGGTTGTTCCCTTCTCCTATAATTCCTTCCCCTTCTGTGTCTCTCCGGGATATGACCACAGATGTTGCACCGACTTAACGAAACTTTCCAAACTTTCCTATGTGCCTTCTTCTTTTCTTTTACCGTCATTATCAGCACTACCTCTAAACTACTCTCTCGCCCTTTGCCACTCTTTCCTCTTCTGGGTATTTATTTTTATCGCCATCTCCACCATCACCTTCAGATAGCTTCCCTCCTCTCTTTGGTACTATCCTCTTCTTGTTTTTATTTTCCTTGGCATCATCCTCACTCCTTCAACATCTGCTACCCTGCCTCTCATTTGTTGATACTACTCTTTTTGCTCATCATCATCATCATCACCATCGTCATCATCCTCATTTCCTTCACCATGCACCCCTCATCTCATCCTCTGTGTCATCTTTCGCTACCCTCTATAATCATATTTTACACTATCTACTCCACATCTCCCTATCTCCATCACCCATCACCATCACCCCTGTCACCTCTGTTAACACTCCCCTCCTTCGTATTATATAAACTGGGTCATCGTAGATCGTATTAGTCAACGGTAAAAAAATATTATGTACATTAGGGGTGGACAAAAA